>NW_019211457.1:14698417-14986515 GCF_002443255.2 Varroa destructor | reverse complement strand
TATATAATATATAAAATGTTGATATAAAAAACTTAGTATATAAAAAAATATTTGGTACAAGAACTGGTGATCTTGTTCGAAATTACTTTTTTATGCTACTGTGTGAAGAGTGGTAAAGTGTATGGGTTTGGGGGGCTCACGTTCTAAAAAACTGCGTAAGAACTCGAAATCATTCAAACTGATTAAATATCAGTCTTTTTTGCCTTTCCTTTATACGTTGAACAGGTTTTTGCAGAACCTAATTTCCGCCGTTTTGTCGATCTGCTAACTTCTCATTACTGTTATTAATATCACTGTTGTTCTATGGGCTATTTCCTTACTATGTTTCCTTTCTGCGTTCCAGTCGGACGAGGACAAGCAGTTGCAGGATGAGCTTAACATGCTTGTGCAGAGGTTGCAGGAGACTGATCAATCGCTATACAAGGCCGCACTCGAGTCTCTGCGTACCCTAATTCGTGCATCGACGACGTCCATGACGTCCGTTCCGAAGCCGTTGAAGTTTCTGCGTCCGAACTACACGACGCTGAAGGATTGCCACGGAAAGATGGCCGACGCGGCCACGAAGGCGTTCTGTGCTGATATTATCTCTGTGCTCGGCATGACGGTTTCGGAGGAGCGAGATTGCCTGCATTTCCGTTTGATCGGTTCATCCGACGAGATTGGTTCATGGGGCCACGAGTATGTCCGCCACTTATCGGCGGAAATCGCACAAGAATGGGCGTTGAACGAAAAGGCCCGACCAGAACTTCTTGGTCTGACACGGCAGATCGTTCCGTATCATATGGCACACAACGCCGAAGCGGAAGCTTGTGATCTTCTCATGGAAGTCGAGCAGCTTGGTCTTCTTGAGGAGTTTGTGGACGCTGAGGCCTACCCACGGGTTTGCCGCTACCTCATCTCGTGCGTTCCGTACGTGCCGGATCCGGATAATCTCGCGTTAATGCGAACAGCTCTATCAATATTCATGAAGTTCAAAAACTACCCCGATGCTTTGAGACTTGCGATGCAGCTTAACGAAACGGAACGAGTAACGGAGATCTTCACCAGGTGTAAGGATGTGTAAGTAGTATATTTTATTTTACAGCCTTGCTAGTTACCTTTTTTTTGCTGAGTATTAGACTAATTTGTGCCAGAAGGCGTGAAACGCTAAGACCCTTTGTAATTACTGGCGCCCAACAACGCAATGTACATGTAATGCTGCGCTCGGTATAGGACGCATTTGCGATATACGACCAATCGCTGGATACAACAGCAGAATATTTTTTTCTCTATGAAAGAATTTAGATTTGAGGATCAGTTATTGAAATGAAAACAGGGAATCGCCTATATTTGTAGCATTCATGTCTATGTTGAATCCTTCTATTCATTTATGGAGCTTACTGAATTCACTTTTCACCTTTGCTTAGTGCCATCCAGAAACAAATGGCTTTTATGATGGGCAGACAGCAGATGGTGTTACCTGAGTGCGACTCACTGAAGAACTTTGAGGACCTTAACGAAATTGCTTCAAATTCATCTATGAGCGACCATTTCCTTGGGCTGGCACGTGAACTTGACATCGTGGAGCCGAAGACTCCAGATGACATCTACAAATCGCACCTTGATAATGCTCGAAGTTTTGCGGGTGTGGACTCCGCGCGACAGAATCTAGCGTCTACGTTTGTGAACGGTTTTGTGAATGCAGCCTTCCTCAATGATAAACTTATTATGGAGGATGGTAATAAATGGATTTACAAGAACAAGGAGCACGCCATGATGTCTGCTACGGCGTCGCTTGGTTTGATTCAACTCTGGTCCGTTGAAAATGGCCTGTCCCATATTGATAAGTACTTGTATTCGAACGAGGACTACATCAAAGCGGGTGCAGTCCTTGCCTGTGGAATCGTCAACTGCGGGGTCCGTAATGACTGTGACCCTGCCATGGCCCTGCTGTCGGACTATGTTCTTAATGAGAGCGTACTTATGCGAATCGGCTCGATTCTCGGCCTCGGACTTGCGTACGCTGGCTCCGACAACGCTAACGTCATAACGCATATTTTGCCTGTGTTTTCGGATCCTCATACGACACCGGAGGTCCTTGGCATTGCAGCGCTTGCTCTTGGCTTGATCGGAGTAGCGTCCCAGAACGCTGATATTACGTCAACAGTTATGACGGCGCTGCTTGAAAAGACCCCTGAAAATCTGAAGGACGCATTTGCCCGTTTCCTGCCACTGTGTCTCGGTTTGCTATATCTCGGCAAGCAGGAAAGCTGCGAAGCGATCGTGGCTGCCTTGGAGGTGGCGCCCGAACCGTTCAGATCAATGGCGACGACACTGGTCGAATGTTGCGCGTATGCTGGAACTGGCAATGTTCTCAAGGTACAAAAGTTGTTGCACATTTGCTCTGAGCACTTTGAGCCTGATGAGGAGGTCAAAGAGGCTGGCAGCGGAAGCGGTAGCAAGAAAGAGAAAAAGGACAAGGGCGCAACAGCTGCTGCGGGCGCATTGGCGACGACACCTGGTGCGGCGGACGCCGACAAGAGTAAAGATAAGGATGAAAAGAGCCCAAATACGGACAATACAACGAGCACTACCACTTCAACGACGGCGAGCCCCGATGCGAAGGTGAACAGAAGCAGCCAGCAAAGCGTAGCAGTTTTGGGCTTGGCGTTAATCGCCATGGGCGAGGATATCGGTGCGGAGATGGCGTTCCGCACGTTCGGTCACCTGCTGCGTTACGGTGAGCCGTGCATTAAGAGAGCCGTGCCATTGGCTCTTGGACTACTGTCCGTATCCAACCCAAAACTTAACATTCTCGAGACACTATCCAAGTTCTCGCACGACTCAGACCCTGAAGTTGCACACGCTGCCATCTTTAGCATGGGTAAGCCTTTAATAAATTTTACTTGTGATTTATTTGTTTGAAACACTTGAAAAGGATGGTTATCTGAAACATTTAGGTTTCTTAATAACCGATTGAACAGTGACTAGTTATCTATTAAGAGTAAAATAGATCCTAAAGGGTCAATTTTTTTAAGTGTATGAATGCAATTGATGCAATTTAATCAATGTGTAGATGAACAAAGTACTGCTTTTTGTTTGTTTTTACAAGCCTCGACTTGCGAAGAAGTATACTGCAGAATTTATCTAATTTGCGTGTATCGTCGGCCGCTGACATATTGTTTGTTTATCAACTCGCTAGCAAATCTTCCACTGTTCTGTTTGGTCTTCATCCTCGCTTACTACGTATTCTTCCTCATTTTTCTTTTTAGGTATTGTTGGCGCAGGCACGAACAACGCTCGTCTGGCGGCCATGCTTCGCCAATTGGCGCAGTACCACGCTAAGGATGCAAACAACCTATTTATGGTGCGACTCGCCCAGGGTCTGGCACACTTAGGCAAAGGAACGCTTACATTGAGCCCCCTTCATTCTGACCGGCAACTGCTACGACCGGCGGCGGTTGCTGGCTTATTTGCCACGCTCGTTGCCCTGCTCGATGTAAAAAACACGCTGTTAGGCCGCGCGCATTACCTTCTTTACTGTCTCGTGCCAGCGATGCAGCCACGGATGCTGATTACGTTTGACGAGAACCTTCAACCACTGCCGGTACCGGTCCGGGTTGGACAGGCAGTCGATGTGGTAGGTGTCGTCACCTGCAGTCTCCTCATGGAATAGAATAACAACATAAAAAAATGTTTTGATGGCTCTAACTGTGTTAAGACGTGATTTGAATTGTGTCGGCGGGATACGGCACCTAAATTGGCTGTTTGTTGTAACGGGTATGCGTTTATTCACCTTTCTTGTGACAAAAGAAAGCCTGCTTGTTTCTTGCTAGAAGGAAAACGACAAACTTGAAATAGTAAAAATCATGTGTTACTTTTACAATTTGAGCGTAAATGAGCTATTACTCTATCTCGTCGCGCTGGACGAACACTCATTAGTACAAAGGCTGTTCTGCCCGAAGTCAGCAATCTACGTCTATTTTCTAACGCGCGGCTCTTGGAAAATCTGAAAAAGATTTTTACGAGGTGAATCGAAAGAAGCTCAATATATTTGATTAAAACAATTAAAAAATATATATATTATTTTTGATACGTCTGGAATTTTCACGGTGGTTTTGCGCAAAAACGTCAATTAAGAGGCCCAGAAAAATTCTAACTTTTTTCTATTCTAACAACTTTTTTCATCTTTAGGCCTTTTTGAGCCTTTATATTTTTGGTTCGCTATCGGCCCCAGAATTCAAGTAAGAGTTTATACCTACCAGTATCGTGGCTACAGTTCCTATAGAAGAGTTATTTGCGGAATAAAGAAAAAATGTTTGAAGCTGTAATTTCAATGAATAATGGTTGCCTTAAATAAACAGTATCGCCAAAATTACACCTAGAACATGTGTGAAAAATTTTTCTTATCGTTTGTACATGTATTAGCATTGGTATAATTAAGGTGTTTGGTTTCTACCATGGAAGAGGCCATGCCCAAGTCAACCGATTAACGGGGAAGTGCAGTCTTAAAAACAAATGCCTGTTTTTAATTATTAATGAAATGTATATTTGTTTCAATTTATTCCTCAGGTTGGTCAAGCTGGCAGGCCGAAAACCATCACTGGATTTCAGACACATACGACACCTGTTTTGCTGTCGTTTGGTGAGCGAGCCGAACTCGCTACAGATGAGTACCTTGCGTTGACCCCGGTCCTCGAAGGCTGTGTGATATTGCGGAAAAACCCTTATTATCAGCCATAGTTTAATTGTATCATGTTCATACGACGATAGTGACAATAACCAGAGCAAGAAGAAACTTATTAGTAAAGTAAACGCTATGGAGATAACACAAAAGCCGGAATGGAGACCTTTCACAAATGTTCCGCTATTCAGTAGAAAGGAGATGGGACTGCTGCGCTTGATGGTGACGATGATGATTACCCTGAAAATATATAACAAGTAACAGTGAAAGGCACGATGAAAGAGAAACGAAATAAACAGCGAACGATTCAGTCACGCATCTATTTAGTTATTATGCGCAATTGTGTTTTGTGTTTTGCTAGTACTAATAATTTGTTGCAACTTTTTATTGAAAGTATCTCAAAAAACGTAAGTAATTGTAATAAGTATTATATATTAAGGCGTGTTGCGATGTGGTGTTCGTTGTGATTTACGCGCCACAATATTTAAGTGATAGAAAAACCACATGTATGGAGTAGAAACTGCTTGATTCTTCGTAGTACTTATTTTTGGTCTTAAAAGAGTTTAATTATATTGCATTATTTTTTTTAGAGTACGACAAGTAAAAGATAACCAAACTTGTTGCCTTAGATAAAAATAGATCGCTTCATATGTCATCATTTATAGGTTATAAAATTAGTATATTTTTGGCAAATCTTCCTTTTGGTGGTGCTACTGGATAGCAGCAACAGAATGAACGATCGTTACGCACACGGGACAATAGCGACTCGTGCTTAATACGAGCTATTGCGTTAAGTTTATAGCGGATGTAAAATGTCTAAAAAAACTCAATTATTGAGTTCAGTGCAGGTGGTTGGTAGGTAAACACAATTAGAGTGTAATTACTTCGGAATAATTAGTGGGCCGGTGTACGAACGAGATACAGGGTATAGCTCTTCGGGAACACAATTGGAGCGACCGTTTAGGAAGGAGCTGTCCAAACACAGTCTGAAGGAACCTAAAACAAAGCAGCTTCGTACAATATACGTTCAGTTCGACTGCTCATTATGAAGGGAAGGTGAACACTGCTCTGACAATAGGCGGCATTGCATTAGACCGCTGTAATGAAGTTTTATTGAAGGTGAAATTGAACACTGGAGAGATAGGAAGGACGGCGTCGGTGGTTGGGCCTTGTTTCGTCCGGCGGCAACTCATATGCCCCACATTCCTTCAGAGCTGAGCTCAGTTAGCGTGGGCTTCATTCAGACCCTTGTACTATTGTGAAGGCGGCGCGTTGTTCCCATTTGGACTATTTGCCTTCCTTCAGTTACTTAAAGACGGTCGGAGTGTGAGCGCCGTAGAACACGGGCTGTTGGATCTTGTAGTTAGTGTGCCAAACAATAAGAACTAACAGAAGCATGGGTACGTAAAACTGTCTGTAAGATCTAAAACAATACTTAGTCATAGCAGCGAGCATGAAACTATACTACTATAATTACTATATTTAGGTCGACTATAATTATGAAAAATAATATAATAATATATAATTTTAGTCAAGATTAAATAAACATTTTTTCTATATAAATATACTCAGAGGGGAAATTCCACGAACGATTATCATGGTGGGCCTATTGTAGATTTGTGTTTATCCTGGATATTTTCGCGGAGGACAGTCATTTTCATGTTCTGAAGGACGCGTACCGATCAAATAATTCAAAGCTAGAGAAGACATATAAGTTACGGAAATAGACAAATATTCAGACAGAAAATCTGCATATTTATGTTCATATTTTCTGATACGGCAGCCTGCTGTGGTATCCCTGTGGGTCCTGGATACGCATCACCTAAAGATGCGATGAAAGCCTCCCGAGAACATATTTTTTACGTACCATGCATAGTGGCAGCAAAAAATCGGCCTAACTACCTTACCGTCGTCGATGTCGACCCTAACTCAAAAACATATCGCAAGGTACATATTTACAATGCTTGTGTAAAGTCATGTGATAATTGTTTAACGTATCATTCTAGGAACATTTCCATTCTTTGACGTTGTCGACGTTTTGTTTGCTGCCATATATCTTTGCCTGTTGTTTGATAGTAGGTGATCAACCGAGCTTAAATTGGAATTCATGCCCGTCCTGTTACAACGATCCGTCGCGTAATCGTGACAAACTGATTTTGCCATGTGTCTTATCAGATCGAATTTACACGTATGATTTAAGCAACGCTTTGAAGTTCCGAATAATTGCCACCGTCGAGCCGGAACAGCTATACGCAAGGAACGTGTCTTCGCTTAATACGCCGCGTTGTCTTCCGGGCGGGCGAATTATAGTGTCGACAATGGGAAATAAAACTTGCGAAGCTCAAGGTATCAATTCCAAAATGTGGTTTTTAAAACAACAAAAAAGTTGATATCAACACATTTATATTTTTCCATCTTCAGGCAGTTTTGTAGCTCTTTGCGGCGAAACGTTCAAATCACAGAGCCCCCGACCATACCATATCATGGAGGGTATCTGGGGTAATGAACAGCTCGCGCGAGGCTATGATTTCTGGTATCAACTACGTAAGGACGTTATGTGCAGCACTGAATAGGGTGCGCCTAAGTAAGTCTTTGACGACTTACTTAGGCAAAGAGTTTATTATTATCGAATAAATTTTGTGTTTGAAAATGGTACTTGGTAAACCTAACGCATTTTAGGAAAATTTATGTATGGCCATTTTATAACCATATGGATGACGGAAACAACCCTTATGGTTTAACAAGATGAACAACAAAATGACAAGAAATGACAATACAATAACAAATAAGTTAAACATGCTTCACTCATATTATATGCCTTATACATATATAAGGCATATATATATATATATATATATATATACAACATATTATATGCCTTTAGACCCGTCCTAGCTCAATCCTGATTGATTAATGCAGTGATAGAATTTTCTCTGCTCATTCTTCTGTCTTTTATGGGTTGTTTACATAAATTCTATAAGGTCGAAGGTCGACGAAAACATTGCGCTTCTGCGGGATCCGAACATTAAATTTTAGTATTGAATCACATTTTGTATAACATACATATTTAATTACAGTATAACGTTTATTGGGCTGCTGTCACTTATTTTTGCTTTTCAAAACTATGCGGAAAAATGGCCATAAGTCTAATGTATACACAAAATCGAATTGTAACTATTAATTACAGAGGCTGGTCGCTTTTACAACGTTACAGAAGGATTTTAATCCAGTGGATGTAAAAACCGGCAAGTACGGGCAACACATCCATATATGGCAGTGGTCCACAGGCAAACTCCTGCAGAGCATCGATCTTGGTCCTGAAGGGTATATGCCACTCGCGGTACGATTTCTTCATAATTCTGAAGCCGTCAAAGGTAACTAGATACTTCGCCCTTCTATGTTACAGGACTCGTCCCAATACGCATTGTTATCTTATCACTGTCCATAAAAAGATTTAGTAATGTATTTTTTTTTTATATATGAACTCACTTTCTACTTAAACGGTTATTAATATAATAGGTACTGCTTAAATAGTGTATGGTCAATTTTGTCCGCAGTATCTTATATATATATATATATATATATATAAATCAGGAACTTTGATTGATACAGCAACAGTGCCAAATTGAATGAGTTTGTAAAAAAATATTATATCCAGCTGTATGAAAATTAGTGTATCTATTATTGTCTATTATTAATTGTGTATTATGATCCTGCAGACTATGCATTTCGACTGTTTCCGCGCAATTAGATGAGATATAGCACAGAGCATGTTGACATTGGCTCTCGTCCCGTACAAAGTTCGTAATTGTAACATCTAATATACTGATTGTGTATAATCCTATATGGTCATTCTTTGTATCATACAAAAGGTGGATATACACACAACTGTAAAAGTATTAGTAAAAAGCGAACTTTTTTTTTGGGTTGAAAACAAAACGCTAAAAACATAACTGAGCTGGCTTACATTACCTTGTGAGCTTGCTAGTTCAAAAGCTACAAATCTGTTTACTTGTAATAGCTTGACTTTCCACACATTTCGTACATAGCCCGAAATCACAAAGAATTAAGTTGTCTGTTTTTCAGGATATGTGGGATGTGCGCTATCGAGCACGATTTGGCGTTTCTTCAAGTCCGCTAACACGTGGAATGTCGAAAAGGTAGGCGAAAGCTTAAATCAGACTAGAAGGAACCTAAAACACTCCCATGAGAAATCCATAACGTATTGGACAAAAATTATGAAAATAGGCGTAGAATACAACACGGAAAGTATGCCAGAAATCTAATAATGAAAACGACTTCACTAACAATATACGCGATTTATTGATATCTTTGTTGGTTATCTGAAATGTTGTATTTGCCTTCTCCAATGGAGCAATGAGGTATCATGGTTGAATGAGCATGGCTGTATTGTTTACCAAAATTCGTTTATTGCTTAAAGATGAAAATCTCTTTTTTAGCCATAGATCACTTTTTCGACGGTGGCGAAGAGCGGACGGTAATAAATAGCAGCTCTTAAGTGAAAATTAACTCTAAGAGCTTCAACAGGAGTTAATCATAATACTTTTCCGAATCGTCTGCATAAATTAGCGGATATGCAGTTGTTTAATCAATGAAACTGGCGTGGTATGAGCTCAGTGAAAGCAAAACAGCAACTACTTGACCACGTAAACATTATTGCCTGTACAAAAAAATCAGTTTTATACAAAGTTGGGATTGACAATGAAAAAGGCACTTTTGTCTAGCAGTTTCTAGCTCAAAAAAGTACAGTTGATATGCCGATACGATAAAGAGGGCGCTCCTCTATGAGCTTTGGTAACACAGTGAAACAATGAACGCAGACTGCAACTTAATTTGATTAACCAGGCTTGCCAAACTAAGTCAAAAAATCGACAATTTAGACGCTTGAAAGGTAGGAGAAGTTTTTTTTTTGTAAGGCAGCATTTGACTTCACAGGCATCGGACTTTGACGGCTCTGAAATTCCATTACGTGGCCATGATTTGGCCGTGTTCTATCATAACTGCTCAGTTTCTTAGAACACGATTTAAAAGACTAATAATTACAATGAAAATTAGAAGCCCGAAAAAAGGCCTGTATATCTGGGCCGCCGTTATGGATGCCTCTTTCGTTTGCCAATGAACCCAACTGCTGTCTAAGTGGCAGAGAAAGACTAGTAAATGTCAAGTAAGTTACCTTTAATAGACCTAATTATTCTATTCCGCCGCTTCTAGTACCTAACTGCAAAAAAAGACTACCTTACCTTATGATCAATGTAAAATTCGTCTTACTGCGTGGCTTTTTTGCTGTTATACTTTCCATGTTTTTTCTAAATGTCTCGCGTTTTACGTCCAGTACCGGCTTTAGGCATTCCATTAGATCGCTGGTTCCTCGTCGATAGCCATTCAATCAGATGGCTGGCTCCCAACGAAGTGTGTATAGAGTGGAATTCGCACCTACAAATTCTTCAAATGTAGCATGCGAACATGCTATGCACTACGTCATCACTAGCCTGGTACTTACTAACACTGTAGGTATTTTGCTATTTAAATTACCTAGTATTCAGGTAATTGATTGGCCAGCTATACGTGTACGAAGTTGGATCTTAGAAGATATGCCTCTTCTAATCACGGATATCCTGATTTCATTGGGTGACCATTTCTTATATGTCTCTTGCTGGCTGACTGGAGAAGTACGCCAGTACAACATTCAAAAGATAAATTTTCCTAACCTTACTGCAATCCAATTAGTCGCAGCTATAACTAAAGTATATCATCTATAGTTAGGATATATAACACGTGTTTGAATAATATTTTTTTTATTATTTGCTTTTGGATTCGAATTTGGATAAAAGTTAGAAATCGCAAATAAGCCAATTCCCCATACGTCAAAAAATTTATTACAGCTTAGTATGAATAACTGTGGACGCAGCAATATCTCGTGTTTCGTCTATTTATATTATATGCTTTATAATCTTAAGACTAAGATAGAAGTCGGTCTCAACATTGTTCTGTGAATTTCCTTTAATATTTATTTGTTTTAAATTGGCAGTCGGTTTGTGACGGACGTAACTCGCTCGGACGGTGTAAGTTTATATATTGGAAAGAAAATTGTACTATAGTGTACAATGTAAAAGATGTCGTAATCGTAAAATACAAGTAGTTTATAATAAATGACAAAACTTTATGAAGACACATAATTTACAGTCCGCAATTCACCTTATATTCTTTAAAATATTACTTACCAAATTCTATTGAGGTTCGACAGTCACTATAGAAGCTTCCCCTAACGGGTTCGTCCCGTTTGAAACAAACGCAAGCTTTATCTATAACGCTTCAGCTATGGTCCCCCTTTTTTCCAGCAACCAAATCCGATTTACTCCACCGTGCGCGGCAAAAAAGTCCGAGAGGGTCCCCAAATAATGCAGCTCTCGCTGGACGGTAAGCGATTCTACATGACGACTTCACTGTTGTTCGCTTGGGATTTCCAATTTTATCCGGATATGATTCAGAGTGGTGACATGAGCATCATGCTTGACGCAGATACAAAAAAAGTAGGCTGGAAATCAATAAGCATTTTCTCGTGGATTTCAGAGACGAACCTGGCGGACCGATTGTCGCCCATGAGATCCGTTATCCCGGTGGAGATTGCACGTCGGACATATTTCCTTAGGAAGAATGCAACGAAAAAACAACTATATATATATATATATATATAGTTGTTTCATATCAAAGGTGCTAATATATATATGTATATATATTAGTACCTTTGATAATATTCGTTTAACGTCCATAATTTTATAGATTACTAAAAGCTTAGTGCCTAAAAATAATTCTTGGGTTGCTCCTACTCGAGAATGCCCCAACTTTGCTGACCGTTGCGATCAAACGCTTGCGCATAGGTGTCGGATCAAGTTAATTAGCAACAATATGATGACCTCTTTTGTTGATATTAGGGCTATAGTTAAAAAAATATATATATAGTCGATTATGCTATCCCGAGTATCTAACCCTCTTTATTTTTCGAATGAAATACGCTTTAGCATAGACTGTGTCCTTTGAATGGTAATTCCTGATCTGATTTACGTGCCCAGTCACTAAGATTTCGATCATATAGAACAGAACGTTGCAGAAAGTACGATTAAGCTTTACAGATTACCACGAGTACACATTCTGTAAAACGCATATGGATATATAAATAAACTCCGATTTAATATCGTGTACATTCAAAATATTTTTATTGGATCAGACATGCTGTGTTGTGCATGTATATGACGCAGTTTAAATCAGGGTTTTGAGTATCACAGCTTTAGATTTATAATAAAATAAGAGAGCATGTCCACAACTAATTACTACTTTTTACTTATAACTACTACTTTTATAGTACTAAATTTATTGGTCATGAAATTAGCTATATAGAGTGGAAACTACAAGCAATTTATTAATATGGACAACAAGTTAGGAATGGTACAGGCGGCAATGCTCATCTTGAACTTGAAATTGTGTCAAATTTCATTTTTTCCATCTTCGCATTGAGTGTCATTTTGTGCGTCTTTTTCATTTTTAATGAAAATGTGATCTGACTGCGTATAACGGCGATCCATATCAATGCATCGAAATCCCCGTATCAGTATCAATATTTTTTTCAAATTTATTTTTGATTTCAGTATCATCGGCTTTGTGAACAAGTCATCACAATGACCTCTTTCTAGACAAAACATCAACGAGTAGAATAAACTTAGTGTCAAAAAGCATTTTGAAGCCAAGTGGTCATTTCGGGGTCTTATCAGATGTTATTTTCGCTTCCATTACTGGAATTGCTGACTTTACACTTGCATGCTTCTCCAATTAAGAAGATCACTGATTCAAATACTGTCAGACGACACATCTTGTTCTACGTAGAACCTGTCTGAAATGTATCAACGCGCATCTCACTAGAAAGCCGTCTTGAAATACTTCAGTCGACGTCGACGTGCTCTAGTCTCTTGGTTAGACGGTTCAGACTTAATTTAAACACTTAACGGCTGTCTGTTTGGGGAAGTCCGAGTATTTTTTAAAGGAAAATTAATCGTTACTATATTCGATAGGCGATATTCGAGCACCCATTGTTTCTTGCTGGTCGCCGTTCTCCGTTTATAATTCAGTGGTAATGTATTTGCCTACTGGAAAATTTGGAGAGACCCATGAGGAGATCCAGATTTGAAAAAAAAACTTAGTCTCATGCTAAAAGGAGCAAGCCCTTCGAAGTCTTAACGAAACCAGTACCGGAAGTAAAACTCGAAACGTTTGTTATATTATGGTCCTATCTCTGTCTACCCTGCTGTTTGGAGCAAATCTTTCTTAATTTGTAAACGAAGTTGGCAGTTCTTCAGTGCCTGAAAAGTCTATAATCATGATTCACTATTATGAGAACACGATGCCTAAACCTTTTATATAGTTGTATGCCTGTATTAATATTAGCACTTCTAGATATCGACTTAGCTCGTTACGTGAATACATTGCACATCATGAACTAAACCCTAAACCTGTGTATTAGATACATGTAATAAAGTAACAGGGCAAACCCATACAATTTGCAACTGAGAAGTAGACCACGGGGTCGTACCTGCAACGAAAACCGCAGGTTCAATCTTTGGCTTCAACACTATGATCTTCTTACAGCATTCCAGTGTATAATGTTAGTTCACCGCACAGTTAAGTCAGAGTGCTGTTTCGTTGCGTACAGAAAAAGTATTACATAAAAGTCAATACCGCTGCATATTAGTCGAGGCATAACTAAGACCACAATATTGCGATGACAAGAAAACTTACACGAACATTGATTTAAACACACAATGCTTCTTTATTTCATAAATATATCGTCAATGTGTGCGTCAATGTGAGTCGAGTGGTAGAAATACTGTTGGACAACTGTTTTTTTTTTGATTTCGCTTGCTTATATTATACAAGCAGACAATAGTCAAATAACGGTACTGATGCCGCATCTGGGGTACATAGGCTTTGATCATGCACTCTTAATCGATTAATACCTCCAATAGATTCAGGTAGGCCACAATATCTAAAAAAAGCGCATTTACTCTCATCTCAACACATGTTATATGGGAATGACGTCACGTACGTATAATAGTATTGTTGTCACTGTATATAAGGCAAAAATCGACCTTCTTTCTTTCGACATCTTTCTTTATATGCATTGTCTTAAAGAAACTGAAAAGTACAGCTTTCTTTAGTGGATCGTATTAATTATAGTTGTATAGTTTGCATTGAATGACCCGAGCATCGATTCGAGTGAAGTCCGTGTGCTAATGAATCGACAAGGTGCCCAAGGCAAGTGTTTCTAATCTACACATTCTAGGCTGTTGAGGAGTGAACTGTGCTTACCATAATTCCGACGAAAAGTTTATGCTTTAATCGATGATACCCTGATTCAGTTAAATGCCATATTAGATCATACAGAGCATTGACCCGTGAGATTCATGAGCTGAAAAGCGGTTACTACTACTCTGCTAAATATAGTATTCTAGTAATCGTCTGTAGGTGTGCATATATTTAACGTAGTATCAATACAGGATCCTAAGTCCTTTTAACGCTCCGTAAAAAGAAAAGTCGGACTCAAAATAAGCTACATTATCAGGCCGTTACTGTCGCGGCCGAATAATCTCAGTAACCCTGGGATAGCCGTTAGGGTTCTCGTTTAACCACTTCCAAAAATCTTGGCACATGTCTTTGACGGTGTATTTTGCCTAGAAACCAAGATAAGTGCATTCCCTGTTAACGATGAGAACAACCGGAAAACATATATTGGCCGGAAAAATGAATGTTTTTCCTCTCTAGCGATTGTTCTTTTTAGCGATTTATGTGTAAATCCCGTAAACATTCACCGGGTGTTTCTTCAAACTATATGCAAGTGTTAACTGGGGCTTTACTCAGCGCTATTTAATTCTAGCAGTGCTAGCTAAACTCACCACAGCCGCCTTTAAATTTAGCTATCGACTTGACATAAACAATTAAAACTTTCCTTACCTATGTTTATACCCTGTCTTCACTGCTATGTTGCTCCCAATAAGGAAAATAACTAAAACATGACCAGTAAATTGATACGTACTTTCCATTCCAGTTCGGTTTCCGCAAGTCTGCAGTCGCCCCAAATAGCTGGGATATCACCAAGTCTTCTTTCAAGTATCCTATAAGGAATAGTCCTTCCAGTGACCTCTTCGAAGATCCTAATCAACTGCAGAATTGACGTTCCCCGACCTGTACCAAGGTTATAAAACTTGAAGCGCAGTGGTTTGTCGAGTGCTCGCAACGCTGCAACATGGCCTGCGGCCAAATCCATCACGTGAATAAAGTCACGGACCCCTAAAACTCAAGCAATTTTAATCATCCCAGTTTGTGTTAGTTATACTAGTTTGACGAAATAGAGCAGTTGTCGGATCACTTGATGAGGGGGGGGGGGGAATCAGGTAAGACATGACGACAAGATCAACCTCAGAGTTGAGGCACCTATAGACCTTGACGAACAACGTAAGCGAGAAAAAGGTTTCCACTGATAAAAAATTTGTGCACCTCCTTTTACCTAGGCCATTGTGGATCACTAAGCACCTTCTGCAAAACCTTAATGCAAGTTGTGGGATTTACCCGTTCCGTCCGGGGTGTCGTAGTCTCCTCCATAGACATCAAGTTCCTTGCGTTTTCCCATAGCGACTTCACCTATGATCGGCATCAGATTGGTAAAGGCACGTACGGGATCCTCGCCGATTCGTCCCGAAGGATGGGCGCCTAATGGATTGAAGTAGCGTAGACAGATGATGTTCCATTGCTGAAATACAAAACACAGTGAAATTCTGTGTTCTCAATATGTTCGCTCTATCGATTGAACTGCTTCAAATTACCCTACTTTCCTATGCTTTCAGTTGCGTATGGAGATGTTTTTAAACCAAACATCTTGGACCTATTAATGCTTGTAAATCTCTCGTTGCTGCTGTGAACAGCCATGTTATTTCGGACTGCGACAGGAATCATTCAGTTGCGATCGTGTTCTTTTTTCAAATATCCAATGAGTGTGTATACGACTAGCGATCTCAGGAAAGTATTATTGCACACCTCAAAAGGGTTCTCTTTTCTCACTCCAATAAACAACAAATAACGTTAGCTTACATAATATCGATCAATAAATTATCAGATGATACGGTACATACTCATATCTATAGATTCTTTTTTCGTCCCTATGTCGTAACATACATTATAACAGTATCATCATTAGACACAAAACGTCCGCAGCACGATTCGCTGTCTATCGAGGCTTGTGATTTGTTAAAAAAAAGTTGGCTTGCGAGGCAGCGAGCGATTCTCACGTGTAAGGCAAAACAACCGCCGTTTAAACAATATTAGAAACCATTAGAAGAGACTTCAGTCGATTAGGCGGTTCTCTCTTTCATCTTCTGTTTGTTTTCCCTCTCTTCTGAGATCAGAAAAAAGAATCATATATATATACACACATATATATATATATATATATATATATACTATCGAACGCAATAACCTTCTCGGCGCGAGCTATATCCTCGAGCATTTTCTCAATGGCGTACTTTGTTCTGCCGTAGACATTAGGAACGTCGCCAGCCGGATGCACTTCGTCTATTGGCAAATATATTGGATTGCCATAGACGACACACGAACTGCTGAAGACCATCTTGTAGACGCCCTGTTCCTTCATCACCTGAGTTATGCCAAGAACGTTGACAATTGCGTGAAGGTTAATAGTGTATTTATTATTGTGCTAACCAACTCGCTGGTTTATCACATCATCGGCTTTTCCCTAAGCTTAATCTGTAGGATCGAAGGTACGATTTATTTTATGTATGAGTTTAGTGAAGCAATGAACGATACGATATTGTTATTTTTGTTCCACCGCAGGCATGGTAGCAGCGGTATCTTTAAATGATAGTATTATATTTTATGATTAAAGAGAATGTCAGTTTAACACGGGAATAGACTATGACAGGAGGGGGTATCTAATATATATATATATATATATATATATATATACGCAAATTAATTAGTCATGCGTAACTATAGCACGCAGTGCTCATGCATCTTCAAAATAATCCACTCGTCCGTAATTATTCTGCGAGCTTATAAAGCTCCTGTATACTTCCATAGTCCCTCGTCATTGTTGTTCTAGAGAAGATTGACCGCTACAGGATTAATAGAACGTTAGCCATTCACAGGCAATGTTAGTTGATGGCCACTTTTCGCTTTGCCAGTGTGACTTTAACCTACAAACACTCGAACTCCTCCTGTTAATGTCGTGTTGGTCTGTTTGTATGCGTGCGCTAAGGCGCTCATTCCCTTTCCCATCCTTAAAGTTTCCTTCTTTCCCACCAGGGGGCTCTGTGAGTCTAGTTGGTTCTCTCACTCTCAGAGTTTTCCGTCGTCGTCGTCGTCGTCTACCTGATCGTCGCGGCGAAAGCTGTGCTAGCAGCTGCAGGATGAACTAGTGAGACTCAACAGGCTCACAGAAGAGAGATCCTCTCTAACGCGCGTTTGTGAGGGGAGCTACTACCTCGCAAGTTGTGGATATTGGAGCTCTGTTGGAGCGTCGTTGGTTTTGTATCTTTGTTGCGGTCTGTGATTGTGGTAGTCGCTCTGTGAGCGTGTTCGATTTTTTCCACGCTGCATTTATATACACAGGCGACTTCTTCATAGAAACGTAAACGCAAGAGATGTTAGTATGTTCACGCTGCCATTACTAGCTTACAATGACGGTGAGTGGATGACTGCCAGTGTGTATTTAGCGCGCCGTTACTCGTAGGTCATCGAAAATCACTTGGTAAAGCTCTTTTTTCGTAGGGTAGATCTGTGCAGGTGATCATCTCTGTATATGACATGACTTGAAGTAGTAAAAATAGTGGTTAACTCAGAACTCGGAAGCTGCAGGGTAGGTCGGCATCTTTGCCGATTTCCGCAGTAGTAACAGGTAGCTGATTTTTCAAAATAGTGCCGCTACAAGATATTAATTGCAATAGTACACATGCTTGTCATTAGTACGTCACGGTGCACTTCATAACGCCAGTGGATATCCGCACTGATCTAACTGTGCCCTTGGAATACTGACTGTTATGTTGTAACGTAGTGTTGTACTACTCAGACCCTTGGAATACTCTTTAAAGGCCAGTGAACTTCTCTGCTTGATTAGTTAATGAGCCGAACTAACAGCGACCATAGCTGAACGCATGCGAGTATGGAGCGACGACAACGCTGCAAGTCAAGTAAGTACAAATTACGTTCTATTGATAGGGGCGTCTTGTAACGATGCAGTCGTAACCTGTGTGACTACTTAACTTCGATTTCAAAACTGGAAAAATTTCATGGCCCGCTGCATCATCGTGGGGGCAGCAGTGTCTGAAACAATGCTTAACCGCGGCAATGACACCGAACAAGAACCTAAAACGTTCACTTAAACGCATCGATTCACGTGATGCTTGGTATGAATTAGCAGCAAATAGCTGGGCTCGTTTGTGATATAGCCGTAACTAGTTTAGTGCGGAGCCATACCTGCATGTAGTAGTAGAATTGTGCGCGGTTCTCGAGTCGATTGAAGTTGAGGCGCTTGAAAATATAGTCTTTAGAGGAATCAACTTCAGCGAAAACGGTTTTTATCTCTATGGCCATGTTTCGCATTGAAACATGTTCCAGGAAAACGCCAGCAGAAGGTCACTTTTTCAGTCACCAACAAAATGAGTACTACTTTTGACAGTAGTCTTCAATAATTAATAGTTTTCTGTTTTTTTTTGTGAATCTCAGCCGAGCCCGTTGCACAATAATAAGCACAGTGGCTGTAGTGAAGTAGCACATGAATTCTAGCTGGGTTTACACTCCATGCACAGTTTATGACAGCTAACAGGTTTGGGGCTGATGCCCAGGTTGTTGGATGGCTGGTGAAGCGCGGTAGACCGGCAAGTGGAGACCAGGTGAACTTCAGAAAAGAACTTCGTTTGTGCACTTCTGGTCTATTGTTTTGTTGAAATGACGGCAGAAGCCAGAAGTACAATCACAGGCAAAAACCGTTGAAGTACAGCATCAACTCCACTGGTACTTAGCTTTCAGATGAAGGCAGCGCTGTTAGCTCCTAACTAAGTATCAGTTGGAAAAACGACATTACGTTTCGCTGTGTGGGTATTAAGCATTATTACGTGCCAAAAACCTAGCAGATACGTCGATCGATTTGATCCTGGCTACTGCTTCTAATGCGAAACATGTAGGTAAGACGTAATTTGAAAAACTAAGTGATTATTTTTAGGCGTGTGAAAAAAACTAATTACAAGGCAGGTTCATATAGGATCGCAGGCAGGTTAGGTAGTTCAGCTTACGCTACAATTCAGTGCAACTGGACAAACCTCAAGGACGTTGATTGTAGAGACGATATTGTTTTTATAATAGAAAAGTGGCTTCTGCATGGATTCGCCTACAGCCTTCATCGCTGCGAGGTGAATAACACAGTCCACTTTGTGCTGAAAGGGACAAGATTAATAAGTTAGTAATAATATGGTCTGAAAGTATCTATGTCAGCTTTTCTCGATGTTTGGATGAAACCTAGCTTATTCAAAGATAATTAATATTCATCTTATTGTGTTTAATTATGTGCGGTAAAAGTTTTTGAGGGTTCGTTTACTTCAAGCCTTTAATCGTCAGTTATTTAACTGTGTCAACGCGTAACGTTTTATATGTATTGGCGTGATCGTTACTGTGTCACACTGGGGTATGTTACCTTCTTAAAAACTCTGCTGAGCTCAATCTTGTTGAGGAGATCGCACGCGTAAAAGTGAATCTTTTTTCCAGTGATATCTTGAACTCGAATGAGGGACTCGGCCATCTGGCTTCCAGATGAACCCTGGCCACCCGATTCTTCGGTGCTGGGGCTTGACAATGAAGATGATGACATCACACAGTTAGCGAAGTTGTCCACCACGACGACCTCGTAATTGGCCTGTTAGTTTATCCATTAGTGAAAAAGAGAGAGAAGCATCAGCATTTTCCATAGGAAGTTGACGGACAGAAAAAGAAAACGTCAAAATACGTTCATAATGGACTTTAGTGGCCCCGCTGTCTCTTACATTTTCATAAAGAAAAACAACAAATCTCATTTGTATTTAGTTATGTTTGCCTAAGGGAAATGTTTTACGTCGATTATCAGCGCGATACGAATTGCGTCTATGCCAGGTTTCGAACCGAGGCCGTCTCGGGACGTAAATTTTAGCTGGCAAGCGTATATCACCACCCCACTATCAAGACCGAGACCCACGGTTGGTCACATAGAGTAAAAATTACGTTCTGCACTGCGCTTTCGGAAATTTGCGTGAAATGCCATTGCATGATATAGAGCCATATGCGGCTTTTGGCAGTTTGGAGAAGTTGCCCGTTCTTAACAAACAATTCCGTTGAAATCATTCTTATTCTAATGCACTGGTTATGAACCGCGGTCTGTAGCTGTTATAACAACACATTGATTAATAAAGAGATAAGTTCTACGCAAAATTTTTATCGCATAGTTGTCACTGGAAACTCAACAACTGTAGTAGATTTCGAGATAACAAAGTAAAAGCCCCCTGTAAGTCCTAAACGAAGTGTGTATCTTTATACGTACATGATACATATGTATAATATGACTTTTGTTAATCTTTATGTATTGTGCTATGTAACTTGCATTTTTATCGCCTTCCTGTTGCCTAGATCTCTGCATCGTCGTCAGTCGTGTGTAAAAAGATCCATTTTAACTGCTTTCATAGGCACACGATACTGCGTTTACAATTACATATTATATTTCATTTACTGTTGTCATCCACATAAAACTGTTTCAGTCAAAGGATGGATCTATTGCGGTAAAATTCTGTGTAGTGAGCGACTAACCAGCCGCATAAGAATCGCCGGTGTTTTTCCCTTAAGCACAAAACAGTAAGGCTCTTAATCGTAGCAATGTTTTGTCTAGCTGTTCTGTTAGCATCGTGTGCAACGAAAGGAGCATATTATATAAAAGTACGTACCGTTCCAGCGTCGAGTGTTGTCGTACTTCGATGTGGACTGTGTATGTTAAATAGAATTTGAATCCGTGCTTTGAATTATGCCACCAACTAAAAATCTATTTACATTTTTTTTAAGGTTGCATGTTATTTTTCCTATACTTACAGCGGTACGGCTTTGTATGGTTTTGGAAGCGGATTATGTGGATGATTTGGCCAACAATGTTGCCACTCCTGACCTCCTAAGAGATCATAAACAGACAGGAGTATCTATAGATAAATCGACAACGAAATAATGACTGGGTATCTGACCTGAGCATCATACGGCGAGTTTCGTTAAATTTAATATCTATCTGTTCAAAGGAATGGATCATCACAACAATATGAACTGTCAACTATAGCGAAGACTGTATAGTATATTGTTATTAGTATAGTTTTTTACAGTCGGGGAATTATTTAAAAACGCGTGCAAGTAGAATCTTTGATTTTACCATCAGGGCACTCCGCAAAGGGAACACGTTACTCACCGTTCCCGTCTTAACAGTCTGATTAGTTTGCGAATCGTTTGTTCCAATATTAGAGCATTTCAAAGTTTGTCTATGAAACGACCATTGACACGTCTATCTAATTCTACAGACGTACAAATCAATGCTCCTCTCGTCCTCGCGCGTTCGCAGATTTCGACTGGATACGCTCAACCATTTCGGTCTGTATCTCGCAGCGTTTTGTTTTTAAAAAGGTATCTACAAAGCAAAGTGGTCACCTCATAATACCGATTGCCTTGTGAGCAACGTCCTGTACGTGGCTTTATCAGCAGAAATTCCGCAGAGTATACGAAAAACTGTTGCAATCCATTGGGGAATCGAATTATTTAAGCGTCAGCGTACCCGCGCGCACCCATCGGTAGATCAGTCACAACATAAGATTATATCGAAGGATGCACTCGCATATAATAAGACATTCGTCGTAGAAACATGTGGCCTTCACCAAAGAAAAAACATGTGGCACCCAATCGGTCGGTTTTGAAAAGGCCAGAAGCTGATCGATCATTCACTGGAGCTATCAACATCGATAGTCGTAGTCTCTTACCGCGCAGTTACTGTTGCTCGAGCGACCCAGTACGAATAGTAAAGCCTTATGTGAGGCGCTCAAACAACGAGATGCCAAAACTGTTGAGTTGCGGTGGATGTACATACCTCTCTTGAACAAGTTAGGCATCGTGAAGCCTACTAACAAGGCGGATAGCGTCTATTAAAATTATATATATTAAGCGTGGTGGTATATTTACTAATATTAGGCTTGTTGTTTGTGAAATATGGGTGATACATAAGACAAGTTCCTTGACGGTTAAAAAACATTCATCAGCTTGTGCTCATATTAAGTGCCCATACGATCATTGTGAATAAATATAAGTTGATCCACCGTCTGATTTAAGTTCTGCAAGAATTGCCTCTGAGGTACGATTTACTCGGAGCTTTTGAGACCGAGATATGGCCTCTACCTGCTAGAGTGAGAGAAAGAAACAAACGATAAGGCTTATTAATCGTTTGTTTCTTTCTCTCACAGTGTCATCTGGCATCTCCGTGAGGTCTCTCCCACAGGTTCCTACAGCTCAAAGTTGCTTACATGCGCGACAAAATCAATGTCACCACAATCTGACACGTAGATGGGTGCAGCGGGCCCAGCAACTATGAATTTTTGAACTTTACGTTTTGTTTAAACTCTTTACTTTTTGGTTTGCTTCTCTCTACTTCATAATCCAAGCAATTGGTAGTGGATACCGAAACAGCATAGTCTAACTTTTAGAAATATGGAGCCAGCTCGTGCCTGAACGCGGTTAGACATATTTTTTTTTCTTTTGTGTAACAGTTTACTAATATCGGTTTGAGGAATATCTAGGAAGAAGAGAGAGAGCTTATTGTCGATGTACGTTAGTGTGATAGTCTATTTTAATCTTAGAGTTAGTTTTTATTTTTGTAATGATAAGCTGCTACTAGTTGATCATTTGCGCTTCCTCGGCGAGCTCTCTGTCTAGTATGCTACACACAACGGTAAGCCATAGCATACTTTCGAGATTTCAAGATTTGAAATGAATTTATATAGAATGCCACTAGACAGCAAACACAAAGCAGGTTGACAGTATACCATTGACATAATACTTAGAGACTTAAAGACAAATACCGGAACTCTATCGCCGAACGGTAGATGCAAGATAATTGACAATACTAAGTCTAATTAGAAATTGCAAGTTAAACTTACGTTTAACAGCTCGATGATGGTGTGACTTCCGATAAAGCCCGCCCCGCCCGTTACAAACACGCATTTCGAACCGTGGGAAGACATCCCTATTCAATTTATATTACTCTTTGACTATTTTCTGCTTCTCGTGTTTTTTTTTTTTGTGTGTTTCGAGGCCTCCGTTTTGAAACCTTCCACCACTTTTTCCAATTGTTCCTTGAGTCGTTTTCACCTCGATGCAATAATACTTGTTCGGTTTGCAACGTTAGAGGTCCACGATTCTAGTGCATCACCTCACACAAAAAAGAAACCTGACAGACAGCCTTTTACCGTGTCTAGCTGAGCTAAACACAAGCTAGCGTTCTTTAGTGTGTATCGTAAAGAATCTAGCTAGCTTTCTAATTGTATACACACGTCCGCTTCATATACTCGCAACAGCTTTGAATTGAGCTTGAAATCACGATCGTTTCGATTGTTTCCAGACGCAACGGTGACCACAAAAATAAAATTTAGCGCGATTTCTCTGTCTACTCATCATTCCTTCTCTACTCCGTACGAGGAACTGCACAGCGTCGATGCAATACGCACAGGCAGAAATACGTACGGTTACAAATACGTATAGCGCAACGCAACATAAGCAAGCCTGATCAGGCCATCGGAATTGAGATGGTGCCGTTACCAACGCTCGACTGATCCTCTGGCCAGAGGCGAGCTGTGCGTCGATTGTTCGCTGACTGGCTGTCGACCTTTGCTCTATCAATTGCACACGTTCACTGGGAAGGAGGAACGCGTACAGCCAGAAGTAGCTGCGTCAATCCGATTCGTTGGTCCACGTCGTTATCGAGCGTCTAGCCTCTTCAGCGTCAACGCTGTGACGTCGTTTAGACGGACACACGCCCAGACGTTCGTTCAGATCGGCGTCGATATTGGCAGCGCAGACAGCACAGAGTGCAGGGTACACAAGTCACAGCACATTCGGCCGTTCACTCTCCGCAGCGTGGCATCGCCCTTATGGACAGAGGCTACTGGCCATTTTGTTGAGCTGCTGCCTGCCGTAGTTCTCTGTTGGATGGCACTGTATTTAGAAACAGTAGTAGTGGCAATGAGGCGTCATGAAAGGAGCGATGTCCGTATCACGCTCTTTTTCGGTCGCCCGATGTCAGATATACTATTCGAAAATGTTAACATTTTTATCATTGTTCAGATATGGTCTTTCGAAACTAATTCACCTTAAAGATCATCTTCAACGAACTCAACCATTAGCTGATTGGTTCGATGGGGCAACGGCAATATGCGCTGAAAGAGCATCGAACATCTGACTTGCGTGTTACTTCTAGTCGGCCGTTATTGCGAACAGCTTGCGCGGTTTGTTGCTATTTTTTCAACTTTTCTTGATAAGCAAATTGCTCTGTAAACCTGCTGCTAGACCCGCAGCCGCAGCTGATGTTATTGTGTCTGTTGCGGCTTGCCGCTGTTCTAACGGAGAACCATTTCTATGCCGCTGGACGCAAGTTACTGACTGCTGCTGCATAGAAAAAGGACCCAACCACTGTTATCCGTAGCTTCCGACAGCGGTGGTAAGCAGCTGAAGGCCTCGATATCGGCGGTACGAGTGTAAGCCAGAAGGAAACAAACTGTGGAACATTGGCCCCTCGAGCAGCATTCCACGTGAGCGAACGAAGCAGTTGGCAGGCCTCTGTTTTCCAGCACACACAGCATGGGTAGTAGCACCGTTGTCGGTCTTATTACTGCTCTTTCCTTCACCTGGGCGCCCGCCGTGTGTGTAAGGAACCTGACCATTGCTGCTGCTGCTGCTGCCACCGTTCTCATTGACGTTGCTGGCGCTGTGTTATAAAAGAGAGGGTGCCCTGGGACTGGGTCATCATCTCGCGCACGCGCTACCAAACGGCATCGAACACATTTGTCAAAACGCCACCAATTCACGCTCGATGCGAACGCAAGTGTTGAGATACGGACCGTGCACGGCGTCACATAATCGTCCGCAGGACGATCGATATACGTGATGGTCTGGGCTCGAGTCCAAGCGTAGCCACGCTGCCGTCTGTTTCAATGCCTGACGACGGTACAGGACGTAAAACTAGACATTTAGGCGATTGATACTAGGACAAATAACGTTGCCTGCGAGATAATGTTAGAGAGAACGAGTTGAAGCGATCGATGCAATAAAATGAGCTGAGCGGCTATCGAATTGAAAATAGCAGAGATCCAATAGCAAGTGGGGTCGGTACAGATGACGAAGCAGTTGACGAAGATTCTCAAATAATTGCCTGCTATGCAGGTTTTGATAAGATACGTTTAATATCTATATCTATATAGATATGCGCACGCCGTGTTGATAAATGGATTCAGAGTGGCGCTAGAGATTAACAAAAGTGTGTGTGCTTCGTCAATATTTTTGAAGACGGTAGATTTAAAAATAACGGTCATTTAACAACTAACAGGATCTACCAACTAGCTAGCAAGACACAACTGGAAAATCTCTTACAAAATGTCTAAAATAATTAACGTTTTGTTGAATTATTGATGAGAACTGATATGCGTGCATTGAAAATTTGATAGAAGACCGCGTTTCGCTTGCCACAAATTAACATATCGATTTCTTGACTAGATCAAACTATTCCCGTGACCTGGGCCCAACAACGATCATAGTTCAGGTTACAACTGGGCTTTATGGGCTTCCTCGTCGACAAGACCGCGACAGGCTACCCAGGGAGAAATTTCACGCTGCCTTGGGCGACGATCCAGGTTAACATAGGATTTCTAGACATTGATCAACTTCTATACATATATATATATATATATATACATATGTATTTGATTGAGGTTACCGCAATCGCTTACGTAAAACATAATTTTCCATTACGAACGGGTTTAGCGATGAGATGCTGCTTTAACTTCCGTTAACATCGCCGTATCAACTAACCTTAGTTGGGGCAGTCGACCGTGGAGACGCACACAACAAATTATGGACTATAGTGAACACTATTGCTGAATGAGCGGCACTCTGAGCATAAAACGAGGTTTATCACCCGATCTGAATTCTCTAACAGCATAGCTGATAGGATGAATGTGCTCAGAAGTTAAAACCTTGGCCTTGGCCTAAGCCAAACTGATTATTTAAGCCCGACTCATAAATAGGTTGATTTGTAACGGTTGTGGGCGAACGAAAATATTCGGTCTACCTTTCAATATCAAAACGTCAGCATGAGATTTAAAAAGGCGTAATTTTGTAGCGAGTAAAACGGTCACTATACTGGAATTATGATATGATTAGTAGCCTATATATACGAAATAATGTCGAATTTTGTTATGCAAGATCTGGTTATACGATTTCGTTGTAAATGGTCGTCGACAATATGACTTTTCAATTTTTTGGCGGTACCGTTAAAGTCTCTTTTTGCTGATTTCTAATTGTTGATAAAGGCAACAATACTGCTGCCTAATCCATCCAACTAAGGAGTTACTGAGAATCGCTGCTTACGCGTCGGTTGGTAAAGTGATTACCCTACTTGAAATAGACTCGCCAGATGCCAAAAATTTCAACTTTTGGGTTAGTAAATTACCGGGTCAGTGTACTTAGTATTAAAGGAAGTACTGATTTCGAACACAAGGCTAATGGCGGTGTGACTTTGTGGGTGCTGCATTTAGAAAAAAAAATTGGGTAAACTTTCACTCTGCCTATTGAGATAAATCTAGAATAGAGACCCGGTATTCACAAACAAGATCGGTACATCAACCTGTTATAAAAAAAAGCACATGTGAACTGAACATTTTCTTTTCACATTTTTTCAACTTTTTATTTTCCAACTTTTGCATTATGCTTTCAAGAGGAAACTTTCCAGCCTGCAACTTAATTATTGAAATGGGCCAACATGTTAGCCAGGCATCGCTCGGCTCTTCCTTCTGAGATCTGTACCAATTACCTTTACCGATCGGCAACGAAGTCAAAAAAAAGAATTCGAAATTTCATGTAGCGTTGTACAAATATCTAGATGAGTAGTTGGCTCGAAATGAATGCCATACTTCATGGTCTCTTTGCCCTAGACGGATGAGTTCAATGGATAATAACATTTTATGTGGCAAGTGTGCGATATTGAAAACGACGACTGTTAGCGACTTTAGAATTCCTGTATAGAGAATTAATTTGACATTTCTATTAAACAACAAAACACCCTTTCTTTCGAGACTCTGCCATTGACGCCGCTATAGGACAACTGCTTATCTTTCTGATTCTTGGACTCTCAATACGCTTTCTCATTTGTGTTATTGTAACTCTGGTGGCTTAACGCAGTCTCGTCTCGTAGTTGACGTCACGGTATTACGTTTGCAGGAGCGAAGAACCGTCCTGTGGATCACGTTCTAGTTTCTACAACTCTGTCTTTGCCCCTCGTTTACCCCCCAAGTCTCCTGAAGCTTATGAAATTCCAACCAGCCCAACAAGACGCACCTTACCACTGGCTCCATTCACGAGTGTGCTGCCAGTTGGCCACGTGTTATGAAGACAGCCTACCGCACTGGGCGAACCTAATAAGATCGACAACCTTTGCTGTTGATGGTCATCTTTGGACTAAGTAGGGAACGTAGTAACAACGGATTAAGTGAAATCATCCAACCGGTCGACACTGATGGTTGCGGGTGGACTGCAGCGTAAATCGATACATCCATGGACTTTACAGAGTTACGGGCTGGAAGTGTCTTTTATTAAGGAAATTATTCTATTAATATGGCTTAGCGGTAACAGGCCGTTATACTTGTGGCGGATTGAATTCTATTACGACTATCGGCAAAGATGAACAAGAGCTGTTGACTTTAATTGAGCTTGACAAACGTCGAGCGGCGTATCTTTTGTGTAGCATAAATTGTCGAAGTATTAAGATCCTACATCACAACAGGTGTGAAGACTTTGATCCTATTCCTTACTATTCCTTAATCTTTGGATATATTTAACCCTTGATGCATTTGCTAATCCGCCTAACTTGATGGATGAACCTAAAGTTTATGGATCTACCTAAACTGATGCGTCTTTAAAAGGATAAACGCAGTGAGCATTAGCTCCAATAGGACCACAGTTAAAAAAAGTACGATCAGATATTAGATAAGTTTTCATTAAATCAATTCGTATGTGACACTCCAAATGATCGCCAAGTTCTATACTGTTGCGTTTTTTCACTGATCTGTTTATAACAAATCATCCGACAGTGTCGGACCCACAAAAATATGAATGCGTCTCATGAATAAGATGTCTTGGACCAGTGACCAACCGCCAACCAATCAATGCTTCCATTTCGTGGTCGCTATTTGTCTACCATCTTCAAGTTTTACACTGCAAAACTGAAATTATCAGGATATTTATTATTAGCATCAAGCTTGGATATTATTCAGCAGGATATCATTTATGTGAAATACTTCATTCATTATTGTTAGCAGGATAATAGAATTATGCTATTTAAATATGTTTCGTATAGATCCTGCATAATGTCTCAGATATTATATTGGAGATTTCCCTTTTGGCCAAAGATCACAGCATTCTCCGGCCCTAATTAGCTCCCCCAATATTTTTAGGCCAAATTCAGGATCTAGTAGCACACCCCATCGGTCTGTACCTCATCTGTTAAAATTTGCTTACCACCAAACCGTTACTCTACAGCAATATAGCCGCTACAAAAAACAAAAGAAATGTTTTTTCTTTGCTCCAGTCGCCCAAGCGTCGAATCGTTTCAGCAAACATCGACAATCCAATTACCATTATCAGTTACCTCTAAATCCGTCTTTGGTATCTTCTGTTTATCGTTGGCGCGGTTCCGTTTCCCACATTCTCACTCGGTTGATCGACACTTTCGCGGACGTAGCTTCTCATATATTCAAACTTGTTGGCTTCAGCTTCTTCACTTGTGTCTTTCACCGTCGATGAAGTTTATTTCTAGCAGGCAGAAGTGTGTTTCGTAATCCATAATAATACATAGAAGCATCCTGTCATCAAAAAGTCATCATGTATATGCGTCCCTTTGATTCGGTGTTAGCATTAGACAGAAATCGAAGACGATGATATTAGAAAAGAGGGGAAAGCGTTGTCTATTGACAGAGTCAGTTTATTGACTAGATATTGTTTCTGTTATGATGCAAAATGATAAGCCTATAAGGATAAATGTTATGTAATCGATTTTGTGTCGAGAGTACTATATTGTCGGCAATGATATGATAGGATCGTTACAGGTCTTTCTTCGTCTGTCTGAAGAAAGAAGCTTCTGATATTTTTTGTTTTTAGGGAGTGATGTGGTGAGGTGTTCTTTAGTTAGAGTGTCTCACGAACATGTGAGGTGCTGAGGTGGACTGAATTCGCTAAGGTTTATTGTCGAAAATTAGAAAGAATATTTAAGAAGAATATTTATTTATTTAAGAGTGGTTGGTTACTCTGTACATTGTTATTATGTAGGGGTTACCTGGCACATCATAAGCGATACATCTCCTGCGCAGGAAAAAATTGGACGACACTTAAAAAAGATAGGCAGAGATAAAGAAGAAGTCATTTCCAGTAACATTAAGAACTTCCATAACAATGTTGAGATATTAGATTTACTAGTCAGCAGTTCACAGTCAGTTACAGTCAACACCCAATGATAGGTTAATTGTGCTCAGTGAGAGATTCCTAACATACATCACAGTCCGCAAACCTTTTTTTTTTATATATACACATATAAAAAGCAAAAGGCTCAAGTGCATTATGAATAAGTTGAAGAATCATGCTTACTGTTCAATGTCAAATGGAAAGCCACTAACGTACAATTCGTTCCCAATACGACATCTGCTTTTTCTTATTTATATACTTTAATGTCTACATAGATATGGATACACCCCTAGCAACAGTTGGGTTGTTGATGGTAACCTATGACCAATATATACACGATTGGACTAGTTTCTTTGGTGGAGCTGCTCTGGTCGAATCCAGCGCAGTTCATAAATGTCAGAACGAGCGATGTTGACTTGCTGCAAAGAATTGTGATGGGATGGGATGGGATGGGATAGGATGGGGGTAAACGCAGTTCCTGTTTTGTCCTTTTCAGAATATTAATTCAGTGAAGGCGTTGGCCGAACGGCCACCGAACCAACGGCTATGACAAAGACGGCTATCGAAAAGAAGAGATCCAAAGACATTCTACATGAAGACGCACCCTAAAAGACGCTAACGCTGTGGAAGAAGCCACGTTACCTTATACCTATGCCTTTTTTTTTTCTCTTTTTGAGAAAGCCAACTGCTCTGATGTAGCCGAGATCGCAGCGAGTAGGATATGGCGGTCATTATTGCAATGTGATGATGTCATAGTGAAGCCAACAGTGAGGTGGATTAGATGAGGGTGACTCACCTGATATCATTGCTGAAAAGAAATTGCATAAGGAGAAAGGAGTCGTTTGACTAGCTGATTTTTGGCCAAGTTAGTGAATAAATTATTCTGAATATAAGTTCTTTCTTACTTATATGTACAAAGTGGCCCGAAATCGAGAAATAGCTCAAACCACAGATTCCGAGAAACTACGAAAGGATGTAATTTTAGTGTTCGTGATTGTATTTCAGTGGTACGCGCAACTGTAGACGCGGGTTTGATTGTGAGATATGGACATCCTAATAGACGTCGGGTTACTGAAATCTTGAAATTTGAAATAATTGACATTTGATGATATTTAATTGAGTTATATTGAAGATCAGTAAAACAAAAGGTGTTGAAATGACATATCATGCTTTCTGGCTAGTATACTATTGTACCTGCACGGCTATAAAAAAAAAAAAAAAAAAACCATTGTAAATAGATTGTCAGGAAGAGCTTTCAACTAGAATTAATTTTTATACATACGGTTATGACAGTTTGCCAAGACCAAGCTGGTAGGTATACCTTGCTGAACGGTATATTTCATTCGTGACCTTTTCATGTACTTGCCCTTCGCGTCACTGCTTAAAATTCACATAGTTTTCAATGTTCGCACTACAAGTTTCAATAATGGCTTCAAATTGCATTTACACGACATCTACATATTTACTATATGTGCTTATTGTTTCTTACTAAAATGGGCTTGCCCCACAAATCATCTGGGCCATCAGGAATCATAAGTGTTATCAGGCGACCCATTGTGTTGATTTTCACTAGGTATTCAAAGTTTCGCTTTAATACAATAATCACCGACTAAGGGAAACAGCGTGCAACATCAAGATGGTCGCGCCGTCAAGCTTTGCCGCAACGCAGACGCGCGTAGTCAAACCTTGATTGTGACGGTTTTGATACCAAAATGCAACAGGCGATGATCTTACCCTGTGATGATTCTTCCCTGCTTAGGCGTTGGCTTCAAATCGTGCTTAGCTAATTTTTGGTCCTATCTTACAGCTTACTTACGTGTACATTTGACGTAACGGAAATGAATATTATTGTTAGTCGTGATATGGCCGTCTGGCGAATAGGCGAATAAGAAATGGAAGAATTTGACATTTATGCGAAGTCTGACGCCGAAAACCTGCAAGCTGCTGACTGGGTCAGCAGTAGTTTCCTGTCACCTGCTTCCGATTGATTTTCCCTTCCGTACATGCCTGTAGGACAGGTATGAGTATGCCTAACCGTTGAACCATTTTTCTACCTAGTATATTGTTCTTCACTGTGGGCTATATGAAATGTTTGATATTATATCTGAAATCGAACCAGTCTACGCAGACACATAGCGTTTACATACTGATGATGCAATATTGATTATTACTATGTTAGGCATTGTTATACGAGCATAGTCACTGTAGGGAAATTTAGGTTTTCTGTCGTACGCCGTCATTCTTCATTTAGCTAAATCAGCTTAAAAAAATAAGGAGTTTCTCTACTCAAATATTTATGTTAGCTGTCTCCAATCAAAAACAAATAGCTTAAGGTAAACTAGTCATCATTTTTACGTAAAGAAGCGTGTAGACGTTCGGGCGGAAACGAGGCAACGCCCTGAATGCGTAGGTTTCTATTAACGTTCCTAATGTCAATGCCTTGATTTGCATCCGTACGCATTTATCGTCGCACCCAAGCGACTTGGAATCGCTATAGTGCTCCAGCAGACGATGACTCGAAATAGACTTCGACGCGCCCAATATTCAAACAGTTAACAGTTTCGCCAATAGTTGTTATATAGCTAGAAAGATACTAGTTATTTTAGGGTACGTTTGACAGCACAGCAGTGATACAAGTTTTAACTTTCTATTTTATAGGAGGACAAATAGCGTTATTATATCTACCGTGTGTGCCAGATATTCATCTAGGATTCATCTACGGTGTTTCGCAATACATTTGTGTGCATTTGCAGCGTAGCTTAAATTAGAAAAACAGAGAACCCAGAAAATCGGATCAGTGCTCACGTATGGCAAGCCATGCTTGCTGATTGAAACACAGGATAGGTAAACTACACAGCCTTTTTTTTTATAAGCTCCGCCTATAATGATTGTCAGGACCAAATCATCATCGCCTTAAGTTTCGTCTTTCGTTCATTGTTAAATGCACATTGTCTGTCTCTAATAAAAATTTGTGCGTATTGATTACGGCATATCCCGCAGTAAACAACCACAAACAATTACACTGTGAAATATTAGCGAATCGTTATCAGTTCAACAGCATCATAACGTGAGCGTAACACCCCGTGGATCAGCATGGAATTGCAGGGTTCCAAAATGGCAGTTAAGAGTTTGTCTGATAATTACTTCACCGTACCGGTGAGAGATGCCTGTAATGGAATAGCTTTCGGTGTTTGCCGCTCGTTCTGAGCCATGCCAATGGATCCTGCAAAAATACGGTCCTCGTCGAATAATTACACAAGGGAAACAGGGCATCGCTTACCAGTGGCAAAGAGTGACAATCTGGTCGTCTAGTAAGTGGACTGGTCCATTTTATTATTCGATCGCTGTCATGGGAAGGTGGCGGCCCACAACATCAGGCGCAATAGGGGGCCACTACATTAGTGCCTGTCACCTGCTTCGTAACGCCTGATTTTGGCTGGCTTCAGCCCTGAATTCCAGGTGTTCAGGTGGTCGGGTTATAGCTGTGGATTGCTATTCCATTATAATGCAGTTAACTTGGCACCGCTTAGCAACTGCAACAAAATAGCTTGTGAATTAGCGCAAGTTACATTTTCTTTCTCTAGAACTATAAGCGCGGTATTTCTACGTCGCCATCCACAGTTTCTGCCGCCATTTGACGTAAACTCAGACCCGTTAGATCGCGACTGCTTGATGAAGTTCTGGCAAGCTGGCCTTACCCTGAGTGGTGAGAACGGTGGCGCCAAAACAGTGCTTACCAATAGCTGGCAGGTCTTTACAATGTATAGCGGCAGATATTGGCCCTAGGATTCCCTCGTTTTTGCTCCTGATGCTACTGCAGGGACAACAGCGAATCTGCTTACGAGCTTATGGTAGCAAACCCTGTGAGATGTAAACGACGAGATATGAAAGTGTGGCCGCCTGAGAGCTGTACCGTGTCATGTCTCGTGCGTTACACGCAACCGTAAGTCACACTCCGCAAACCGTTCATAGACGTTAATGAGCGTTTGGCTGGGACCTGTTAGTCTCTATGACTGCTTTGTGGGCGCGCCTCTGTTTTCTGCTGTGGCTTGTGAACAGTGAATACTAAGAAGAACAGCGCTAGCCGTAATTGAGCTGCGTAATAGCTGGTCGTATTGATGCTGGCGTTGTCTAAACGCATTGTCTCGTCGGATCTGAGGGCCGAGCAGGGCCTGCCTGTGGGACCTCCGAACACTGTTAGGAACGAGAGCTGAAACGCGATCGTGGTAAGGAATCGTAGAGTAGACAGATATTTGCTTCTGCCGATTACTTGCTGCTGTAGCAACGTGTTCGAGATTATAGCTGACCTGCTTTCGTTGCTGCACCTCGAAATTGTCGCCACCATTTTTAGACCGGTCAAGATTGTAGGATACTTTTATAGTAGCATTGGCCTAATGGTCTCCAGGCACAAAGCTGTGTCTGTATGTGTCCCCAAGGGGACGCCAACATGGGTATCAGTTGACAACGCGCTGGCACTCTTGTCGGACAGTTATGTACAAGACCAAACTGGCGCCCATCGAGGTTGAGGATCGTTGGTTCAATTTCATTCGTTAGTGTAATGCCGTTTATTTAGGTAAAACAGGTACAAGCTTGATGCCAGTCAGGTTTAACTGTTGCACATACCTATGTGGAAGAATGCCATTGCTCCCTCTTAGATATCCGGCCAAGAAGTTCGTGTGATTATTTTTGTGGTCCGATCTGTGCGGATACGGATCGACTTAAATCCACTCGTAGTCTAATATCTACCAGGTAACGGATGGAAAACGCAAGTACGACGATCAAAGCGTGCCACTGAATATGTCTTCAATGGGACGCAGGCCTACTTGATGTGCTGGCGATGTGATCAGCTGCCAACTGTCTGCACATCAATGCAATAAACAATGACCGTCTCACAATATGAAGGTCCAGCATCGGCTACAAATGGCGTACATCAACAGCGCAGACTTCGCATTCGGTTCGAGGAGCCGAAATCGGCCAATCCTACCACTGCCATTGACAGGTCGATCAGGCAAAATATGTACGCTCGTTTGAACTAAAACGCGTCTACGGTGGAAATTTAGACAAAACCATTACGAACGATATACGCATGTAAATAATTAACTATTGGATACTGCTGCTGACCCGATCCGGCAATCAGGTAGACACACAAATCCGCCTTTCCTCTATGCGTGCTCTCTCCGCGCAAGGACGCGCTGCTCTGATGCGCTTCTACTCACAGGCGAAAAGTGCGGATAGGTTGCCCTACACAGTCGTAGTTGGGTAAAAAAAATTATTAGTTTCTATGCATGTAGATTAAACTGGGTTCTGTGTCCGAAGTAATGTTAATAACGGCTGTTCATGAGCGTCTTATATCCTATGTGTGTGTGTGTGTAATCTATAGGGCTAAAGTGCGCTTAGGATGAGTGACCTTTTTTTGGGCGAAGTGATTGTGATAGTGGCAAAGGTTGTTTCGTATAATGTCAGTCTATGCCTATGGAAATGTGTCGGCCCGGCCGGTCGCAGAGGGGCTGTTCCGTACCAAGTAAAAAGCGTACGAGTGTCTCCGAATATGCTGAATACTATCTAACTGGTAGAACCAAATTGAGCTTTGTCCGAACTCAACGGTATAATTAATTAATTATTTTGGCTATCCGAGTAATGTTAAACACGCGAACATGTTGTCTCTAGTGAGCTTCGACATTATCTGAGTCGTTGAGCGCATCAAACGGTAACGGCTGAACAAATGCTGACTGGATATAAACTCGAATTAGATTGGTGAATTTCACAATGCTGCCAAGTAAAAGAGCTAATCGCCGCATGAACAAGCGAATAATCATAGTCTATCCAAAGCCGATCCTATTGTTGGAAATGGCGGCGGGAAAATGCAAAGTCTCCAAGCACAGCTGAACTAAGGCCGGAGCCGACAACGTCGTCCAGCAGCGTCCATCATCGCTGCAAGTTTGTGTCGAGGCCTAGAGCAACAGATGAATCCACAGTACGTTTTGTAACGTAGACGCGACTGCAATAAAGAAAAGGTAATGGGGTGTAGGCAAAGACTGGAACAGCTCGAAATTGGCCTCTTCGTTCCACATCATTGTAAGTATTGTTGGTAGGGAGACACAAGGGAAGCTGGCTTAAGCTAGCTGGCTTTGATCGTTTCGAATGACGTTTTAAGAGACGAAACAGAAATAGAAGTGCTACTGAACTAAAGATGCCTCGTCCCATAACGGCGGACAAACGAGACTAAGGGACGGAGTAGGAAGAGTTAAAAAGTGAGAAAAAAAAAGTGATGCAGAACGTCACCGTTAGATTGGACAGCGTTGAACAGTCGGCCTCGGATGAAAATGTAGTGAGCTCGTTTATGAACGTCGAATCAGTGGAGAGATTTAGTGAAGTCTGCGAGGAAGGAAAAGTTAGGGCAGTGACCCACAAAAGGAAAATCATTATTAGCAGAGAAAAGCATTATTCCATACTGATCTTATTCTGGGAATGGATACTGAGAGGTTCGTCATTGCTCGTCTGAAATTGGCGAGTTAGTAATTTTTATTTTTTATAAGGATTTTGAGTGGTATGTTGGCTAATTAGCCGGGTCGGGTACTCTTAAGGTAAGCATATCTTGTGTAAGTATGAGGGTCAGATCTTAATTTTTTCCTTGCTTGCTTGGAACTCGCTGAAGCAACTCGAATCTTCGCGTGAGTGCGTCTGTTTAACTGATATTGTGCATCATAGTAACATGTCTGTTGTGTGAGGAAGTTTTTGCAAGGATTTAATATAAAAAGCACTCGGCCCGTGTAGAGGACACTTTTGGCAAATCAACTGCGAAGTTACAAAAAATGTCGAATCCAGCGCAGGACGACCGTATCGCACAACGTATGTAGATAATGCCTATAATATTTATATGTATATATTATAGATATTTGAATCAAGGCCGTCAATATTTTCTTCATATAACAACGAACACTTTGATATCCAACGTAGAATTTTCGCTGCGCTTCTTCATAAAAGCAACTGATAAATACTATTAGTTGTTGGTACTAACACCAAAATCCTAAAAGTTCTACCCGATTTCGTAACGTATATCTGGCCGTGGGGAATGCAGGCTTGACCTGCAGCTATCGGATCCGTTCCACCAAAAATACCAGCTACAGCAGGCTAGGAAGCCTATTGAACAACACACACTTTTTAATAGAAGTCAGTAGCGCAGCTGGTGAAATATCCGCTACGTGAGTACCTGTGGTATATCAAATATAAATCAATCTGAGCGGTCCCCTTTGCCATTGAGAAAGCACTGCGTAACAACAACTTATTCTTGACGACTCCTTAGAATAATGCTGGATAGTAACAATAGTCGTAAAAATAAAGCAACCACATTACCTCAATTAACGTCGTAGATTCTAAACACTCTCAGATGGTGACGACGTGACTGAATCACGCACTCGGCAAAGGCCGTCCAGCTAGGTACACCGTTTTCATCGCCGGATAAGACCACGAAACATGCAAAGCGCCCACTCCCAACCGTCAGTTCATTTTTCATTATTTTCTTAATGTGCTGTGCTCAATAGTCAGTAAATGAATAGACGTCGATGAAGAAACGCAACAGGTGCGTTAGCATTAGGTCGGAGAAGCTTTTAGCTGACCATGGAATTGTCTTCCCTCATGCATTGGCTGGCTGAAAATGTGCAGATGTAGAAAAAAGCGGGATCGTTACTAAATAAGTTTAATTCGACCTGTATGTGCATGTCTATGTGTTCGAAGCCTTCCGTCCTTTTGTACCTCATCAAGTTATTTAAATACATACGGGTGTATTGAGTCTCATTACGTAACACGTACGCGGTTAAAGATTTAAATGGTTTAAAAAAGTGGTTAAAGGGTTTTTTTGCTTGCAGCGAGAAATGGACCGCGCGCTTACGCCGGGTTTCGAACCTGAGCCATCTCGTTATGTCCCTGAAATTGGCGAGTACACACGTGTGGTCGAAAAGTAGTTAATTCCCGTTCGTAGAAACGTCTCTCGCAAGGGGTTGCAGTTGCTTTTACCGTCAGATCAATCTGAGCGGAGATAATTACGCATTTAATTCTTCGTTTGCACTGCTCGTCGACACAATGATACGTCAATTAGGCATAATGCTTATTAAGCAGTATGAGTTAAGGAGCTACTGATACATGCAGCATTGTACACAGAATAAATTCATGTTAAAGATAAAATTATGGATATAAAAACACTGTATGATGGCTTCAGGAATATGGCGATGCGATATTTTATTGGAAAACACATTTAGTTACAGAAAAATAAGTATGTACACTACAGATATAACCGTGTAAACTATACTGAGAAAACAATTATCGTCGGTACTTCCCGAGAAAGCCAGAGAAAACTATTCGAATGCAGTAGGTTCGGCAATATGTCGGCAATAGGTGAAAGGCCACTCTGGACGAAACCGACGTTTAAAGCATGTAACGTTATTACTTTTATTATGTAACAGGTGAACCACATATATAACGTGCCTGGTTATGTAAGCATCTAATGCGTGGCGTCAGGCGATGAATGAGGCTCGGTAAGCTTGTGTGACTTTTTTCTTGTTACTGTAATTGTGAATCACAGAGATGAAAATGAGGCAGGGCCATTACGAAACAAAAAACAGATATATAAAATCTGCTGTAAATTGCTTTAGTTTTTTTAGCTTCTTTTCGAGAGACTGTGGAGTAACCTCGAATGTTTAATTTCTTTACATGGCTATAGGTTCTGTGCGACTCGTTGTTTTTATAGCGAAGATGTGTTTTCGCTTCAGAATACAAACACCGAATAATGAATAGCTAGTGGTCACTGAAGCAGCTATATAATAGATCAAAATTTCACATCACAATATGGACACGGCCGTATAAATGAATATTACCAGTTTGAGATCGTTACTTCTCTTTGGCAGCGCCGATAGTTTGTTTGAATACTTAAAACTGAGCTTGATTTCTACTCTGGCTTTTTCATTAGCAAAAACTCTCACAAAGTCCTGCAGTAAGTGGCCGTAACGGCCATTCAACGATTTCTCTAATTCCAACGGTAGCTCACTTTGTTGGCTCCTCGGCCAAAAGTTAACCTTATATATATATGCGTGTGTGTTCGACAAAGCGGGATTGATCCAGATAGCTGCTACCGGGTGTTCGTACCTTCTGCTTGTACCGTAAGAGTCTGTCGAAGCCCCGCTGCTTAAAATTAGGCGTGGCGATTGCGTCTCAATGAATCAAAGACGCTTATAGAAGATCCAGCAGGTTCTGGCAAGACGTACAGCCGCTGGTTTAGTCGTTCCGCTACTGCTAGCTACTGGTGACTTGTCGGTCGCAGTTGTTTGGGCCTGTTGGAGACTGCCAATAACCAGAGTTCCTACATGACGCCTTGGGAGACTCTCCATTTTGCTTGGTTTTCGTTGTCGCCGTACGTGACAGCAAGGCGTCGCGATGGACGAGGACTGGACCCGAAAAGCGCGAGGGGATCGTAACGAAAAACGCTTTGAAGTAGTGGCTACCGTAGTTTCACGTAGGCATCCGCTTCGCTGGTTAGGGACAGGATCTTTTGGCTGTCAGGGGTATCTGGATGAACAAAAATACTTGTTAGACCTACCCTTCCTAAGGTGTGATTCCTTGTTGTCGCTTGCCCTAAGCCTGATTGTCTGTTACGTAACGAAAGAAAAAGAGATAGAAAAACGTGTGACAGCAAGAGAGAGTCCGTTAGATTTCGAAAGGTGCTTTACCGAATTGTTGTTTTCTTCCCATTGGTATATGGTACACAGATACGGTGAAAGAAAGTTTTAGAACCAGAGCTGTATCAATTCAAGAGAACGACTGGACTGAGTTGGATTAATGTACGTCTTGATACATTATTTTAAAGCAGACGGAAATTAGCTTAATTAGGAGGCAGCAAAATCTATTTCCGCACAAGCCAATAACTCTACTTTGAGCTCATTACGACAGGCCTAGGGTAAGGAAGAAAGCGGACATATTGGGGCGGCTTTTTAAGGTCAAAGCTCACCATCGTTTAACTAACGATGCTTAAGTAACGATACTACTTATATAATATAGACAAATTGTTGCAACTAGGATTTAAATCTTTCCATCTGTAAACTCCTGGGTTTATGAATGAAGCCGCCCAAGATCAATAACATTTTAAATACTTGGAGCATTATGGAGTGGAGGGTAAACGTGATTGATGCCAATATTATTTGTCGTGATTTAAGGTGGCCAAAAGACTACAGAGGTATCGTAATAAATTAGCGTTATCGGGCACGAAGCTAAGTTTGATCTTCCGTATGGGACCTTGGGTTTCCTTTAATTGTATTGTACTGATTGGTACCTAAGGGTTACGTTCTTTTTGTGTTAAGCTACAAAGTTGCTACACCACAGCCATTAGTCTAAGCAGGTAATAAGCAAAATAGAAATATTGGCCAGGACAAAATATCAATGGTGTGCGTCAGTGTCCTAACTTGTAACAACCTGAAACAGGTTCGTCGCCCAGCATCAGCGGTAGCCTTACGCTGATACTAAGGACAGCTGCGCTATTGTAATTTACGGACAATACGCTTGCCCACATTTAGATACCCCATAAGCGCTTTCAGTGCCACGAGATCTCTGCGAAAGTTTAACTAGTTCAAGTTAAACCTTGCTTCGATCGAAATTACGATTATCATTATGCCATATTATTAGGGGGACATACTGTTGTAGTTGGCACTAAAGTTGGCTGAGCTAGTTAGGCAGAGACATTACGGATGATGGTAAGTATATCTTTTGGCGTTGTAGGCAAAGAAAAAAACAACTGTAAAGGTACGATGCGATATTACGGGCATGCGGATTATATTTTTGCTAATGCAGACAAAAGCCATCGAACGTATTCCATCGTATTATGTTGTAGCCATTTCGTATATTACCTAGTTCTTAGACGATTTTTTTAGTACCGCGTAGAAAGCGGCTGTAATGCCAATTATATATCTGTTCGCCTTTGAAATTATGAGGCTTCCAGAAAACGCGACATTATCTAAGAGTCATTGTTAATGATCGTCAGGGATCGCCAGGTCGCATAGTCGCGTTATATTGTCGCTCGAAGAGTAAGTACTATTTGGCCACGTGCGACGCCTAACGTGCCTGCAATTCAAGTTCTTGTTGCGTCTTGTAAACTTCTTGTAAACGTAGCTCTGACAGCCTTCCATATTCGCGAGTAGCAGTTGCGTTAATTTCGTTGATGGTCATAATGTTAACGAGTGATTCAAGCGATAAGCCTCGGTTTTGTAATGCAATCACAGCTACCGAGACGTTTGTCGGACAATAAGGAAAACTGGCTAAAATGATTTGACGTAATTTGACTAGTCACGTTTTTTTTTCCGTAATATCAATCTCTACAGAATGACACTGTACTACAGGTAAGCCCACATATTTATGCTTGTTGCGTGTTTCTGATATCGCTTCGGTTCTGACTGAGTAATCGGAGTATAGGTGAGACGTGGCATGCGGCGATTATATAAAATATCGGAGAGTCCTCGTGTGTTTATAATCGTCACTGTGCCATTTGATGGTCGTACATATTACGACGGTTAACGTCCGCCTCGTAGTTAGTCATCGTAACCTGACGACAATAAGCGTGTTGGTTACTTGAGAAAGCAGTGTGTTGCATTACATCAAAATTTTGCTTCTAATTCCTATGTCAGCTAGTGCCTTGTTTTCGAGCTATTGCATATAGATGGGTAAGCGCCACGTTGTCACCGAATCATTTTTCGATATTATGGCCGGAAGCGGATTGCGTTGAAGCAATTATTTGATGTCGCTGTCCGCGCAGACGATCGAAAAACTATGTTATTTTCCCGCCAGGCTGAATCAACATCTACTCTAGCTTGATCGGAAAAGCCATTGGCTGCCTGTCAGAAGCTGGAAGGCAGATGGAGTTATTGGACCGTGTTTTTCCAAAACAGACGAGAAGGTCGCAAAGACGGAGTGATTTTGAGCTGCTTGCATAGATATGACAGCTAGGTTAATTACGGTGATTTGACAATGAGCTGAAGGTTGTAATTTGCCTTGATAGAACAGGGTGTATGGGGAAAAGCATTATGAGCTGATAAGCAAATAGTGCGACGAACAGCCACGACTCTGGAGATACCTATTCTGCTGTTTGGCATTTGTTGTGCACGGATCACACAGAAGTTAACGAGACTTTAAGGAAAACCGATTATCCTTTAGAACAGGAGCTTTGTTTCCCTGCGTTCGGTAAGTGAATTGCTTTGAAAGTTCATTATAGTTGAGTTAGTTTTCGAAGCAAGGCTGATATTAGAGGCCTCGTCTGCCTTTCAGTGTTCCAATTATGGCTGAGACGGTAGCTCTCTGCGGAGATATCTATAACAGAAGAAGGTTCTCGACGGTGAAGGATATCAAGCGTCAGTTGAACAGTTTTTAAGGTTGAGTATTTTAGATTTTGACTAAAGTAGAAACCGTGGAGAAAAGTTCTTCGTTACAAAGCATCCTACCTGAGGTGCAATTACTCTTTTTCGATGGTTGTATTTCAGTTGAACTATACACTTGGGTTCGATTACGAGTCAAACATGATTCGACACATAAAATACGATAAGGCCTGCATAGAATTATGTTCTCTAAGGAAAAATATATAAACAAGTACTCCACCGTGTCAGGATGTCAGTCGCTTCGTATGCGTATGGCTATGAGATAGTCTGCATGTACTTCAGAGCTCCGTACTAACAACCCCAAGCAATTATTCAACAGCCAAAAGCTGTAACACATTCTGAGCCGAGTGTCAGCCAACAACCACAACGGAATGTCTGTCTTCCAGTAGCTGAAATAATATGAACTAAACGTGCTAGATGATTTCAGATTCCGAGAACTTATCAAGGGCTTCGCTTTTTGGCTTTACCTTACGACAGTATTTTCTTTGATTCCATTAAACGTACCTTCAGTATGTTCTGGTTTCTGTGACATCTGGTCGTGGAAATTTGTTTTACAAAGCACACGTTAATACAATTTTATGCTAGCCCAGCGGCAACTTCTTTTTGCAAATAAAATGCCCTCAGTACAAAGCTGACTTCTTTCCAGCTGCTATTTAACAATGCAAATTGAATTCCTGTTGTCCAATTGCATTTTGCCTATGTCGTGTAAGAACCAAAACGTGCTGGCAATCAATCGGCGAAGTAAGGTATTTATATATGGTGATATGTGGTAGAGTATATCGCACGAGGCGGTTGCTACTTGCTTAGACAAATGAATATGGGATCGTTGATGGAAGCACTCTTTGTCTTGATATGTAAATATATTTTGGATTTTACGTCTGGTACTGGCGTTAAGCGTTGCTTCAGACGGCTGACCCTTTCCAGTACAAATCGAAAGTGCTCACGTCTGGGTTGGTCAGATATCAAAACAACAGGTCTACCTGTTGTTTTGATATCTGATGATAACGGTCAAGCGAGTTTGACAGCGCAAAAATTTGGCCTGTTTTGCGTGCTTCTTTCCTCTGATCAGCTGGTATTTATGACATTGGCTCAAACATTTAAGCGAATGTCGAAAATGCTAGAAAGTATATCCATCTTGGGAAATGTCGGAAAGACAACAGGCTAAGCGTTTCATTGCCGTAGCCCCAGTTGTTTTAGTACGAGCAGGAACAACAAATATGCAGAGCACCAATTTTAGTAACGTTGGACGGGTATCTTTTCTGATATGTCGATGATTCAAGGAATTTCATCTTGATCTCTTCCTTTTATGTCTATTCAGTTAGCCTTTAAGTGAATCGGCAAAGCGGTATCCAATCCACAGGTCTCGATTGTAGTACTCCGACTTATAGTTCAGATACTGAGTTCTTTGAAACCTATTATTTTATTAGTTGTTCAACATATAACATTCATACTAATAATCCTCGTAAAAAAAAAGTGGTAGAGATATAGTTAGTCATTACTACGGTTCATTATCGAATACGAATAACAAGAAAATTAAATATACAAAAACTGGACTGTGTAATGGGGCAGAGCAATAAATGTGTATAGTATCTGTGTATGATGATTATGTTGAAACATATATCTAATAATAAAATTTGGTGCCATCTATATAGCATGGTATTATATAATTTTATAATATATCTTTATTAAATGCCATATCCTAGACTTAATAAAAAGCGACGATTGTATTGAAGACAATTGTATAGGATCTCGAAGGCTGCAACGAGCATGCAAGTTCTAATATTAGGATACCTTGCAACAACAGAAATAGGTGAGCGCACACACCCAGAGGTTCACTTGTTTGTTCCTTTGAATACGAGAAAGATGGGAATCATGCGTTATATCGTTCCTAGAGAAAAACGTGGTGATTTTTTACTCCATATTACCGCCCACTCCCAGGCTTTTCCCTCTGACTTCATCCGGCTTCGAATTTCAGAGCCAATGAGGTTCAACATCTGAATATTTCAGTCAGTCAAACGGAATCAGAGTTGTACATGAAAGTTGCCTGAATATTCGTTGTCGGATCACATAATCCCGTTGACGGTCCCTGATCGAATCTTAAGATGGAGACAGCACGTAGCCGTAGAGGGCCCGGCGTAGTAGTGATTGCTATTACTGCACTTTCTGAGAGAATCAAATCCGTCGAACAAATTCTCTATTATTTGCTAGAAGTCATCTAACTTATTGATACAGAACGATGTTTACTTGGTGCGGCCCCGTGAGCCCGTAAGCTGCTATCCGAATGACAAAGATCAGACTGTAAAATATAATTGTCAAAACGAAAAAAAGAAAAACAAACAGTCGACGATATGATGATCTTATGTGCGCCTATTGATCAGTACCGAGATCTGATCATCTGCCGTTGTGCGAACGGATAAGCCTATATTTGTTTTAAACCTTTAGACTTTTCCGGTTGATCACAGTATATAATAAAATACAAATCGTAATCAATAATATATTGACCGACCGATTACACGGGTAACCGCTAAAGTCGTCCGTCGTAGACCGCTATATGCTGATTTATAAATGTTAGATCTAGTTAATGAGACTTTATCAGTAAAATCAATTGATCTACATTGTCTATATAAACAATATCAAGCTACATAACAGCCAACTAGCTGTTCAAACAAAGGCTACAATTAATAAAAGCCAAAATATTTACGTACTTTTCTAACTAACGCAAAATTATTATATAGTGGCATCGTAATAACGATGATGGCAGGTCAGACTCTATGCCAGTTGTCAAGGTTGATGAAACACCAGAAACATATGCTGCCAACTGAGTGGACGTTTGTGGACGCATCGTGAAACGACTATCTTATCGGATAACTTTCTATGGACGTCATTGGCAGGAAGCAAACAGTTTCATTGAAGTTCGATTCCTGACCAGACAGATCCCTACGGATGTCCGGCCTCGTCTAGCCCTTATTGGAAACGTGCTGTTATCGATGGGAATGTTGTAACAGTAATTATAATTGGGCTATTTACGGAAAGAATTTTTTGCATGAAAATGGGTTGAGTTCATTTAAACACGAGGTTTCAAGAGGGACCGTTTCTTTGATGTGTCACAGACTAGAAAAAATTACTGCAGTATTTGCGACCCGGTGTGACGACTCGTACCTGTACTATTATTTTCTCCGCAAGTATCTTCAAATCTAGTAGATGCATTTACTTAACATTGGTTTTTCTAATTTTACTTGGGAGGCTAAAAAACATAAGTATTTCATTAGCTTTTTTACTATTATATATCGTGTTAATTTCTATACGGGTTTACGAAACATTTTCAATTCTAATTACTGTCCGATTATCATCAAGAGTACAGACTCATATGTGAGTTAATTTATAAGAGTCGTGGATCTGCACTGTTGGCGTAGTAATCACGCGGTATGTTATTTTTATTACCCCAACTATTTCCGGCCAGAAGCCATAAGTCAAACAGTGGATTTAGGATCGGCCAAAGCTCTATTGGCGCAAAGGATTATTCCCTTGTGGGTAGTACCATGGCCATATTTTATGTCTAAAAACATTGACAGAAATCAGTGCGTTTAAACGAAGACTACGGGAAACGCGCCATGCCATTATTAACTGTAGACGCATCAAATATTAACTTAATTTCGTCTCGTATGCAACCGAGCGTCACAAGAGCAGCGGTAAACAGTCGCTCTGTCTACTACACAAAACCTATTGTTTTCAGGTGCGCGCTATATATGCGAGTCACACGAAGACACGGCTGCATTCTAAACGTACAAACAGACATTCAGGCAGAAGATATGCCCTCACTTTTTTGTGAGTCGCGACGAGTCACGCTTTCGGAGGTTTGGTCAAGCTGATTTAACGTTGCATCGTAACATTTCATGCCATGTCATCACGTGCAATATTATTATAACATAATCCTGACAAACGAATAAACTGTCTCAATTAAGTGAGTCTTCACTGCGGATTGGTATCCCCCCAGAGAAGAATTACTTAGCGGGTGCGGAACGCGAGTGAATGCAATGTTGTTGATGTTAAAGGACAAATAGGCTTCCAGGAGACCATCGGCTCTAAGGTACCCATTCACGGTTTCCATGTGGCGCTGGTGATGGTGGCTACAGCTGCAGCGGTATTTTGCTGGGTACATATGTGGTACGCATTTGTGGTTCTAATAGAACGAAGAACAAGCATTGCGCTTTCAGCCAAACTATGATGTGTAAAACTTGGAGCGATGAGTGACTACGACATCACCTCAATGAGAACTTGTGGGACTTTAGGTATTCGGTCAACACTTTTAAATGGTTAAGCTCACGCGTAAAGCGATCATAATGCCGTAATGTAAATGTTCAGTGGTTTCAACATCCTGATCAAGGTATCGCATCGGTATTGTTTAAGACCGTGTGCATCTATCGTGTGTAACAGAAAAAACATTGACCCACAAAAATAAACCTAATCAGATACTTCGAAAGAGAATAAATCGAAAAAAAAAATGTGAGACAAATGCAAAGACACCGGTGGGCCATAGCCATCGTCACTAAAAGTTGAATACAATGATTTTCTTCAAAGGTATTCTCATTAAGTCTCCTTCCAGAGCAACGGAAACATGCTGATAAAAAAAAAAACGGTTAAAAAAGATAAAAATAAGGTAACCCTTTTACGAATAAAGGCGAAAATAGGATGCTCAGTGTTGACGAGCCTAGGTTGACACTCAACCTCTGGGTGTGTTCCAGTTTTTCGTTACATCTTTTTACGTTGCGATTCGAGAACGTCATCAGTTCTAATAAAAAAACAAAAAAAAACAACAAAGTTGAATTTTTAAATTTCTTTGAGCAAAGGTTATTCTTGCCACGCCTTTTGGCTAGATTCCATTGAATTTAGACCTGGATAAGCTTAGATATTAGAGACAGTTGCTGAGCGTCAGTGTTGTGTTCGGCAGCGGCAAAACCTTCGTCCGGTGTAGTAGGCCAACCTTGAGTGGCCTTTTGATTTGTCTGTGGACTTCGACCTGGCCGATTCGGTGAAACGCACTGACTTAGCGAGATTGCCCCACTGTTAAAGCGAGGATACATTTTTTCTTTCACACTACTTAATCAACTGAACAAAAACTACATTAAAAAGTTGAAGTCGACAGATGGTGGAAGCCGGCGGTAACTTGTGACGAGTGGATTGTGTTGCCACAAAAAATTAGTTGGAGTATACCGAGAAGACGGCTTTGTCAGCATGGGCAAAAACAGCTCATTATTCGGTCGGGTAATGTAACCTAAGGTGTGACCTTAACTAGACAAAGTGTTCCCCTACCAAAGAGATAAATATTTTGTCAAAAGCATAACCTGGTAAATAGACATGACAACCTAATGAGAACATTTTGACCCCAGTGGACCCCAGGAAAAATAATAGAAGATCGCCTATAAATCGTGTGTCATCGATAAAGGTAGAGACGTGTTTCGAAGCTGTGTGACAACGTGGGGATCATCTTCATGATAGAGCGGTACCGCTTAGCCGAATAGCACAGATAATATTTAGTTGATTTGTTTATTTATTTTTAGATGTTGTCAAAGGCCGAGAGCACGATGATCGATATTGGATAGTCGTGCCGAATGTCGATACATTTTTGCTATGCATCCATCACGGCGGTCATCGGCTGCTGCGCCCGTTACGTTGATGACGAGTTCGCTGTCGACGTTGTGTAACGTTAAGAGTGACATGGCTACCGTATACTTTTCCGTTGGTCTCTTCTGTATCTCGAATTCTATTAATGACGACTTAGACATGACATCCAAGGATCATAAAATCTACAGTTCAGATTGGAAATTTTAGGATGACGTTCGAGCAGATAGAGACATTCTATTGAAAGATGATTTAAACAATCCGGTAGACAAAAAGCCGAAGCGCGCCCTCACTGAGCATTCGGATCTCGCATATAAAAATCTCACAAGGATAACATGCTACAATGGAAATATCATACCAATCATTGAGCCGATTTGAAAGACTGAAAAACATTCGCATCGAGAAACGAACAGATATTGACGGTATCCTTACTGGCTCTCTTCAAGCAGTGTAAAAGTATCTTAACAAATCTCCATATTTCTGCCAAAAAAAAAAAGCTGTGTCAGATTGAAGTGCTGTCCACTGACGCGTGGCACCGAGGAGAGTAGTTTTATTATGATTTCATTAAAAATTTGTAATTGTAACAGGAATAGCTGAAAATAATATTAAATTATTAAGCTATTTATTAGCATCGTTTGTTTAACGCAGATCGACTTTGCCCCATACAGCATGTGCTAATAGCTTATATTAGCAACATTAAGAATTTTCTTTAAGAGAATATCTTTAAATGGACGAATACTTGTTCGTTCTACAAAACAAAACAAGTCTCCATACTAGTGACTTCAGACACAAAGGTCATGACTAGAAGTCTCTGATTCTGAGCCTGATATGATTCATCTGTCATTGTTAATACTTACATTATTGATGCACGAAATGATGTCATATAACCAGAAAGAAGTTGATTATACTCTTTTTAGAAATAAAAAATACCACTGACGCAAGTGAAAATGTATTTATAGTTATTACCCTGTGATATACGGTATATATTATATTGGATATTTATTGCGTGCCAGTACTAACTTCAGTAGGGGCTATAGGTCAGCTGGTGTTCGCCATCAAATGCAGTCTCTATTGAGAATTCAACGTTTTCGCCCTCCTAGATTTGGTAGAGTTCCTTTTGGCTTATTAAGCTAATGATTTAAGTGAATGCCGTAATTACGGCTCAGGCTGACCTTTGTCGTTTCATATGTTTTTTAATCTTGCCAAGCCTCTCTCTAACATCTCCACCTCGTACAGTTGACTTTCGTATGTACGAACAACGACGTGCCTTATTATACAGACTGATTTAAACTGCATAAAACATGCATTCTCTACATGTTCCGTGAATGTTGTTGTAAAATGAAAATGAAATAGGTTATAATGGGTTAGGACCTTTTTCTGCGTAGAATGTCCCAAAGAAACGTTTGGTTCATAAACCTGTGGTCATATAAGCTCCATTAAAAAATGTTGTTCAGTGTTTAGAGTCGAACCACCGAGAAGTATTTCAATGATCTACGCAGTTTTAATTTAATAATAGGCAATTTTTTTTATAAAACCAATTTATTCTTGATAATGACTATTGTTATATATTATACTTTATGATATATATATATATATATATATATATAGAGAGAGAATAATATAGATAACTACTAGATACTAGACTACATAATAACAAAGTCCTAAATACTCGAGATCTAATGGTACTTCCTTTAACTAAGGATCGGGAATTACTTTAACAACAGCAGCTTGTCAAAGATTATTACGATAAAGTATCTGACGACTGACTCTTCGAAGCGTAGCATTTTGCCGTTCAGCCTTTCGTTGCGTGTGGCAGTGACCAGTGTGGGATTTGGTGCGATTAACAGAAAAACTGTATAATTCGACGTTGTTCCACTCAGTAGACCATTGCGCTACGTTGATTGTCGTACCCCACGCTCACAAGTTATTTTGGCCCATTAGCGGATCCCGTATAGCGTGCGTTAATTTTATAGTTTATTCATATCATAATGAAACTATTCAACTCTTAGCCAATTCTCAAGCAATCCGGACACCCACTAACTATTTGAGCGCAAAAGGATGTCCATTAACAGAACTTCTCCCATGTAAAACTAACGCTAAATAAAAATGCGGTCAACCAGTTCGATTATAAGTTACCTAAATTGAACCTACCCTACCGTCTTGCCGGCGTCTGGTGAAGTATTTTAATTTTCATCTTAAAGAAACAATTCAGTTCTAATTAACAATTATGAGCCAGAACAGATACATGGGTCCGACTATGCAGCCACGAACGAGTATTCTTTTGAATAAGAAGAGACACAATGGTCCATTACGGCAATGTTCACTGGAGACATTTTGCTTATTAGAAGTCTCTCGGAGCAAACTCGGACGCGCATTTCGCTAGCGTTATCTTCTGTGCTTCATTCCATGACCTCTCGCAATCGCTCGTCACTTTCAGAACAGCGGACGCTGTCTTTCTGTGAACATATCTGGTATTTACATGAAACGAAGTATTATTTGTCGTTGTTGTTGTTGTCATCCAAGTTGTCGCGGCAGAATTTTCCGTCGACTAAAATGATTTTGAGTTACGATAGCGGGGGAGTAGTCTAATGAAAAAAAAAACTCGCACGCAAGATTAACATCTGTTCGTTGAACGCTGCCCATACCGCGTCGAGGGTAGCTATCGATTTATCTATGTGGTAGCGGGAGCATCAGCGCACAATTATCAAAGCGAACGTACAAAAAACTCTCTTAAACGACTAAGAAATCTTGGATAGATACAGTGACGTGTTTAAACAGCGCGTCTCATTACCGTCTTCTATTTCATTGTCAGACATTTCAGTCGTCGAAAATTACCACGCTTAGCCATGTCGGCATAAAATGCTCCGCTAACGACTAGCCAAGAACAGACGGAATTAAGCAGACAACTTCGAATAGACAAAGGATAAGTAATAATATTATAAGGTCTATATACGTTGGACACACAGGCTATGCGACGTTCACCATACTTGGTCTTCTTTTTCTTCGTCCTTTGCTCGTATTCACCTGAACATTGTCCATCCGAGCTGGCTTACGAATTCCCTCCGCAGTCGCTCCGTTTGTTGTGTGCACAGGAATCATGAACAAGCCTAAAACTCGCGGATACGTTGGTTTCGTTGGTGGATAATAATCACTCATAATGCGTTTACTATAAAGCTTCGATCACCTTTCCACAGCGGACAAAAGTGTGGCATCAGCGAAAGTGGAGTAAAGGCAAAATAGTTGGAAGTAGGACAATCCTGTCGAACATCGTTAAGGAGAGTTTCAGCCACCATCGTTCTTGGACGTCGAAGGACGATTGTGGCTCTCCTATGCACCTTTTTCTTTTAGCTCTGCTTCCCTACCAACAACCAGTCATGTTCTTTTCGGTATCATTCTGCTGCACCAGTCAGACCTTTCGATTAGGGAAGTTCTGGTTGAGTCATTGCTCGTCGGCGACTCGCTCCGTGCGGTGCAGCCGTTTTCAAAATAAATGGTAGTATAAACTTCGCTAATCGCAACAGTGCCGTCATCGACAGCGTTGAAGATAAAGCGGATAGAGCCGTAGGAGAGCCAAAACACAATTTTACTCTCTGTTAGGCAATGGAAAAACCACTGGCTTACCAGGATCGAAGGTCGTGTGGACAGTGCAAACGTAATAATGCGATGACGCTGACGCTGGTGAGTTTGGCGTTGTTACAGAAAAGGGCCCGAGGCAATACGTGGATTTGTAGTTTAAATAAAGAAAAAGATTATCAATGTCAATATGAATGTATGTTAATTTGTACTATTAGGCCATATATATATACAAACGCATCTTTACGTACAGCCGCAGACACAGACACAACAAGAAGACAACTCCGGGCTAGAATCTATAATTTAGAGAATTGCCTTTGCTTTTTATGGATGCCACCAGCCAACGTAACATTGTATCAACTGGAAAGTTTGTGATCAGATCTTCTTAACATGCTTACCATTACTTTTCACTGAAATAATTGCCAAACTCGTTGTAGATTTTGTTATCGATACTCTAAAATAATAATTCTAGTAGTAGTCGTAGTACTAACAAATGGTAGCGGTCATCTGCGAGGGCAACATGTCCAACTATCATAAGACGTTATAACGAATGTATAATCCTAAGACATTATTCAACAACAACAACGAAAACAGATTGGCCTTGGTTTAGATTGCTTGCAGGAGGGCTAGGTATTATTAAAGTTGCAAATTGACATAATAAGTAGACAGGCCGTAAAGGTCACTGCAATAATGCTTTTACGACCCTGGGCTGCATCGAAATGTCTTCGTGACGCCTGATTTTAACGTTTAATCCTATCAGCTAGATAGATGTCTAAGGCAGCGCCATCTCAAGCCACCGAAGTCAAGGGAAGGACACCCGAAGGTCATAGACCTAATGCAATCGTACTGATTGGTAGCAGTGTTATTAAAAAAAGGAGAGGAAAAACATCGAAAAGCTCACGGATTAGATTTGTTTGCAGGGAGGTAGATGTACGATAGGAACGGGGTTCTTCTGATTAGCGTCCATACGCGGTGCCGCTCTACAAATTGCTGTGAAATAAAAAAATAACGTTTTTCGATTCTCGAATCGGATATTTCGAGTTGTACATCCGCTGGTATTGTCATTACTCAATGGTTGAAACGCCTTGCAGCCCCTTTTTATACGAATCTGAATATATCGTACGTATTAAACATTTTACGGTGCTATACATTCCGTTTGTCTTGACGGTAATAGTATTTTCTAATTAAAGTAATAATTTATCTTTGCTTCATTTGTGATTGAAAGCCAAATTGTATCATTTTCCTCCGACTGCACATATATCGTTGCTCGTTCATAGAAAATCCTTTGTAAAGAAATGAGAACGCTCCTGGGGTATTTGACGTATACACAGTTGAATCCGACAGCCAAGTTCCATTTCTACTTATTGTGAATTCTATTATGGTTGTTAATAGACTGATCTATGATTTTGTAGTGGTCAAGTCAAAAACTTGTCCAGGATGAAAATAAGACAGAACAGAGATGTGTAACTTTTGCCAGAAACCCAGAATCAAAACATAGCCGAGAAAAGCAAACGATGCATTTAGTCAAGATTACATCGCTACCGCAAAGCCCCCTTTAGATAGTTAGTGCTAATGATAATAACAGTGAATATAATTATACTATTATTACAATCATTGTTACAACTGCACTTCCAGTTTCTCTTAATGCCGTTATAACTTATTCTGGTTCCAATTGGACTGTTATTAGCAACTAGTACAGATCGAATGCGGAGCATCGGCGGCGTCCACGCAACTTTGTAATACCTCATATTTATACCTAAGCAATACGGCCAATTTGTTATCTTGTACTTTCTTGAACTAGTTCCTTTTACGGTAGAAGTGCACCTACAAAGAAGTCGACTAAATGACAACATCATAATTTTGAGAAAACGAATAATCTAGTTCAAAATGGAAAGCGATCTCCAAACCTTTTTATCGGTATATCTGTTTTGAAATTCAACTTACGACAACGATCTCTTCTTCCTCAATTCAGACCCATTATTCCGTTTAGCCTTGTTAGCCCAATGCATTTCAGCTGAGCATCCCTAACAGCTCGAGCAGAGCGTGTGCTCGACAAGCGTCGAGAAGCGTGTGTGGCTATATATATACTGCATCGTCAGCGAATTTCAATCGGCGAAGCGATCTTCAACTCAGCCAAACACAATGCCTTCACTGTCTTGTTGTTCCGCTCCAGCGGAATACTCCGAATGCCCTCGATGTAAAACGAATGTTCTTTTACAAACTGGAGTAATACAGTTCACGTACAATCAGCACCACTAGAGTATCACCTTGATCGCTTAGTGGGTAGTGTGTTTATCTGCCAGTCTTAGAGTCCGGGTATAAACACATGTTGCTCCGTGCTGGGAGCGAACTGTCAAATGGTATGCCTAATGGCGGCGCCGGACCCAAGAATCATTCTGCATCATCAGATCACAATGTCTACTTTATATGAATCGAGCGTACGGTCCAGCACCACTGGTAGGACTTATTCCTTTCGATCACTAATTCTAAGTTCTTCCCTAAAAGTTTACCCAGTCCAGTAAAAGTCTAATAGGGGGGAACGGTTAGAGCCATCGGATCGTCGCCCTGCTTAGGTGCCCTACCTTGCCCGACGACTTAGTTCTTTGCGAGGGAGTCCCGTACGCCCTCTCAACCTGACAGCCATCCTGTTCAATGTCACTCACCTGTATCTTCATGCCGCTAAGCACAATTTCACTTTTTTCTTTGTTGTGGATAAGTGCCGCGCTACAGGTCGCCGATGTGTGGTGTGCCGTGTCTTGTGGGCCATTAGTGGAAGAACGCAAATATCCGATGAGACTTCAGTAAGTTTGTGAAGGTTGCTTTGAAAAGCTTTATGACCCGCGAGAATCTGTATGAAGTAGTAGTAAGTGGGCTTCCCAACGGGTCATGCAGTCTCGAATTCCATGTTAGGAGTCTACTGCTTCTGGAACAAAGTTAGCTATTGTCTTCCATTCTTTCTGCTACATTTTTAAGATCTTGCCTTCCGCATTACCTGCCAAGTCGTGCCAGATGCTCCTTTGTTAACTTCCAGGTCTCAGAGGGCGCGTAGAACTATGGCCATCGGATTTCGAACAGGTAATCCTGTCTACCCGACTTTTGTCGTAACCAGCTGAGATGTTCTTGCGGGGCTGACCGCTAGAAGAATTTCGGCTGTGACATACAGCAACGGTGAAGCATTTATAAGAGTACAGATAAAGAAAAGCCCGTCGTCTGGCTGTATGTCGACTAAACTAACGACACTCAATGCAAATGCATTAGTTCGTACGGTGCTACGGTGATGCATGTGCTATCTCTAGAACCGGTTTACTACGATCCATTCAATGTTAAAAGGCCGTCGATCTGCATTTTGTTTCTGGATAGCATCCTGTACATGTATTCGGCAGCCGATGGTGACGAGGTTGACGGACGCGTTCTTCATGTAGTGCAAACCGAAATTCGTTGTCAACTAAGCCAGTAGAATGAAACGGGTATAAAATACGAAACGAACGAAATTAATATCGCAAACGACGAAAGCGGACATTATCTCAAAAAAAAAAACAGAAACTGGACTTCATCGGAAATCTATAAATTGCTAAGCAAAACTGTGTACCATAGGGTGTCACTGCAGTATATAAGTTTGTCACCACAGAGCTTCGTTCTCACTAGCATTTCAGTCATCGATGTCGCCTATATCGGGCCACATGTATCTAAATATTACGCTTCCCTCCACGCAGCGCGCGACTGCGCGGTTCTTACTGCTTCAGGTGTATACGTACAGAGCTTTTAGTTAGTTTATGGCAAGGGACGAGGAAGACACGTACGGAATTTGTGTGTGAATGGGTGGGTGTCAGGCCATTAGATTCCCAATGAAGTGTACGAGTTATAGGGCAGATGCTGTTCGGTTAGTTATATATATATATAAATATATATGCATGTGTGTACATGTACCGTAGTGCACGGGCGTGGTCACATAACTACGCAGCGACTAGTATCAAGCTGTCAGCTTGATTTTTCCTGCTTTAGATTCTGAGGGCTGGCATGTACGTATGAACAGTCTAAACATTGACTCCACAGATATTTTTTCTGTGCTGAACGGTTTCAGTGCATCCATAATAATAAACATTCTTTAATAAGTGTTCATGTAAGAGGATCCACTTTGAGGGATAAAAAAACATATAGTTTTATTTTTTAGAACTATAGGAGATTGTTCTGTCGTATATTTTTTCTTTTCTATAAACATTCCGTCGTCATTTTCTTCCGTACATTTTTTCATATTTCTGTTAGGGTCTTCTTATGATGCTAGTAACAATGTTCCAACGTTAGTCCCGTATATGTAAATCCATAAATCCACAGTATCATCAGTCCCGATTTCAACTTACTTAAGGTGGTCTTCAATGTTTTCCAAAAAGCCCTATTAGGGACTTTTTTCCTAGTAACGTTCGATCGCAATGAATTTAACACAATGTACATTGTTTAGGGCTTCTTTCTATCGCTACCTATCGTGTTTGTGGTGCCCACTTCAGTGTAGATACTGACTAGATCAGCCACATCCAAGGCAAATGCATAGAAACACATGTTTCATGTCCAGTTATTTAGGCCCTTGTATAAAATGAAACAAATTTTCACAGAAACAACAAGCGGGGGATGGGTGCACTTCCAATTTAGTGTGAAGCTCTTCAAGGGCCTGACGGCTGTAGCAAGGCTAGAGAGTTGACGTTAGACTTGGGATTAGCAACCGGCTAAGTGATGGCTTATTGGGCGAAGCTCGTATAGGCGTGCTAAGTCATAAATACCTGGGTAACACTAACTCCTCCTATATAATCACTTTATATTCGATTGCTTCTTAGAAAGGATGGCGTCCGGAGCGAACACTCGGATTATCCGATTAGAAAGGAGCAAGAAATCTATCGCAATTAAAATCTTGGTCCTACTTATCTTAGTGACATTTAATATCTACTAGAGCGCAATCTACGAGCTTTGCTCCGCGCCCGTTTTACTGCCAGTCATTTTACTTTACCTGTGTAACCGCAAAGGGCTAATTGTATAATTTACTAGTATTTCTAAACGATAGCGCAGAGTTGTTCTCAAATGTGAAAAATGAGTAGAACTATGCGACCTTCGGTCTACAGCCAACCAACTTGACATGACGTTCTTTCATGAGGAACTTTTCTTTAGAAGCAAGCGTATTGATGCGGTCACCAATTCATCTTCCACGCAGGCCATTCCAGGAGAGAACTTTAACGACTCACAAGCAATTAACTCGATTTGTCAGTTCTCTGGAGGTTCTTCTTGGGATGAATAAACCTGTGAACTTTTACTAGTACAGATAGATGGATATAAGAGATCATCACTTTTGGCAGCAGGTACTTTCAACACCCCGTCGTCCTTCCGCCAGCGGAGGCCCTGATCGTTTACTCATGAAATGTTCGCTCTTTAGAAGACGTGCTGATATCACCAGCGAACAGTGGTTCCATCATTATCGTCGACGACGACGACGACGACGTGTACGCTGTCGTCATTGGGGAAGCCGTCAAATCAAAAGTGGGTTACTATCGTAATAGTATTAAGGCGGGTATTTCGCGATTTGTCTGGGGGGTGACATCTTGCGGGTCGCCGTTGTTGGGCTGGCTGTTAGCTTAACTAAGAAGATCACCTAACGTCGGTGAATCGCCTGCAGGAAAATAATACGAAAAAAGGTCTCGATGCGAAATGCATTTTGCTACTGATCCGATGAAACCGAATCTATAACTAATTAACTAAGTATATTTTGGGCTTAACAATAGTAACAGCAAGCATGACACGCGTTTGAGAAGCGGATAGCTTGTGGAGTCGATTTCTGGTGAGAATATATATGTGATTAGATGCGGCGTTCCAGGTAGAAGCGAAATAGATTTGAGATGATGCGGACGACTACTGTTTTTAAGGGAAGTGACCAGCTAGCACAGATAGAGCAGTTTAAATTATCCCGTCAGAAACATATGGCAAACCAAAAATAATCTGGATATTGTTCTTGTTATAGATATTTGTTTGGCTGGTTGACGCATGAGCATTGGCGTATGAGAAAAAATATAGGGGCAAATTTATCAAAGGATGTCGAATTTAATGTCTTGAGATGAGTTAACCTATTTGACAGACACTGTCCTACGCTTCAAGAGTTGCATGAGGTGAAGGAAAAAGACGCTTTTAGAGAAACAGGCGAATATGGCAAGACACGTAATTAGTGGCTCCATATTTGACACATTTCGAAAAATCTACACGCAACTATAGACACGATACACTTACCACAGCTAGTAGCTTGCTTCTGATTTACTCAATTTTACGCGTCTTGCAGATGATAGATGCATGATATTTGTCCGTAGAGCGGGCCACCTCTTACTACAATAAATTTAGGTGACTCGAGAAGCAGAACTACACTATTGCGACTGCCGCAAGTATTGCCGATCTACTGCTTCTTGGTGATCAGCATTGAAGCAATCATCGCCGCTAGGACGCGAACTCGCGGTATATCTAGTGACGGACCGCTCCTTATTTTCGAGATGTTACAGCATCTTCCTGCGAGCCATCGAGACTTTATCTCTACAAGCGTTTTTCGTCTCGCGGGCCATGTTTCGTTATACTATCATCGATTTATTATATTCGTTCTCCTGGTGACTTTTTTCCAAGGGCGTTCGATCTTACTCGTTTTTCATGTGCCTGCTTCACGCTTAGATAGATCCGCAAGTGGAAGATAAAACAGAAGGATACTCGTTGGCCAAAGTTGTCGCCAGTAAAAGACGAATAGGGCCACCCCGCTAAGTCACAGCTCCGACATCATGATAATGCGAAAAATCAAATCATCATGTCTTCATGATTCAATGATTTCATGGTCTTAATGATGCGACTGCGCTGACGACAGCGTCATTGTTGTCGTTGCGGCTAATGAAATTGAGTGCCACGCCGATAGTATCTATGGCTCCGATACCAGTCCACATTCGAAGGAAATCGGCAGTCTTTCCATACAGCGCCACCATCACGGCAGACGATTAAGACGACACAACATTTACGTGTGATTTTTCTCGCCATATCTGCGCTTTGCCTGACCTGTAACTCGCGTTCAACACTCGAAAACGCTCTGAGTTTCCATGGAAATAGCTACTAGAAACAAAAAAAAAAATACATATATATATATATATATATATATATATATATATGTATCGCTGCCGGCACGTCCTCTCCTGTAATTTAGTGCCGCGCACCGATTATTTAGATCGGGCGTACCCGTCACATCTAAGACACAACTTGCCTAACTGATTAATTTACCCATCGATTCGATAGGCATGACAATTCGCAATTCGTAGATGGTCGATTCTAGAACACTGATTCTGATTAACTGATTTTTTCCATCGTTAGAGACTATTTATCTAAAATGAAGCAATAGCTGCTTGATGAAGTATCTCGTCTTGTAAGTAAGGTATAGTAGACACCAACGTAATCAGAGCTGGATAGTTGCCGCAGGCAGACGGCTTCGGGTAGTGACTACGTCTTCACATGTATTTTGTCCTATTGTTCCCTTAGGACGTTTTCAAATTGTGATCGGTCGTGTCACCGGAGGACCGGCGCGACATCGGCTAATGATCAACTGGTGATTTATTCTCATCTGGTAGATTCAAATGTCGTTAATGGTAAATGTAAATAGAACAAACTCTGTCAGCCACAACGACATCAACGCCGCTAATTCCGGTTCTCAACCCACTCCGTTGTCTCAACAGGGCGAGCCAAAAAATTTTGGCCACCTTCTGCTCCATGAAATTTTATTGTAGCCACTTCTAGTCGAATAGCGTGCCGGCGGTCGGTTGTACATTGCTGTAACTCGAGACGGAACTACTAGATCTACCGTTTTCATACCCCTGAAATGTTTCATTTAAGAGTTGTCGGTATTTTGCTTTAAATACTTAACGCATTGTTGAGCCAAAGTTACCATTTGGCGACATCGTCTATGCCTCGATTGGTATAACGGTTTTTAGTCTTGCGATCTACAAAAAATTGATTTATTATATTTGTAATTGAATTATATATGACTTATGATAGTCAAAGGCTGTGGTGTTCATATGAAAATGTTTACAGCTCTCGATGCATCGGTTGTTGCTATTCGTTGGCGGTTAAGCGAGTCGCTTAGCTAAAAATGTTTTAAAGCATTTAGATAGAAACCGTTGAGACTCGGACGAAAACTATTTCAAAAGAGAACATTTACTGGTGTTCAGATCGATTTTTGCCCTAATACCGCCATCACGAACTTCGCAACACTAGCCCCTAGGTCCATTACCTGAAGGACCCAGTCAAAAGTTGAATCGCAGAACAAGCGCTGTGCAATTAATAACGATATTGGGCTTTCGTTTAGTATATCTGTAATGACTCTTCCTAATCGAGCTCTGTTCAGTATTTTTATGACCTTGGTATAAGCTATTAGGCTGATGTTGTCCACTGGTGTTTGCGACAGGTGACGCATCCATCGAAGTCGTTTAAATATCATCGCCATCAGAGGTCCCGTTACGCCCTTTTCCGCTACAGCACTTCTATAAGTGTGGCTTATAACTAGATCCGGCATCTTGACATTTTAGCTTTGAAGTCAGATAACACAACAAATCTGTTGGCCGATACGCCTTCATTATGCCCACACATTTCGATGCCAACCTCCATCCACAATAATTTCGGCCACAAACCAGAAGATCCTACGGTCGTTGGCCATCGCCATGACATAACTTCTACTGGGTTCGATTTGTTGTTCGCCGTTATTATCATCCCACTTTGGCCCGTTTAGCAACCCGGGCCTGGCCGTTTTTCTGTCGTCTGCTCATACTTTCTATACTTCGCCTTTCGCTGTTGTTATTGTCGTCGTCGTCGTCGTCGTCGTTACTTAACTGGCGGTCGTTTTCAAACGCTCAGTGCCACTGTGTCCGGCCTCGTTTGCTGTCATTACACTCTCTTCTGTCGCTATTTTCTCTTCTGCAATATTTGCTATCACTGTTAGAATAATATCTATAGAACTGCTCCCCTTTTCACGGCGTTGACGAGGCCGCGTCTGCTAACGGTTCTCCTTCACGGCTCATGTCACGACCTCTCCAATCTAGCGGTGCAATCACGGTGCGGAATCGCATGTCACGTATGCGAAAGCTTTTTGGATCGTGACAACATCGATTCTTCTTTAGAGACGAGGTAGCATTTAGTCTAGCTTTATCCCTTATATGTATAGCAACAATGAAGGAACAGTGCCGACTGCAACATACAACAGGGACATTCGAAAAACGTTACTGGAAGGGGAAATACTGTGACGCGTCTTAGAAGATTTTTCTCTAACCTGCAACCGTCCACGATAGTGACGTGAAGATTTCGCCGATGGTACTCCACCTACACCGGCTGTTACAGCTGCTGCCGTTGCTGCTGCTCAGATTTCGGCAGAATCTTCTGTCAGTTTTCTTCTGCTACGACGGCGACAGCAGAAGCTCGCTCAGGTTTTCAAGCAGCGAAATCCGATACAGCTGAAAAGCTAAGTTCACCAGAACAACGTTGCGTCTGCTGGAACATTAGAAGTGACAGCGAAAAAAGCGACGGCTATTGGATATTAAAGAGCTGTCGGGCTGTACCAATGATAACAGCGACTGTTGTTGTTAGCGGACCGATCGCGCAAAGCTCACCATTTCATTGATATCACGTTTATGATGATATCTCCGTCAGCACTTGGACAGTCATCACTGCTGTCGTGGGGTGCTTTAAGAATGACAGGAGCAATAACCATACCGGCAATTCTCTCTTCAGAGTCGCTGTTCTGAAGATTCGCAGATTTCTGTGCGAGTGTACACGGGCTTTTTTGAATGTGCATTTGTGCTTATGTGGTTTTGTCTTTGTTTTTGTACCTCTGTCTGTGTGTGTACGTGTGCGTATATGAATATATTATTGGGTGTATCTGTTTATTGGGGCATTTTGGATTGAATGCTTTTCGTAGATGCACGTGGTTTTCGCGCGAGATACCTCTGATTAGGTGGCGACGTGCGTATACGTCAAGCGAGAGATTTACCATTGTAGGGCGTCGTACGAAAGCAGCATTTTATAAAGAATAGGGGAACGATGAGCAAGGCGATTTACTTTGCATATAAATGGTATATATGTGTTCCGTTTTGGAGCATCGGCGATCAGCCAGATTGGTATACGACGACGATATATAAATGGACCGCATTTAAATGGTCGACTTGTTGTTGTCGCATAAAAAGTATCCTTTTTTTTGTGTGAAGCGCTGAATGGAAAATTAAAGTGCTAAAGGTATGGATATCTATTCATGCCACTTTGACTTGATACTGTAAGAAATTCATCAAATGTGAGTGTATTAAACAGCTTGTCGGAAGCAAGTAGCAAAGGAGAAATGATGCTGCTCACAAATAGTGTTTCTCTTAAAATTTTTATATATAATTATAAAATAGTAGACTATTGATTAGGATAATCCTCAAAAGAATATCTTCTATATTTAAGGGAGACTGGTTATCATAGCGTTTATCACCGCGATATTATAGATCGATTAGTGTCTTATGCTTATTTGCTGAATAAAAAGACAAATACGTACCATCATTATGGGAAATGTAATGTCTAACCAATTTTCGAAATGGCGAACACGATCGCGACGCCGTTTACATTCATACACAATATCTAGCAGCAAATCGTTTACTTTTTAGACTCTACTATTCCTTCGCGGTCACTTCGACCGGAAAATCAATCTAAAAGCATTTTTTACTTCCTTGAGCAAGCCACACGCTCTACGTCTACACCGAATACCTCTTCTTGAACTTGAATAAAGTTCCGTATTCTTACAAGGTTCCGCTTTCTTAAGTGACAAATCCCCAAATTAACAACAGCACGTTTCAAGGTGATGTTGGCTACTTTTAGCGCAGTTTTCCTAGTCATTGATATCGTTCTTCTTGAGATCATATCTCTTATCGTTTCCCATTTATGCTATGCTGATCTGCTTTCCGTCGTTTTTGACTCGAAGTCGTTTGTGACTCGATACTTGTATTGCACTTATCTCTTAGGTACTATATTTGGTGCCGTAGATTCCTCTGCTGATTTCTGCTCTAGAGGTTGGGCAGAAGAAGTCTCCGGGCTAGCCATTATGTTTGCTGCTACCGTAAGCTACTATCTGTTGCCGCCAACATGGGCCAAATACCATAAAGTCATCCGACCAATATTCTCAAGTCAGTTACATACTATCGACCATGGCACACTTCTGTATTCAGGACCAGAGGCTCACACAATCGCTCCGCTTCTGTAGCTGATGCTGTACTATTGGGAGAAAGAAGAATCACAAAAAACTATCTTTTGGCGCTTCGGCAACTTCTGAGTGTTTGCCACATCCGTCCGCTAACATGCAGATACTAATACATATGGATGTGTATATATATGCATATATATATCTGCTTTGTAGGACTATTGACCCGTTCGGTCCGCAGCTAGCATCACAAACGCTATCAGTTAATGATATCTGAATCGGCGTCTATTATCCTGCTAGAGGTAATATTGATATATATTATAGCCGTAATAATGCTAGATACGGTGAGCGCACGGTCCGTGTTTGAACTGCCATCGTGCACTCATGAAGCAACGTGCGCTCCGATCTTCTGTCGCCAATCTATCGTTTATATGTGTCCAGCTTTACTGAGCGACTAAAAAGCTGAAGTAAAAACGGGCAGTTTTATGACCTGATGCATTATTTTTGCTATATCGTTACTAGATATGTAAACGTAAATTGTATGTAACGTGTACTATATATACATGGTAAGCTGAAACAGCGGACGGCGATTGGGCTAGATCGTTTTTCGATTCATGAAGTCGCGCGTTCCTTACGGGTGTGAGCAGATGTGAGTCGGGAGCACTTATTACGACATCATCGTTTGTCGTGGAGCAGTTTCGCTCAGCGCAGGAACGGCACCGGGTCCTGAATATCGTTGATATCCGCAGTCGCGCTCGGCAATTCGCTAGACATTACAATTGGCAGAAACGAATCTGAAAGAGGTTTTTAAGCATCAGATCAAAAGTACGGATATGCTGTTTAGAGGAGTGGTCTCTCTGGTCTTCCGTGCGTTTGCCATAACACTTTTGGTAGTTGTCATTAGCATCGTCTTGCTCACCTACTGTCAACCGTACGGTCTAACACAATACAAATGGAAAGTGGTCGGTACTAATCAGAAAGCCAAACAACAGAGACCCTTTTTGATTCGACTGATGCTCGGTGAAAAACCTAACCCAAAATATAGTTCGACCTGGCATGACAATAACTTTTACCAGTTCGTTTTACCATTGCATTATATAAAATAAACTATGCTCCCTAATACGAATCAGTGCCCAGTTCCCGATTCGGTTGCAATTTCCGGTCGAACAGCTCTGCGGCACTATAAAAATCCACTCTTTTTTCTTTAAACATACGTGACTTTTTGTGCTCACACAGATTGTATAGTGTGTGTCATTCGCAGGATTGGAAGTAATGGTCCCTGGTCCCTTTCGATTTAAAGCTTCACCGTACGAACCGTCGTGTCGAGGGTGCGCACAGAAACTAATCATAAAATTAATTGAAATGACCTTACAGTTAAGAAAATTAAAAGTGAAGTTCTACTTACAGTTTAGTAGTACAATTAAAAAGTATGTATTCTTTCAGCGTTCTATATAAAGATATGGAATATTATAATCATATTAAATGCTATATCAAAACGAGCACATACGCCCCAAACAAGCTAGACTCGAGTTCGACGTCCATCCTTCGAGCCATCTTTCCCTCTGTAATGCAGGCTAGGTTATAAGATCATTATCCTTCAGAAGTCGCGTTTTTTTCTACGGCGCGCTGCGTGATCCATATATGTATGCATATATCTTTCAGTTTCTTGGCAGAACACTCAAATTACGTAAGCAGCTTTCTGACGCCTTATGGTGATCGCTTCGTTGCATTCATTTACGCGGGGCGAATCCTTCTGTCAGTCATCAGTTTTCTCATCATTATTCGTTCCTATTCACTTGTGCGTGTCCACACGCTTCTGCCATATGCAAGACAATACGCGTGGCCACTTCCCTACGTTCCCGCAACCTCTGCTCATTAACTAATACGGTATGGATCTGTTCTGCTGTTTTGGGTCTAATTTTTTATGATCATATAGTTGTGGTTAGGGTAACGCTGCGCTCTGTTTCCAGCAGCACGTACGTCGGGAAGGATGACAGCCGGTAGAAGGAAAGGGTTTCACGATCATTAGCCGCTAGCGGCCTCAGCGAGTATCTTGTATCGTTCACTTGTATCAGTCTCGTGCGTATTTATCGTTTCCCTTACCCCCTCCGTCTTTTTTGTCCATTTTGTTCTCAACAATATTGATTCCGTTCCGGCCACGGGTGGCAAAAGGTGGAGGGTGGCGTATGCCAGGCGTCCTTGTAATCTTCCTCTCCCACCGGTTTCGCCAGCCGGTGCCGACTGGCGCGTACGTATTGTAAAACAGGCAGATGACGACGAAGAGGGTTAGGGTGTCCCTGCGCGGATACGGACGAGCAAAGTGTCAGCTCTACCGCTGGCTTTCAGCCGCTCGGCAGTGAAACGGCGGCCTGACGCTACGTGAAGAAAAGCTGAAAGGAGGGCCCGCTTCGGCCACCTCGCCACTGCCATCTCGTCTTGTTCATCGGCAAAAGACGTCAAAGTATTTGCTCCACTCATCAGCTAGCAAAACCCAATCAAGTGGGACCGCCTAAGACCCACAAGTCCGCGAGATCATGAAACACTATGGTACATTTCTAACATAATATGAAGCTCGGGTATCTATTTGACACACGGCACTGAGTCGTTCCAAGAGGAAAAGCTAGACTACTTCAGGGGCAGGAGCGGTCGACCACGAGATTTATTTGTAGTGAGCGCTTTTGACTTTGATTGGGCTCTGCTCTCCATTCACGAGTTGAATGTAGTGGCGTTAACGGGTCAGAGTGATTGGAGAGGTCGAACATGGGCCCTCAAACATCAGTGTTGGGCGCAGAGCAGCGTCTCCGAATACAGACCGCGCGCGTGTTCCGTGAGTGTTGTGGCTACTCATTGTATTGACGGTGTTCCTCTCGCTGGCTACCCACGGCATTACGAAGAGTGACAGACATAGAAAAATTTAGTGCGTCTTTTCATCTAATCGGATTCTCCAACCACCTCGTTCTATAATGCATTTACCAATGGCAGAATTGTTTAGTTATTGCTGAATCTGGTTACTGTTTACCTATCGGAGTCATTCGGCATCTGCGCGCATTACGGAGCAATTCTTCATTACATAGTACCGCAGCGCTCGTCGATCTACTTGGCACCTCAATTACAACTGATACTGACACTTTTGCGTCGTATGCTGTTATTTATTCTTATTGGCTGTATATGCTTGGCGTAGTTGTGACTGAGAGTCCACGGAATTGAGCGGGGCAAGCGAATTTCAGAGAAACCCTCATTTGGCGATGTAGCGGCAGTACGGACCGGCTGACGCACGCGGTCATCGAGTTACCAGTAGATATCGACCGTACATAACCGCTGAGGTAGTAACAGTTGAACTGTGGAAACATCACAGAGAGAACGGTCAAAAACCAATTCATCTGTTTGGTAAAATATTAAATTTGTGCTGCAATAGAGATGTTTCCGTGTGTTATAGTGCGATTTAACAGTGAAACTGGCTTTGCCCTATTCAGATACACTATGCAATAGTGTTTCTTGTATGGACGGAGTATGCCGTGGATCATGGGCCACGCAAATTGTACTTCGGGGTAGTGTCAATATAACTATTTACACAACTGTACGACACAGGACTATTTGCTGATTACGCAATCATTTGTGATCGCAGTAGTGTTTATTACACTTCTCCGATATTCCGGCCACGGTGATTGAATACGATAAGCCATACTCAACGAGACATTGAAAGATGCGCTAGCAGTGTCTGGGTAACGCGTGAAGAGGCATCAGACCTGTGAAAACAATTACAGACAGACCAACGATAACAGGGAAGGAACGACAACAATAAGCCAGCGAAGAATCCAGCGGAATAGGATAGATCGATCGCGAACTGGTGCCATATCAAACATAACAAGTCGATAAGGTAGCGGCTATTTCTGGTCACCGTTGTCGGCCGATGTGCGCCTTTTCAGGGCTCAGTGTTACTTCAGCCTACGGCTGACCACCATAAACCCGTATACTTGAATATATTAGATACTACTCAAAGAAATGGCGTCCGATGGTTGTCGTTTGTTCCACTAGCCGGTGACAACTTCGAGCCACCCGTAGATTATAGAAATCTAGTGGAGGACGAAGAAGCTAATTGGTATAGTGCTAACCGTAGCAGCAGTAGACAACAGTGTAAAATCACTACCGACTTCAATCGTCATATTCATAATAAACACTAATTTTTATCATGTAATAATAGTAGTAATAATAATAATTTTAAGAAAGTTCCTCGCCAATAATAACTGCTGCAGCCATTCAAGTTCATGATTCACGAAATAACATCCGTTATAGGCAGGCTATTCAGTATTTGTGGTAGCGGCCGTAACGTAGCACGGTTGCGGCGCAAGGCTGGACAGGTGTTTCGGAAATAATCTCGTTCCCCATAGTTTCCGTACCAGCGGCCGCTTTAAATGGGTGATCTTATTTTTTGACAATGACGTACACGCGAGTGGATGGCAAAACATCAGGGGCAGTGGGAAGCCGTTTGCTTGTTTGCCGTTATTCAGGAGGCATCCAGGAATAATGGAATACTGCTAGCACTGCTGGCATGTACCGTAGCGTTAATTACTCGTTTAGCATTCTTGTGAGCATTCAATCCAGCTAACGAGGCAATAGATTATTGCTGGTTAGCCAAAAGTGGGAGGATCTGTTGGTAAAATCTGCTATAACCGATACGCTACTGTAGTATGGACTTGTACCTCGGTTTTGTGCTAGCGTTGACGTTCACTAGCATCAGGATGTTATCAGCTAGCTCAGGAGAATGCTTGCCTAGAGCGTATCAGTGACGAAGGAGTTGCCGGCGACAGTTCGACACGAGAGGACAACGTAAAGGTACGACTACGTCTCAGTGCGATGACGTTTCCAGAGTCGCTTGATGTTTAGCCGGGAAAAGCACGCTTCGCATAGCTGTCATCTATGCACGAAACGAACAGAGAGTTTGTCGTAAAAAGTAGTGGTTAATTGTCAAGTGAAGCCGATTAAAAGATTGAGAAATCTTCAGTACTCGTACGTGAAAGAAATACTTTTTCTTAGTGTCATTACTTTGCACATTTGATTTATGTGCGTACGTGAAGCTGTACAGAACAACACGTCAATAGAGATATATAGAGCCAATTCGAGTTACGGCGGTAGTTAAAATACTCAAGCGTTCACACTTCCACGAGGATTGTACCGAAGAAAAGCAATTTGCGTTCGTGAATTTGTCAGCTATATCCAGTTTGAAGGATTATCAGCAGAAATGTAAACGAAGCGCATTTGGGAATAAAACAGGGGAGGACTCGATGAGACAATTTTGCATAGGATACTGACCCATCTCAGTTTCGTGATATATGATGCCGCGTAGAAATACTGGGCGGGAAGCAAAAATACGTATTTGACGATAACTAGCCACTTGCATCTGGTGAAGTCAGCCGTTTTTGTAGCACCGTATGGATTGATGCGCGGGACACCTTCTCGATCTCGGATCTCTTCAGCTGATGGCTACGTTCATCTTGATCATTCTTTTGTGAATCTTTCGCATAATCTACCAGAGTTCAGGACCCCGTGAAATCTCATTCTGGCTAACGTTCCAATAACAACAGCAGATTCTGACTGTTCATACGAAGACCCCACGGCAACAATGAAGTTAACAGTGTTTGAATTCGATAAAGAACTACTCAATCCGATTCTGGAAAAGAAGGCTGCGAGTAATGAAAACTTCGAACAAACTAAAGGTTAGAAACAATCAAATATCTAACATAGATTTTGTGTTCACAATAGGCAGGCTTTGCCCATATGGGGCAACCAATATATATATATATATATATATTTGGTGAATGAACTTTTATAGTTACTTGTATGGAATGGAAGTATGCATCGGCTCCATATTTCAGGGGGTTATGATTTGTTTGTTTGAGATTAACCGTCGTAACAGTTATCATTGTAAAGGGAGGCGGACGATGTCCACGGTATCACAGTTCGTGTCATTGAAATCGTATCCTGTACATACACGTGCTACAGATGCGGGCGTGGTTTAAACGTACGTAAATTGCCGATACGTGTAGATCGATGCGTGTTTTCGAACGCTTACGCTTAAAATTTGGGATAACCGCAAAGAGGCAAACGTGTCTACTTTATGAAGTGTAAGAAGCTTGCTTTTGCAGTTCTATTGTAGGTCATCACTTCATCTATGTAAATTCTGTCGTATAGTTGTTATATGGATTTCGATAAAATTGGACCATCTGATTTGACACAAAAAGCCACAACTAAAGTCACCCGTTCGTCTGACATCAGGGCAGAACCATTGTATTATACAAGATTTGTTGCTATCCCAGTATCCGACAGATAGCAAAGGCCATGTTCGTACCAATTTTCTAGGCATACATTGCAGCCAGCAGGGCAACGAGCCCCGTATCAGACAGCTGTCAATAGACAGCATTTGAGTCACACCCGCAGACATCGAATTTGGCAAAATGCCTTACCTTAACAGTAGGACAGTGTCATATCCTAATCTTCGTTGCATATAGCGAAGGGTATGGTTTTGTGACTTAGCATCGAGCGCCGGCAGAGACAATTATTACTTACCGGTAAAAGCTGGATTATTGTTATACTACTATAATAGGGTGTGACCAGAGATTGTTTATTTTTGTCGACCAGGTGGGAATATTTGCCCTGTCGAAGGAAATATATGTCAGGATGCGACTGTTGCGAGCCTTTGAATAAACGCCGCTTCTCTCAGCCCTGTTGATCACCAAGACAATAGGTTTTTGCAGTGACCATTCTGACGACCATTAACTCGTTAAATACATGAACAAAGAGAGAAAATAGCTTGAATCGATTGATTTCAATTATTACGCTCGATTAATGTACGTTATAATACAGAGGCGTAGCAATGATTCCGTCAGTCTACATGCGCCTTCGTCCGTACGATTACGTTGTTAGGCATCCTTTGGCGTGTACACAAAAAGCAAGATCTCAATAGAAAATATATTGTATAGTAAATAATTCAAGTGCTTCTCGTTGTCCGATCCGGCAAAACGGGTTACGAACGGTAGGAGTATTGAGTAAACGCTATAATTCAGTTGACCTTGATCGGCCATGTGTGCGGTTACTGTATATTTCAAACGATTATACCGGAGGAAAGATTCTACGTGCAGAAGGAACAGGTGCGTTCTGATTTGCCAGATTTATCGGAATGATGTTTGAATCTAAATTTACGTTTTGTAGTTAAAAAAAAAAGGAAGGTATATAATTTTTTACACTCGTCTTCGCCTCTCTAGGATGGATAGGCATGTAAGCACAATAGTTACGGGACTGTCGTCAAGGGTCGCTGTGGGGTGCCTTCTGCCAGCGTGTCATTGGCCTCGAGCCTAGGGCATAATATGTTTTTGATCGGCAAATTCGTTACGACTAATTGACTATCGTGTATGTATAACGTCCTAGCATAGAATGTAGGTGTTTTCATTTTGCTATACGAGTGCTAAAAAAGAATCGATGCGGTTGAGATACTGTAAATGGGGTGAAATTTAGCTCGCCAAATGCTTCATCACATGTCAGCCGTCTATATGATTCTTTCGATAAGTTCTCGTGTCGTAAGTATATTACTTATAGTCATGTATCAGCTCGCGACCACACCGATTAGAACAATGTAATTACGTTAATATCAGTGTTATTTGCTACATGAATTTGTTTCATGAGCATCGAACCACTGTTTCTTGGAGCCTGTTTTCTATTAAGAATACCTTTTCCTGTGTGAACAATATTCGCTTGATGTACTCGTTAGGTGTGAGCAACGCCAAAAGTTCTTCTGAGCATCTTCATTGAAGCATAAGCAAATGCTTCAAATCAGCTCTTTCCGCAACTCAAATTAACTGTGAGAAAGAATTTCTCGCATTCTAGGTGGGTTCGGGGCCTAGCATAGATCGTTGTAGCTTCCAAGGTGTCCTTCGTCATGACCACGATTAGCAGCTAATCCCGTGAGTCGTACGAAGCTTAATTGTGGCTTGTTCGTTTTTTAATACACCTTAATTAACGGAAAATTACATTAAGTAATTTTTATAAACAGATATACGTACTTTATATATATATATATATATATGGATATACGGATTTACGCGTTCGACAGGTGTAGTCTTGCCAGCTTCAGTAGTATTGCAATGATTATACGAACAGCTACCGACTCCACCAATGAATGTTTATATCACGCTCAAAGTTTACGTACACATACACGTACTAGTATAGATGTGTTGGCTTGATGCTACCGTACTGTGAGGTCTCAGTTAGCTGTAACATCCCGTGTAGTCGACCTCGTCTTGGCCCTTCTTATTCGTTAGAGGATGTGTCATAAATAAGCTATTACACGATGTCCCATTCGCATGCAATGCCGATAACATTGTTAAAGGTCATTTAATTTGCAATCTACGCCTGTACGTCTTTTTCTGCAATAACCCTTAATCCAACGATATTTTGAAAAAGGCCTCACGATAACGTGCAAGTGCTAAGCTTTACCTTGCTTTAGGTGTGTCTGACACAGAGGAACCAACCTATGTAATTAGTTAGATCGACATTGTTATGTCGTGTTCATAGCGCGGTTAAGCAATTGTGCTTCTATGCAGATATGTTTTCAGCTATGCACAACCGCAACATAGAAAATTAGCTAAATTACATTAAAAGTATATACGTTACGTATTCGGAAATACTTTTGTTGTAGGTAAAGTCGGCAGACGGCAACCAGATTACCTTCTGCACAGAGCACGGGCGAAGATACTGACATATAAAGCCTCTGGTGTAGAATTATGTAATCTGTTTACGTGAACAGAACATTGAATTTAAGCGAACTCCTTTGTTTGTTACGTTTTACTTGAATGAATGTTTATGAAAAACCGATGCGTAGAGATAATGAATTTGGAGAAAATTATGGCCAAGCTATACCTATATTTCTTAGCTCGCACTAATGCACTTTGCTTGGCTATGACCGTTTGCTACTTTTGCCCTGTTCCTTAGCATAGAAAGGCCTTAAGCTAAACTGGGCTCTAGGCTGCTTAGACAAAGAAATTAAATAATGTCGTTGATTCTTGCTCATCCGTAAGTAAGGGATTCAGTCTGCTAATATGACGGGTATACATTAACTAACTATCCACAGATGAAGGTGTAACCGTTATTCAGCCGAAATAAGCTGCTCGTTTTTGCTTTCGACATATAATTTCTGGCTGTTTCTCGGAGTAGCTAACGTGGTTTGCCTCTGGAATGCGAGCCAACATTCATTCTGCTTGAGAAAAGGTGTAGCCGAAAAACGTAGTGTCCTTAGGGACCCCGCTTGGTGTGACTGCGGTACTCCTTCGACATTGTCCTTTCGACCCGTTGCTGGTATAAAACACTCAAAATGACGCAGCTTTAACATAAACTAATTTGGTCTTGCGAAAAAGAGGGAGCAGCAGCGTCTCTCAGGGAAGGAGGCTCAGCGTCCAGTTAGCTAACGAAGTCAGGCATAGCTCGAGGAGGAGACATTTAGAAGTAAAAAGCGGGCAATCGAAATAAACTCTTTCCCGAAGCGAAAAACTTTTCGGCCGAAGGGCAGAATACAGACGGGAAAAATAGAATGGTCAAATTAACCCTAAGTTTTTTTTATTGCTGCTGGAAAGCGCTAATGTAATGATGCGAAATTGATTCTATGAAACGGCATCGACGATGTAATGTTTACGGTTACGAGCATTTGATAAATTTATGTCAAACTGATTTTATGACAAGAAAGATCCCTTGTAGCTTCGGGCAGAAGGGGCGCGTCTGGGTAATTCGCTGTTTGTCGAAGCAAAACGTTGGAACAACGCACAAGTTGAACTGTTGGGCTGAGCAGCCCGTCGCATTTTCAATATTTTTTTCACCTTCTGTGACATGATAGATCACAAAGCTGAGGGGAACCTAAAAGCAAATTAATGCGACTTTATTTCTGAGAGAATAATCATTGTAACGAAGTTACATGTCAAGCGGGCGTAGGCCCATATCTCACTGTCACAGCGAACAAAGTTGTCACCAATCGATGGAAAGTAAAATAGGATATAGGACTTCATATTGGGGATAACGTTCCGCAATGTAAGCTGCCCTTTGCGGCGGAGGACTGAAGTAGACTCAGTTATGCTGTAAGCGCCATCTTCCATGACTTCCGAGATGATGAAGGAGCCAGGGTTGAAGCTTGGCTGCGCGTAGAAAGTCTTTTTCTAGGTGACCGTCTGGTGACCAACTGGTCTCCATAGGTCGATCGTTCATAACCTTTATATCTTTGGTCTCGCTTAACGTGCGTGGCTGTGCGTACAATTAAAACACCCTACGGAATGAAGAAACAAAAAATGTCTAGAGGCCTCGCGTAAAAAGTCTGAGAGGTTTTCTCGATGCCGCCGAACTGGCTGGCAGTGTGACTAGGCATCATATCTGCACTGACCAAATATCAATGATGGTAGGGCACTTGTCACGTGAGGTAAAAATCGCTAAGAAGGAAAAAGAACGATAGAATGGAAACTTAGCACATCAATAATTCCCTGTTGAGCTAAATGTTTTTCGTTTTAAATATGCTAAATGTTTACTTTTTTTAATTGAGTGTTATTTTAGAGAGCTGGTCCCTTCTAGCACGGAACTGCATATGTTTACACGCCCGGCCTCAAACCCATACCAATTTTAAACTAAGTGCTCCTGAGCTCATTACAACTGTTACCACGCGTTACTACTGTGCAATACGAGGCAGCTAGTATATGATTGAGCTAGCGGTAAAGTAAGTCCTAAGATTACAAAATACAAAAAAAACTATCGGGTATGGTTTTTGGGCATTAGTACAACAGTTATAAAACGCTGACACAGGCCCTACGGTGGAGTGAAGCCCGGTATCCAGGTACAAGGTTCCCACACGACCCTCTAAAAAAGAAAAAAAAAGGTAGCGCAATGCCATCGTATTCACAAAGATAAAGATATCGAGCTTATGATCAATACCGCAGGATTCAAACTACTTAATTAATATCCCAATGTGTCAGGGTGCAAAGGGTTATAGTGTGTGCCGTAAAACTCGTGCGTCTTCGCATTTGAAAACCAAGTTTTCTTTGCACAGTCTAAAATATGGGTTAGCATAAAATAGCACTGTACGAAATCTCGTTTTCCTTAAAATCCCTCGGTCGTATCACACTTTTATACTAAGAACGATCACGTGATTTCTAGTTGTATGACACTTATATAACTAATTTCTCATTGTACATGGGTGTAGTTTACAAAGAGGCATTTTCCGATACAAAACGAACATTTTCATTCTTGGTACTTAGCACCTCCTTTTTGAGCCTGTGCCCCTTTTTGGCATTTATCATGTCAGACCCTTTGCCTGGAGTGTCCTACAATTTCCAACTCCGCAGTCGCCTTGAACCTACTTACAAAATTCATGAAACACATGCTCGATTTCATAGTTGCGCAACTTCCGTATGCGTGTCATTGCGCTAGTGGTGGGATATTAATTAGCACGGCTTCTCATGCTAATACGCTTACATTGCACAGAGAGTTTCTTTTTTAGCAAAATTTCCGTAGAATATTTTTATGCAGACGCCGAGGTTTTAACAGGTAACTTACATAGCTTATAATACCAGTTTTACTGCTGCCTCAGTTGTTTCAAGGATACTGAAAACCTATTAATAGCTCCTTAGGTACAACACTTCCAGAATTAGGAGTCGTGTCCGATATGAGTATACACCTATCGTAGTCATGAAATAACCGACACTTCCGGTGAAGGCTATCTCAATTTTATAATTCCTATCTCTACAAACACTTTGGTGCTTCGAACATTGTTTTTGGACTGTTCGAACCTTTCAGATCAATAGCGAATTCCATATTTATGCGGGAAAAAAACAAACCAGAAAAGTCTGTCATAACAAAGTAACGTAATGCTTCACTTCGTCTTTCTTTTTACAGGAAAGGGAAGAAAAATAAACTTTCTATGCCTCAATTCCCGCCATTTGCTAATTCTGTCTCAAAAAGAACTAGAATATTTGTTCTACGAAATACCTTCTATTGTGCACTTGTCCGATATTGTGGACGGTAGAGACATTTCATAGATGTTTTTGTTTATATAATATTTTACTTCACATCCGTTTACCTCAGGCTTTTGTTTTCCTGCCCCCAATTGAATCCCCACAGGAAGTCACCTCATTGTTATGTGTGGGATTGACGACAAGAATACTGCCCGAGAATGACATACTGCTTTTTGCAATGTAGTAAACCACGATCGGCTACGGTTTGCTGGCTAATGTCTCACATAAGCTTCTCTTAACGTTGGCAGCGAATACTTCATACCATATATATATATATATAACGACCGGAAGCGAAAGCGCACCGAAAAGAAAATGAAAATTAAACGATCACAGGTGGAATCCGAAGTTCTAATGGATTTGCTACTCTAGAACTTATGACTTGAGGGAACGTTCATTCAGTAGGTTAAGCAGCCGTTGTGTCAAGCCTCGAGCTAGTCGAACGCGTGCTGGAGCGGCCTATATTAACCAAAACCAATAACCGTGTCGCGTGACCCCAATATGCGTAGCGTCGAAGTTAATTGCGATGTCACATTTACGACTGGAAGCGCTCTAACCGGGAAAAGGGGGGGATGATAGAGGACATGTCGCAGAAGAGTTATCGTCCTGTCATCACATATCGTTTTCGAATGAAGGCAACGAGACTAACGAAATGATTTTCCTTTGCTGTGATTTTGCGATCTATACAAAAGAAATGGATAAAGCAAGCAAGTGAGCCTTTACGGCAGTAGAGAAGGGTGATGTGTTCATCGAAGGAATGAAAACATAATTGAAAATCGTTTAGCTTCTCTTTGCTCCGTGCAAAGTGTCATACTTTGGGCAAAGTGAGGTCTAGTAGGAAACTTTAAATGTGTCAAGCTTTACGTCCGTCACCGCCGTTAGCCATTCCACATCAGTTGGCTAGCTCCCATTACGAACCCAAATATGTCAATGCCCGTGTTCGAACCTAGACCATCACGTGTCCTTCAAATTGCTAATACATTGCGCTACGGCGGGGGATTTGACAGGAAAGTCTGTTCAAATTAGTCATTATTGGCAGCAATGCTAATGTAATATATATTATATTAGCGTAATTATTTTTTGTCAGTTTAACGGATCTTTCTAATTCTGTTACCATTTAGAGTTACCGAACGGAGTGATATATATTGATCTTTCTAACCGCACGCTTTTATAGTCAATAGATATATAGTATATTTCATACATCACAACAATCAGCCATGTGTACTATTCTGTCATATAATATTTTCAAAAAGTCTAGTTAGAGTGCGGTAAATGGGGAAACCTCAGCCGCCATGTGATGCCTTCAATTTCACTTTGGTTGGAGTCGCTAGTCCATTAAGAAGAACGTACCTCGCGACGCAATGCGGCGTTTTTCTCAAGGCAAATCATTGTACGGTACCTAGCAGCGTCATTTGATACGTACGACGGCAATTACTTTGACGTTATTTTTCTGTATCTACAACTGATTTAGTCAAACTGTGATAACTCCCCATAGTCTACCTGGCTATTACGCTCGGATATTAAACGTTTCTCGTGCTGAGGTCGCCCGTTCTTTTTTTGTAATTTTACCGATTCTCGGCCTGATCGTACGCGTCCTCTATCGAATCTATCAAATGGTCACGCATTTATTTAGATTGATAGAATTTTATCTAAACGAAGCTATAGAATGCCAATGCAAACGTTGTCTACTTAATGTAGCTAAGTTATCACCTATTTATTAAGTATAGCATGAAGAACTTAGTCCATTGAGTCTAACAGGGGGGTGAATGTTGCTGGACTTACCGATTTGCACAACGGCATGGCGACCATACAAGCAGCTATTAACCTAAATACTTATACCTGATCTTCTTTAATCTTTTTATTTTTCCTTCATTTTTTTACTTTTTAATTATTATTGTTACTATTATTACTGTTGACCTCCGCGGAGATTTCAACCAACGTGGTAGCGTTAATCGTGATTACCACGGCAATGCACTCAATAGGATTCCCATAAAGCACCCAGATCACGCCATAGCGTATATTGTAGATCAAATAGGGTGCTTCTATGTGCGCCATATAGATCTGGAACACGCTATGGGTGTAGGATTAGAATGTTGAAATTCTCAGCGTCCAACGAGAGCTGCATGTTTACTCAGCGCAGTTATTATTTATAACTGCGTCAGATTACTGAAAGTGGAAATGGTAAAGGCTGAAGCTTTTGATAGCATTATTAGTAGTTTTTAATGATGTTAGGTCTACTTGGATATCGTTTATAACCTTTTCTTGTCCGCAATACCGGTGGTAAGCGCGGATGACTGTTCTGCGGCACATACTGTGCACTATGGGCAAAGTGGGATCTCTACGGTGCAGTGGCAACCCTATGAACATATGTGATAAATGATCTGTTTGTTAAAGAATCGCTTAAAATCAACTAATAGTGTTTATTATTACTTGGCTCTAGTTTATGTGGGTTCGTTGGTGCGTTTATGGTACAAAAATCGGTCATCGGAAGCTTGAGCAACTGTAGCCCACTCGTAAAAATTGGGCCATCTACGGAACTGACTACAGGTTTTAAGCATTTAGTTCTATGATTCATTATGGATAAATTTTAAAAGCTTATATCTAAAATTTGAATCCCCCTCCAATTCTGTAATCGCAAGCTGATCCCAATATTCAGACCACATAGAATTTATTTTTAGCCTCAAATACGTGCAAATGTTCTTACCCTTGCATATTTCCCTATCCATCACGCGTCATGACGTGCCGTACCGCTAACGGAATTTTTCTGTATGCTGCATTTGTATGTTACATGATGCAGATCACATTTGAACAGTCTGTTTCTATTCATCGAAGCATAAGAAAGGTAAAGGGCTCTTGGGACAAAAAGTCTGAACGCGTTCGGTTCTAGACGTTGTTTATGTTCATACAACATTTTCAAAACAACGTCCAACATGAAGAACCATACATGTGACTTAAAGTGTGCTGTACAAAGGTTACAGTCAGGGTCTAGGATCGTCAATTATGTAATTGTCAAGGCAAAAGGTCCCTATTTATTGTTTATCGCTAATCTTACACTAATAAAAATAAATTAGACATCCAACTGAACAATAAACGCCAAGAATACGTTGAATACCTAATGAAAAAAACTATATAACCGTTGTATAACAATTCCATTCAAAGTTCACTACTAAAGACACTACAAGTCGAATATATATACATATATATATTATGTATAACATGCAGAGGTCCGCCATGTTTACGCGTCAGATATACAGATTCTCAGTTGTCTTACAACATCAGTACTAAAAGCTGTCATTCCTGATATCGTTCAGAGCATTACTGTACGAAAAACGAGTCGTTCTTTGTAGGATCTGAGAGAGATGCTATTAAACATTTAACATATTTCTGTTTTAAACAACGAGACCTTTAGTGGCTTTACAGTGGGGGTGAAGCGTACTCAACAAGTTAGGCTTAATCAAAACGAAATGAATATAGCAATATGACAAGAAGATTTTGTTTTCTAAACACATTCTACACTGAACATTAAAATCTTTAACTATTAGTAATAAAATTCCGAAAATTAATAAATACGATGCTGCTTATTATTGAAAAACTCACACCGAATAAAATGCAATCAATCGATATCGATTGAATGGTAGTGCAATCAAAGAATCTGAGCCTTAGGATTTTTCTCATAACTCACAATGTCTTCTTTTGCCACACGCTAGCAGACAAACAGAAACCCTCTATACTCCTTTATGTATATATATATATAGATATATCATTTTTGTTTGTAATTATTGTAAATCAGTGCAGCAGCGTTAACCAACGAAAACCCGTATCATATACACTTTTTCTAACAACTGAAATCTATCAATACCGATATCCCTCTATCAGGAAATTTTAGAAAAGTTTTTTTTTTTTTTAGAAAAGGTAATTTACAAACTGTATGTTTGTGTGCGTTCACTTAATTCTTCCCGTTTCAGGCATGTCCGTACGGAGTTCGAGCGCAAATCGCCTGAGTAGCTTATATGATTCGAACGGGACTGTCCCTCCGAGCGGGGTGACCCTCGGAGGATCCTCGCTACATCGATCAAAATCGTTCGCTTCGTCACTCTCTCTTCGAAGCAACTACGATGAAGGTAATTTTTGTCCTGCACATTTCGTTAAAGCTTACTAGAATAAACGTGGTAAATTGACGCCGGATCCAATTCGAAAAATAGACAATTAGAACTAGCACGCATAAAACACGCGATTCTTGGAAATAATAATAATGTTAACTATGGCACATATTATGAGTTTTCCTTTGTTGCAATACAAAAAAAAAGAAAAAGCGTCCATAATTTGTTAATCATTTAATAATATATCAAAGTCTTTAATGCATTGAGTAATCAGAAGCGGATCCGGCGAACTTTAAAATGCAATGACTTCAGAACTAGTTAAGCTAGAGTAATATGTGTTAAAGGCATACCCCTGTATTTTTTGCAATAATTCCTCAGCGCTCTGACAACTTCCAGATAAGTACATACCTACCATTCGCATCGTATATGTATTTTTTCTAAAATCTTTTTTCCTTCTTGGCCTTTTTGAGCACGACAAGCTCCGTAATCAGATGAATTCGAATCAGGAGAATAAACGGGTTAAAGCCAATATTGTATACTTTTTACTCAATCCAGGAAGTAATTGAGCAATGGCAATGGAGGCTGACATTGTCATTAAGTATCTAGACTGCGTGCTTTCAATTGCCGTACCAACCACCCATGAGCCTCTTGAAGAAGTGGAGATTGCGGGCTTCATTTAGGGTTGCCTTGTCTTTCTCCAGCTGGCGGCAGAGATTGAGAATGCATCGTCTATGACTACCGTGAGCTCCAGAGGGCTTTCTTTTTGTTGACTGAATTGTCGTAAATGACACTACTAGCCTGGAGTCAATTCACAGAAAAGCTTTTACTCCGCCATTATTGCCGCACTTTCAGTATTTGGGGTATAATTCTGTCACATATCACAGGTGAAATGTCAGTTTTGGTCAACAGAGCTCTCAAACTTCAAGCTTTCGTGAAAACCCTGTTCAATTGCGGCAATGCATTTTCGTCCTTCTGGTGCCCACATCTGGTCATCTTCTCGCTGGCTTTCAAAGCGTCAGTGTTCGTCCTTAAAACGTTTTCCTCATTCACGTACCGTGCATTCATTATAAGATAAATCACATCTCATTGCCTAACGTCTTCACCAAGCTTTAGTGCATTTTCGTTGTGCGGTGGCCTCCAAGGAACAAAAATTTGATAAGTAAACGTTGACATCTGACATGCTTTTCCTTCTAAGTTAATATATTCTGTACTAAAGTCAACCGGTTTGCATTCGATGGTTTCTAGGGGACCGGAGTATTTATCAATCACATTTTGTCTGCTAGCGGCGCGCAAAAGTTATTTAATTTGAAAGCACGCCGGATTTGCTTGTAACAACCTAATATAATGTCGACCTGTGCCCGCTTCTGGCAGGACAGCAATTTGATCTTTCTCTTTAGGATTGCCTTGAAAGCTCTCGTACATTCAATTCCTATATGTTATGATAATATAAACCAAGTATTACCAGGGCGATGTTGTGTTAACAGACTCCATTTGATGAATCTATCTATTTAGCATGTTTACGATGGTGATTAAGACATTTTTTCTTCAAATGCATACAGCCAATTACTACGAACAGTCTCTGTAGGCCATGAGCTGACCAGAACAGTCTCCCCGTATCTGTACTGTATGGTGTTTGTGTTGTCAATTATTAACATCTTTAGCCAGCCCCATCAAAGTCTACTATTTGCATGTTTTTGGTCAGGGATGTCGAGAACGTAATCTATGAGAGACCAAGGAATCGCGCTTACCAACTGACCGCAGTCTGCGGCTCTGTTCTGTACGGCCTTACATATAAGCCAGACAGAAAAAGACAAATGACAAGGCATCCAGTTTTGTATCTGTGGTAGAGGGATCTTCAATTATGACGCTCAATAGATAAACATAGACGATTTTCGCTCACATACATAGTTCCCTGATCTTCTCAATAGTATTTGCCGTGCAACGCCTCCATTATCATTCCTACAACGCTCTGGTTATTAAATGCCATAAAGAAATTGTCATTCTGTATGCGCCTATTGTCACTACTTATTACAGCGCGGGGATGTGCGTTCGTGAAAAAAAGGTATGTATAATTCCAGTTTGGATAGTATTTAGCTGAATTAGATACTAACTATAGTAGTCGCTAGTACCAGCACCAGATCCAGAGGAAACCTCAAATAGTGCCGGTCTATATTATGCTTATCTATCTCTATCGTTTGCGGTTTGAATTACTCGTAATACCATAATAGTACTGAATGGTACGGGAGCGCTAGTTTGCGTCAGCATCTCCAGTTTGGTCTATATATACATACATATGTATATATACGCCGCTTTATGGCACTAAGCACAGAGTTCGTTGTATGTCGCCGCACCTACTATTGCCTAGATGCTAAATGGAGGGGCAAACTTTTTTAATGAAATGTGCTGATTTAATAATGCACTGCTAATGTGCTTAAGAAAAGTGTTATATGGTGACGATAGTTCTTGTGTACCTATCATACGAAAGCCAACCTGCCAGCAACTGTGGCATGTATTCTGGCCCCAAAACTGAGCCGCTAATATTCGTAACGTGGAGAGCGGTCCTTTTACACAAGAACAACTGCGCGATTGGAGAAAACAATGACGTTACACAAGACGACGGCGACAATGATACCGAGCCGTTGTCGGCCGCTGAGGTCAGTGATTACTGCTGAGTGTTACTTCAAACTTGGAGACATGGATATCTTCTACGCAATCTTTCTCTGGGAATCTCGAAAGATTTTCATCATCTGGACTCGTTACATCTAATGAAGTTAGTTTGTTATGTGAATATATATATCGGTTGAAATTGGTTCCTGAGAACGTCCAAATGTTTGACTCGTTTCTGTCCTATTGTGCGGCATTCTCCAAGGAGACGCACGGAAAGTTAAATGCGTAATTGGCTCATTGAACGGAGGCTTCATTATTGACGACAAGCACTTCGCTTCTAATTCAAATGCGATTAGACTAGCATGATTTGACGAGCTTCGAAACTACTGCTAGATTGTAAATGTGACAAACTGTTATCTACTATAGTAGTATGCCATATGCTCCATGGATCAAGACTTCGTGATGCGGCTCTTCGGCTCGCACTCGTAAGTTGCATTAATACGTTAGATCTGCTCTGAAAGGCAATCGAGTATGCAATACTCTGTGAAAACGAGAAAGCTTCCATTTAGAGTGCAGTGATCATTCTCCCGTCTGCGCCTCGCTTTCACGAATTTTGTGATTGTACCGTCCACCTGCAGTAAAAGCAAAGCATAGCTGCAATGTGACTTTCGTATTTTCGCGCCGAGCTGCTGCTTGATTCAGGAACATGCGCTGGTTGAAGAAATTCCAGCAAGGTCGCTTGAATAGACCGGCCGTCGATGTAACTTGGTCACAGTTGCAGCTTGACAACATCACAGGTAAATTTATCATATATCTATTATCAAACCTACGTCACCTAATTTATTAATGACTGAGGTCGGGTGAAACATTTTTCTTCATTTTTTGGTATTTTACTCCCCCTGTTGCATATAACCCGAACTTCCAGTGAGTTCCGGATCTGACCTTCGACCATGCAATATAATCTTTTGACAATTGAAAGTGTATTTTGATTTGAAAATGCACTTCATGCAACAACAAGATATATAAATAGCTTATTAAGATCCAGCTAGTGAGCTAAATGCTCAACGGTCCATGCTCCATTAATAGAAATTAGTGACTCGTCGCAACAGAGTGTAATAGCACTAGTAACGTAACCGAACTAAACGTGCGTCATTATTTATTATAAATAAAATAATATGTCCCTATCCGTATACCATTGTCTTATCCGATAGATAATTATCAAGCCATATTTGATCCAATCAGTTATTTTTGATAGATGTATATCCTTCAGCTGTGCGAAAACGATAATTTTATCTCATCTTAATGCGGTGGTTTCCACATTGGCGATATATCCATAGAAAACTTTGACGTTGATGCAGATATCAGTAACAAGCCCTTGTATGTAACTTGCTTTTGTTGGTATGCAGTGATGAATAGTAGAGGTAAACCTTTTTAAACCAGCGTAAGCTATCCAACCTCCAGCAGGTAGAAAAGTAATGCTGTTCTAGTAGTAACCGAGCTCACCGAGCACGTAAACACTCAACTATACTGTGTATCTAGATATATCGCGTAAATAGTACATGTATCTGCTCTAATCAAGTCGGTCCTTTAAACGGACACCGAAGAAGGAAAAGTTATTTATCCGTTCGAAGTCACCGGTCCGTTGTATTCTCACAGGGGCTTAATGATATCTCGATGCAAATTTTTTTGACAAAGCTGAGTAAGGTGGCTGGCGGACAAAGTCGAAATCAGATTTGCTGTGACGGAATCGTGAAAATTTCCATCTCCAGTGCTGAAATCATCGTGGTTGCATACTGCCATTTAGGAACTTTTGAAGTGACAACAAAATTTGTCTCAAAAAATATTACATTTAGAATGTACTTCAGTTAAATATAACGTATGTATTTATGGAACAGGATAAAATTCCAATTACATTTTTCGTATTTTTTTAAATTTTTATTTCTTATTTTTTATTCTTTAACTTTTTTTTTAATTTAACGTATGTTCAGCAGTGTCTTTCAGACAATATCTCTAACGATTTGGTAACGACACTTGGTGATTCAAGTTGCAATGCTATATGATAATAGCCAACTACAGAAATGGTATCAGAAATAATATCAAAATGTTATTGGCTGAAAAGTATCAGAAAACGCACCTGGCTCATTTACGAGCAGATTTTAAGCGCGTAAATCTTGGAAGACCTGTTAAGCTTGTAAAGATGAACTCATGTTTTTACCAGTCAGACTGGTGTATGAACTAATTGACCAATGGGCTTCGTGTTTCCAACTAACGATGAAATCTTCTTGTGAGCATAACCCTTCTAACAATAACACTCCTGTCAAAATGCTATTAGCTAAAATAGTGTTGCTGCTCTTTATCAACGAACACTTCGACTGGCGAACCGCCCAAGCGTTCCTTTTGCCTTCAAAGCAAGTGCGAATGCGTTCATCCGTCTGTTTTTATTCGTGTCGACTGCAGCGCGACGTGGCAAGAAGTTCCAAGGAAGTGGTGCGGATCGGCAACACAGACGATCAACTGCGTTTAACAACAGCTGGTCAAATATTAGCTTGTCTGCTCACGACGTTGCGGTCAGCACCAGGCTGCGAGCCAGGGGCCAGCCAAACAGACGATTTGATTGGTTGTTCTAAAAATCTCCGCTGGAACGAACGAAGTTTCTTTTGCTGGGAAGACTTCCGGTAGTTGTCATCTGTTTAGCAACGATAAACGTGCACCGAAACGGACTGTGTATTGTTTTAGGAATTTTTGCAATACGCAGAGAGACACGATCCGAGCAAAAGTGACCATTGTTTTTACTAGTTAGACATATACTGTCCATGGTCAACCAGCCTGTCTGGCAAATATAGAGTTATAATCAAAGTAGGAACAGACGGGCTCTTCTTCTATGTGACACTATTAGGAAGTGACGAGAATCCATATACCATTAATTTGAAGTTTTTTTTTAAGTGTAAAATACAAGACGAATCAACCTTTTGTGTAGTGGTGCTAGCTTGATACTTCCGCGATAGAAATTCTGTCGCGGCATAGACCGAGAGCAAACCAAAAAACGATGGCTAAATGTGAAAGCGTAGACAAGGATCTGGATAAGCTTCTTGATTCGGCTTTGGATGACTTCGACAAGCCGAAAACGCAACTAATGAGTGCGGCTGCCGCTGAAAGCGTTCAAAAACAGCCCCTGGCTGATGGTGCAATGCCAGTAACTTCGGAAGTAGACGCAGCCAAAAGTGTGGCACAAAGTGGAGGAGGCACGGCCAACAATGACGCAGGCTCTGTCCCAGAAGACGAGAGCGCTGCATGGAAGACGGAAATTGAAGAAATTATGAAAAAAATTATGGATCAAAATCCGTTGTTTCAGGAGTCGTTGAGTAACATTGCTCAGCCAGCGTCGAAGACACCTAGCGCCACAAATGAGTCGGACTCTTCATCGACATTCCAGGAAACGTTGGACACAATCACGAGGGCCATTCAGCAATCCCTGCCGCCAGCTGAGAGCATTAATGACGGCGGCAGTTATCGCATGCTTGACCTAGATAAACTTCTGGGTAGCTTAGGCTTCGGCGGTGGAGATAGTGCCGCAGGCAGCAGTGATGATGTCGGAGGCTTTATGCAGATGATGCAAGGAGTCATGCAGAATCTACTCTCGAAAGAACTCTTGTATCCGGCACTGAAGGATTTAACCGAAAAGTACCCGAAGTGGTTGGTCGAAAATCGTGACAAAACGCCGACAACAGACATCGTTCGCTACGAGAAGCAGTTGGAAATTATGGTTAAGGTGTGTGAAACGTTCGATGAAGAAAACGACGCGGATAGTCACGACATCCGGAAGGAACGATTCGAAAAAATTCTTGAGCTGATGCAGGAAATGCAGAAGTGTGGTAATCCTCCGGCAGAACTCATAGAAACTGGAGAAGTCGTTCCGGGTGTTCCATCGGGACAGTTACCGAATATGCCAACTCCGCCGCCTGAGTGTAGTCAACAGTAGTTAACGTAGCAGCTGCAACGGGACACAATAAAGTAATACTAAAGAGTAATTCTGCTTTGAAAAGTAAAAAAAAACAAACGCTACGGTCACGTGGCTGTAGCTAATTGCTCTTTGAGATGACTCATTAAAGGGATTTTTTTAAACAAAAAAAAACACAGTAATTATACAAGTCTGTGTAAAATCTGACGGTGATTCGTCGCAATTGGTGTTGTTATTTGATTTGTTAAAATCATTAAAGAGATGCCGGAGTGCGTCGGTGGATCAGAGAAATTAGAGAGCTAGTGCTCGAAAATACTTAATGTTAAACACCAAGTTACATACAAATAAAATGGTATTATCTAAATTGAGACACGTTGCGGTTGTTTGTTGCGTGTGATCGCGTAAATGAGCGTATGAGTATGAAATGTGTTTAATAATAACTAATGTATGTCGATTGGATATGGAGGAGATGATATTAATGGATGACTCGCTACCCTACATTTGTTGTAAGAACCACAACAATTCTGTAAGGATAATGAAAGGGCTGGAAGCTTGACATGCGCGATTATAGAACTGTGTATACGTCAACTGACGCAGACTAGTGATCACGTTATGTTAACAAACATAACCCGCCATGCAAGTAAATTTGTTCGGCTTGGTGTTTTGCATTTATTTTTGCGCAAAAAAACGCCGACACGAACTAAAATATAGCGGTACGGACTCTATAAATTGAGACCTTCTGCTTGACCGTGTTTTTGTTTTATTAAAAACCCGAAACATTTAGGATTTATGATGTCGTTCCCGGTGGACTAACTCTGCATAGTGCCTTTATATGAGCTTGGAAACTTTCCACATCAAGTAACGGGAGATAAGGGAAATGCGTAGTGTATGTTATTTTGCAGCTTTTCTGCCGATCTGAAATCAGATGGAACACGGGAATTTCTCCCCGACTGCGATTCTCCTCAGGCAGAAGCTGCTTGTATATTTGTGCCAGGTTCTAGCAGAGCCTGAGACATATATATTAAGGGTGAATTTGATTGATTATAATATTATGCTAATTTGTACAAAGTGCACGATTGTGAACTATTGGGGCCAGCTATCAAACCAATGAGTGGTGGAGCCGATTTAGTAATGAATGTTGAACAGTACAGCTGACAGGAGGCTATGTACCTAGCAACTGCAAATTTCACAGAAAAACCGACTTACGCACAAGAATGATGATAAATATGATGATGATTATTATTAAGATGTGCTTCTACATTCTAATTAAAAATACACGAATTATGTGAAAAAAATATGTAACAAAACTAGTATATTAAGTGAGAATAAGCAAACGAGATAATAAACAGAAAAGCTGGCCGCTATTTTCTTTAAAGATGTGTTGTTCTCTTCGATCTATTACACAGGCGGCTTAATTAAAATGAATTTTCTGGTGATCTAATTATATGGGCTGGGTGATTTTAGAATTTGTTCAAACGTGGAAAATATTTACTGTTTTTCCTGATATCACGCAAACACCCGCAACAGCATCATTGGAATGGTAAATGAACGAAGGGCATGAAAATACAAATCAGGCTTTGTACTCCAATATATCGAGACGCTATATATCTTAGGCACATTATGGTACTGGCAAACGTTTTTTTGTGTTTCACGAAAATCCTATTTTTTAAAACGAAGAATCTTTGCAAATTGAACCATTTACTGAAAAAAAAAACGCTAGCGCACAAGCGCAAGGCGGATTCAGATAAATCAAGTTTCTCTACGCCTGAAGTGCTTCCCGGCCTATCGGTACGCAATATAATAGTAAAATATCGCCCACAGGACGCTGAATAATAAGAATGAAAGGTAAGCAACAAGTCATGCACGCTCAGATTCTAGTAAAATGTATTCTGCAATCACGTCCTATCTTTAATAAGCACTAAATCTTCATGTTAATAGGTCTCACTCTGTACGTGATTTTCTGCAGACAGCCGTATTTTTGGTGTGTGCGTACCACAAGTTTGTCGGTAATTGTAAATATCATTTACTTTATTGCCCCAACTTAGTAAACTAAATTTAGCAAAAGAAAATGACAGGCTAATAAACCTTTACTTACAGTATCAAATATTAAATATGTAGATGAAATCAGATATTTTTGCCCAGGAAGAAATTAAGGTAAGCAATCAACTGTATTAGTTGATAGCTGAAATAGGATATTAAAAAGTTAACATTCTACATTATATGTAAGCGTTTGCCATGTTGCTGTTGCCGATAACAGCGTCAACTCAAAGTGGGGTATTTATTTGGAACTTCGGATCATTGATATATCAATTACACTTAATGGTTGCATTTGCATTCTTACCCTCAGCAAAAATGTAGGCATCTATCCTCAATGATCTTATAGACAAGCTAAGTAATGCACTTTTTAAATGGAAGTACGGACGTTTGCTTCGCGTGTGAGGTCAGCCGTTTGATGCATTGTTGACACAGTTTTGGACGTAAAACTGGAATATTTATATTATATTCGAAAAATGTATCTTTTATGACATGACTGACTCCTTGAATAGTAAACAATTCTTAGGCCTCACGGTCCTTGACGCTAGTTGTGCTTTAATTTTCTCTAGCTTGTGACAAGCCAACCTTGCCTACTTCACTTCTGGTGTATTACGAGTATGTAAAACTAGCATCGAGTCCCACTTATATACAGAACAATGCTAACAATCAGCAACTAGAACGGTTACGCTTTATTACCTATATAGATATTCAGTTAGTATTGTAAACCCGTAAGCTATCTAACTGTATTCAAATATAGTCTCCTCTTTTTTCATTGAGTTCCGGCTCCTTAGATAACTATATGTTCGCTTTCAACCTCATTCGAACTCGTCTATGTAGTGCTTAGCGTATGCATATATTAGCGTAGACCCCTTTGTAGGCCTTTATATTTAACTAAATTGTTGACCGTCAGATTATACCAATGGCCAATAACAAGTAACCGCCTGACCATCAGATAAGTGTCGACGCTACTGTACGTAGATCCCCATACCGGTGTAGTGTGCACATGCTTGTCTACCAAACCTAAGCACATCTACATAAATCTCAAGTCAGCGTTAACGTTCAGCAGCGCCAGACTGGCTATCGTAGACAACAATTGCTGTTAAGAAACAATTCTCATTTTAACTGTAGTCGCAAGCGTTGATTTCGCCAGAGCGTAGTTAGTGTATAATTAGTGGAATAGCAACATCAATATAGAGCAGTAGCAGCGTGTACGACTCTCCTTAATACAGAGTTCACTTATCTTTTACGTAGTAATAAGTATGCTACTTAACAAATTATTCACTTTATATATACATAATGAAACTTCAGTTGTTGACGGCTTAAATTGTTGGATCTTATTGTTAGGGGGCGGTGTAATTTTTGTGTAATGAGTTGTGGTTTAATAATATTTACTGATTTCGAAAGAGTCTGATCCAACAGAGCGCTCTTGCAGATTTTCCGTTGTGTTACTGTTGTTGTTTTGTCTTTTTGTTCTGTTTTCTAACACTGCGCGAAATGTCCGTGGTTATAGGCGGCGGCAGTGGCGGCACACTCGGCCGATATCACAATAAACTTATACCCCATCCAGAGCGAACGTGTGAATTGTTCGAAGCTGTGCTCGATGGACTTGCGTAAGTTAGACAGGATACAGAATGGCTTATGTAGGTTATGAAATAGCTAGTTGATCCTTTGTCTAAAACTGCTATTTTACATAGGAACTGAGACATTTTTAGAGGTTTTTCTTCGTGTTAACTGCAGTAAACTAGGTTACACCTAACCTAAGTCTTTATTTTAGGGGTTCGAAAGATTTAAGCTCTTTGTTGTCCCGAAAGCTGATTTAGATTCAATGCGTTGTATGCACGTAATTATTGTATTAATTATGTCGAATTGGTTATAAATATACAATCTTACGTCAACAAGAAGTCTATACCAATAATCTCTAGCGTATATGGCGGTGTACAGAAAAAAAAATCTCTAAGTTCGAGCCCAACTGCGTATAAGAACTAGGCTGTCGTTAGTACAAATTAAAATTCTGGTCTAAGCGCATTTCGCCCGTTGTTCTGGTGAATGGCAAGCCAAAAGAACCAATGCTTAAGGACAGAGGTACCGGACATAAAAGACATTAATTTATTTACTTAGTTGCTTAGCATACGCATAAAGGATTTTCATCTCTTTTACGTTCACTTTTTTGATATTTTATTTTTATTAATTTATATTTTTTATTTATGCTCCAATTAGCGAAGTTATCTTTTGTTGTTTATGCAGGGACTGCATGGATGTTACTAGCGAAGATATTCGCACAGCGGAGATGTCATCTAGGGGAAATTCCCCCAAAATTGCTTTTGTTGCCTCGCAATATGTTCAGCGACTGGAGGCCCAATATGATGAGGTCGAACGATTGCGCAATCGCTACCTTGTTCAGAAGCAGCTGCGGGATGGGGCTAGTGAAATGGGTCGCGCATTCGTCACCTCGTCGCTAGGCAGAACACGAGAAAAGGTACGTGTACGTTCAATAGAACAAATTGAATAGCAACAAAGAGTTCAGTCTGTTCTAGTTTGGCTTTTGGGAGAAGTTCATTAACATCATTGAACACCCAATTCAGAAGCGCATAATGGAGTCCTATTCCTACATTAGCAATAGGGACTTAGTTAGGTTCTACTTGAAATAATTTGCTTACGCTAAATAAATACTGCCGATAATTAACGATGTTATTACTGATTCATACCACCAAGAATATTTGTACATACGCAGTCTTTAACAAACATTTTTTTTTTAAATTTAATTAATGTTAATTGAACTCTTACAGGCGTTGAAAGGTATCCGAAACACGTACAGGGAGTGTGAAATGACAATGAAGATGATCGAATCACAGCTGGAGACCAAATGTCTGGGCAGCCTACATCTACAGATTAATGCTATGCAAGGCTTTGCTAGAGTTTGTCCAGGGGACCAATTCCTCATTACTATTCGACATGGAGAAAAAAAATGGAAGACGCGTGGAAAGGTGCATGTTACTCCCTGTGAATTCGCTCTGGCCACAAATGACGTTACCTAGAAATTGGTGTCCTTTTAGGACGATGCATGACATAGAAATTCTCATTTTTTATATCATGCATTCTACCACCTTCATAATTTAAGTTAGTCAATCTTTACCTATTAAAAACTAAGTTTAACTAAACACAAGGTGTCCGTAGCCAATGTAAAAAATGCTTCCAGCCGGTGACAAACGGTAATAAATCAGTCTAGAAAGGTAATATTTTTCTTTACAACCAGCCTTGAGTGATGACCGACAGGACCTAATCAATAATATAGGCATTTGTTCATGGTTGCCAATGGTAGTTTGAGAAGCCGCTAGTAGCAAGCCAACTTAAAACTTTAAAAATTAAAGAACATTTTACTTCAATACTAAATGTGAATGTGACAGATTGGAAAGAGTGGAGCTCAAACCTGGGATAATCGTGAAGCGCAGTTTCGGTTAAGTTCATGGTATCATCTCCGGATTAAGGCAGTCGAACTAAAAGGTTTAGGCCGAAGTGTGCAACTGGGTGAGCGCATCTGCGAGGTCCCGAAACTGATGCGTGCTCAAGCGCAAACGATGAACGTCAAATTTGGTACGAGTGGAAGTCTGCAGCTAGAGCTTGTTGTCGTTTGGAAGTAAGTGCTTGTCCTGGAAACAGCTGAATCATTATTTAAAATATTCTTCAATTCAAATTTATTTTGAATATTAATATAACTGAACAAATAAAGCACTATGCAATTCTTACAAGAAGCGTAAAAGCCAATCTGTTGCAAGTTTCTTCTGGGTAAGTAAGTAACTTGATAATGTATCCCGCAGCAGGCGGCTAAAATTAGCATACTTCTGTCATTTAATTTAATCGTCTGTCGAACGTTTGCTTACAGCCCTCTGCATGGAACAGAAGAGTTAAGCGATACTATCTCGAAGCGAAGCAGACCCGTATCCGCCTACCTTATCAACCAAAGTGGACTGGTCATTATTTAAGAGACAACATTTTATCGAAATTTTACTCATCTTTTATCACTGTAACTTTAAAACACAAAAAGATGATCCAGTGCCCACATACTTGGAAATACTTTCAAATACTTTAGTGAAAATTATTTGACAGACAACTTGGAAATGGTTCGATGACGCCAAAGATGTTTCCTAAATATTTGTTTTTTCTATTTGTTCATTTTGTATACGTTTAGCCGCCCACTCCACCGTCGAGTGGGTATGCTAGCAAGTCTCCTGTCGCCTCCAGAGCAGGCACTGACGCTTCATCGGCTAGCGGGTCCCTTCGGGGCGTCGAAGATGCCCTCGAGGCGTTTTCTTTCCTTGACGAACAGGACGATATGGACTCAGGCGTCGGACATTCACGAAACGTGTCGCCAATGCCACCACCCTTTCCGCCGCCCCCCTCTGCAGCGGCTTTACAACAGCTTTCGCAACAAGTATTATTATATATCTATATAAAAGTATATCTGTGGTATCTTACTGGAACTTAAATGCTGTCCTCGATTAGCTTCAGCATCCAAAGCCGCTCCAATATGTACCCTTTCCTACGCATTTGCATGTGGCACAAGCACATTTCTGTTCGTCACAGCCAAATTACATTAATCCTGTTTTTGCAAACAAAACTTAGCATAACCTGTTTTCGTACACGAAACGTTCATCTTATCACATTGTCATGGCCTAGGGTCGTAAAATCGGTTTTCTTAGTCGTATTCGTGTTTGTTGATCTGTATTCAGTGTCGGCGACCAGCGTCGAACGAGGCTGTTGATTTATTACGAGGCCACACTCAGGCATTCAACCGTCCTCATCGCGTCCCACCATCGACGACATCTCATCCAAGAGCTAGTCCCTCAGGCTCTAGAGAATACCAGCTACCACAATCATATCCTCAGTCTCCAAATGTGGTACCCATGTATCAGCCTCAATATCAGAAAGAATTAGAGCAGTCACTGGAACAACGGCGGCAGCAACTGCGCGACTATCGGCCACGGCAAACAGGGTCAATGCAACAACAGCAACTGCAGTCGGGGTCACCAACTATAGGAGTTGGCGTCAATCGATTCGGTACTAATCTCTGTAAAGCCACAGCTCCGAATCAGGAATCCAGCCTACCGCAGCACCGTCGTCCTATATCGCCGTTCCAGCAGCGGTCCAACGAAGCGCCGCCGTTCCGAACAGACACGCACATTGTTAACGGATATGACTCCACTATTTCGTACCGCCTTTGAATCTTGACCCGAAAAACCTTTCTACAAAAAACAGGATCCGTGTAACGCATACATAGGATTGAATATAATCATAGAAACAATAATAATGATAATTGTAGATTCACTGTATGAATAAGAGATCATACATAGTGAAAAAGAAATGCAAGATAATTGTGTACGATGATGAAGGTGGCGACCTTGCGCATAGGGTAGGAATTTTGTGGAGTATTCATAGAGTTCTATTAGATTCACAAGCGTAATGAAACTGAATAGAGCCTTATTTTAAAAAGACCCCGTTTACTTATTGCTAGTTAACATGCGGTAGCTATCGCCGCATATGAGCTAATGGTAACAGTAGCATTGTACTTTCGTACATTGTAATGTTGCCATGGTAAAATTCGGACGGGAACAATTGTTTCTTCTAGATATTGCGCCTTGTGGATAAGTGTGTAATGATATGATAATGATTAATGAATATCTGAAAATCAAGAATAGCCAACATATCTGTGAATACTGTTATATGCTATATTTATCTCGGACCAAATTTTCTGCTTTCTTGCGTGTCCGCTGACGTGCCTGATAAATCGAATCGTGGCGAATCGTGATCGTAATTGGTAAGCCTTCTTTTTTGGAATATTATACTAGGACGCATATGTCAAACTGACTTCTGCTTTTTGCCTAATACAATAACGTTGAACAGCGGTACTTTGAGACCATTGGCAATATGACATATTCTGGTTGAACTAATAATTCATCTATTTTCATTGTTATATATGGTTATACATAGTCGGAACCAAAAATAGGAAATGTGTATCTCTCAACCGCAATTTGAACATTCTCTGTTTGGCAATATTTTTATGCGGAATTGCGTTTCCTAGTGTACGATAGGTTCGATATTGCGATCACATGTACAAATGATAAATGAAGCATAGTGTCATTAAGAGGAGGCAATTTTTTGTCTATCACTTCCTACTAGATGCGTAAATATTGGCGAAAAAATAGCTTTGTTCCTTTATCCAGCTATATAATTATGTTGTCTTCGTATAGCGGTATGGCAAAACTGTAAGCTATTCATAAATCTAACTCGATGGTGAATCGTTGCCAAAGATGACTGTCTTCAAACGTTGTATTGCACTTCTAATTCGATTTGACAACGAATTCGATTTTGGACTGCACCCAACGTAATTACTGAGGGGCATCTACATGGCCGAACCCAATTTTGTAACACTACTACTGAAAGCAGAGCCCGGTCCGTAGAGAGGAATACAAAAGAGACTTCTAGTCGACGCGTTTTGCGGACAAGTGGCCATGCAAAAAAGTCCATAGGCGGTAGTAAAAACCACGTAAATGGGCAGAATACGTACTGGACTGTATGAAAGCATAAATAAACCTGTACAGGCTTGTATAAGAAAAACAATAGAACTTGTATTAAATGTATTAAACTAGCAGTTATTTTTTAGGTTTTCTGCTTATTGTTACTATCGTTCGTCTACTTCGTGGTTACTTTATTATGATGTTTGACGATCGCTAACAGGTAAAGTCTATTTTTTTTAGAGAACTGGTTTAGATTAAATGCACGGGTATTTATTACTAAGTTACAACACATGAGCACTTCTTATGACTTACAAATTAAAGATTATCATAAAACTGTGTTGTTTTTGTTAAGATTCCCTTGTTTTATCAAGCATTTTGTCTTTTTACCTTCTCTTTTGACCTTGATGATGAATGTTTTGGGATTTTGCGTCCGATACCACTGTTAGGTATGTATGTATACCTGAATTCAGGTCTTGAGGCAACCTAGAAATATATTTAAACGAAGCTGTAAATTTTGATGTCTGTTTTCATAGGGGCGGTGGAGTTGTGTCGGTTTTGAGCTCTACGAATATGATTCTCGCTTAGGACGCGAGTGGTCCTGGATTAAAATTCCAATGAAAAGCGATCTCTGTAACAAAATTAACTACTATGCAGCATTTTACATCGTATCTTAGATATCTGATGGTTGGCATGTTCCGGGTAGCTCAGCTGGTGAACCTGGGAGATCATAATATGAGAGCTCGAGTTCGTTGTTGGGCGGAAATGTTTCAAAATAGAAATAAATCCTAAAAAAAGACCTGAAACTATACGCTATAGTACGATACGGGTTTCATACGAGTTGGACAGGAACGTCTTTCTAGCTAATTGTCTTCCCGCTTGCAGGTTCGCGTTATGGAACATCCGCTGCTGTTAATCAATGCAGAAGATTTCATATCGTAAACATTTCCCACTAAATTATTGCTTCTATTGAAGCAAATGACAGGTGTATTAGAACTGGTTATAGTTAAAATATTAGAATTATGACTTTTAATTAATTACTCGCTCTTTGATAAGACTAATTGAGAACTCCTGTATGCGATACACATCACTACGTTTCTAATAACCCGCGCTGGACGAAGGTCCATATGTGTGTCACGGTAGTTGAGGCCAGTGCTGCCCGTGGACCAGAGCTGGAGATAATGCATCGTAGATATACGCAATTTGAAATACTTTATTTGACTTAATAAGAACAACAGTAATACTTCAGTTTTCCCCTGCGTGACGGCAAGAGCGTCTTCTTTAGTTAGTGTGGAAACGCGCTTCGTCGCTCTTTGTCTGTAGAGAATCCACAACCCTGAGATAAATAGTTTTTTCCTAAGCTACCCGGGCCACAATCAACGAAGCTCCCATATTCTAACACAGCAAAACACTTTCGACATGATTTTTTTATTTGTATGAGTCTCTTGTAGCATATACATATTGAAACTACGGCAAATTATCCTCTTCCATGGCAAAGTTAGCTCCTGCACGGCAAAGACTGTGAAGAGCTTTAATGGAAAGTTCTTTTGCACTGGCCATATCCTCCAGGTCTTGTTCTGATGTATTATAACTTTTTCCGATAATCGGCAAACTATACATGACTCGTGACCGTACATCTGGCAGCAACGAAAGCTTCAGAGTTTAGCCAGATGAGTTCTTCGACACCAATCCTGAAAATTTTTGGCGAAAAAGAACGTACGCATTAATTGAGAGATGGCAGAATGTCGTGGAAAATCATGGCGAGTACATAATAATAAATGAATTTGTTACTACAAAGAAAAGGAATTGCTTATGTTCCAAGGTAAGAGCCGTTTATTACTACCAAGCCTTAAATAAACCCGAACATACGACTGTCACCGGTAAATGCATACATGTAAGGAATTATGAAATATTTTTTTTTATATATATCATATACAGTTATATCAATACATTTTTTAACACTAAAAACAGCATGAACTTGCTTGACCGGAGTCTTACAATGGATAAAGTTTGAAGAATGTACCAATTTCACGTAGGTTTCTATATACTGATAATGGTAGCTGAGTTTATTTATTAATCCTAAAATAACATGCAAATGAATAAAGCCGTTAGCTACATATTGCTCAACATATGTACATCTTAGGTATAGATCCACGTGTCCACTTAAACCTGTGCCAAAACATAATTGTTACATTGCTTTTAATTACTATTTAATTTTAATTTTTATACGCATAGGAGCATAGTATAAAACAATTTATTTTTTAACGTTTAGTTCCCAGTTCGTCAAAAACAACAAAAGTTACATGCCATATGGTCAATTGTCTAAAGACTATGGTAGGTCTATTGAAACTGATACGTATGACAACATAGCACTGACCCGGACGCGTTCAACGTACCATGCGGGTTATGTCTCAATGACGCTACCTGCTTGTTTCGTATTGGTACGTTCACTGCGTAGCGACGCAGAGCAAATGTCATTTCGTGTCTGTTGTGTCTGTCAAGGCTATGTACTGCTGCAGATCGCCGCCTTGAATCGCTTTTTCGTACGGGCGTGTAATTACTTTGGACTGCCGTATATTGCATCTGTAGCCGATGATTTTTATAACAGCCTGCGACCTTTTGACTTGAAGTGGGTGGATATTACGTCAAGAGACTTAACTTTCGGTAACTCTGTGAAGCCTTAGAGAGACAATATTATGAGCAGATAGTTATTTGATGAATCAAGTTTTGAGCGTTCTAATCATAAATTTTTTCTAGAGTAAATGGCCTGTGTTCGATGCACGAGTGTAATGCACTGCGTATTTCTATTTGTTACTGAGCATTTCTGAAGCAAGGTCTCTGAATATTAACCTAAATTACAGGTAGCATAGACACATTGATTACGACTCGTGTGACTTTCCCTGAATCTCATCGACCGACCTTTTTGTTTGAGAATGAAAATGTCACAGGACGTCCTGTAAAACCATCTGCGAACGAAGTGGGACGAAACGAATCGACAGCTTTGAGGCTCGTTTGAAGTGGCTTCGTGCTGTACCTACTGAGTTAACCTGTATCCTTAATGCTGGTAAAATCAGTTTTTGTGAGTGGCGTAGGCCACTTGATACAGCTGCTATTTTGTTTAAACAAGGTAACTGGTTGGCATTAAATTAAAAATTATAAAGAGAGTACTAAGCAGACGATGCTTAAACTGGTTGGGATAATTGCAAATTAATAGGAGTTACGTTGTAGCATCCACCGATTTCCGTTTAGATAGCTGATATTCACATGTTTGTCCATTGCAGAGGATTAAATGCCTATTTCGATCGCGTTTGTGTGTGATATTGCTGTTGATCTCAAATCTTATTGATTATGCTCATCGGGGAATTAAGCATAACATGATCCCGATGTCGTAAAACGTTACTTAAAAAATCCACATCACAATTCGAAAGCGGGACGCAGCTGGCATTGTACTTTGACTTGTGCCAAAGCAGTGAGCGAACTGTGCGCTGTATAACATATATGGCAGCGATGAATATACTGTCGCCTTCGTTGAAGATTCTTTGTTTCGTGCTTGCCTCTAGGAAGCGTTACGCTGACCAAGAACCTCATGGTTTATCTTTTTAGATGTTATGAAGTAAGCTCTCCTTGTGTAAAACACCATAAGCAGCCATAGAAGAAAGGCAGTCAGAGGAGGCCTTTATTCAAAAGCTGCGCAAAAATAGAAGCCAAAATAATACGTTGAGTATAGGCTTGCCGATTAATTAGAGATGATAAAAAGCATGTTCAGAGTTATTCGTGATGTATGCAGCATGGTAATTGGCAGGTGTACGAATTAGTTATTTTGCAGAGCCTAGGCCAATTTTCGGCCATTCTTTGAGCACGTCTAACAGGACCTTAGCTTACAGAGGCCCAGCATTTAGCATAGCCTCGCCTCCATGTGTTTAAAAAATCTTCACTTATCCTCTTGTAAATATTGATGGCTGGGCTCTTCAGACAGAGGTGCAGGCGTACACACATTTTAATACATGCTTTTCGCCTGAACAAAACGTGGGCTCGTCCGGGATTTGAACCCGGGACCTCTCGCACCCTAAGCGAGAATCATACCCCTAGACCAACGAGCCGACAAGAAACACAGTGAGTCCAGTGATTCATGGGTGTTTACCGTCTATTGGCCACAACTTTCAGCAGATCAAAAAACTGCAAGAACAATATTAATAATAATAATAATAGGGATTAGAACAATTTGTTGGCAGCCATCATATAGATCACCAACTAGTTTGGCTGGACGAGGACTTTTTGGCCTGTAGATCATGATGACAATGAATCGGCCCCAAAACGCTTAGCTACATGATAATATTTTCAAAAATGTTGGCTGGCCAAAAGGGAATATTTTGTGAATCACCTGAGTTTGTGCATAGTATTTATCGATAGGATTAGCGAGATTTTGTATTAATTCTATATTTCTTTGTGTGAAAGAGCACTATTATAAGAGTTAAAGATTATTTTTTACGTCTTTTATTGTTAGTCGCACTTTTACGAAGAAGGAAGGTGTCGAATACAATTATTTTTACATGCAGTTAGCTACTAATATACTCTACTAATATATAATACTCTAAAGTGCAATGAAGGGTCGTTCGGGATTTGAATCCGGTACCCCTCACATTTTCAGCGAAAATTCCACTCCTAGGCCAATGACCCGCTGATAACAACGGCAATACCTGCTGCAACGAAGTAATTATTTATTTTGCTGTCGTGCAGGCCTAAGTGATCCAATCCAAGTATTGTAGAACGGTATTTATACACCTATATATAAAAATACATGTCAAATAATCATTATCAATAGAGGCACCTTAGTATAGTATACTACTACTGCAAAACATTTTGACAAACAAACAGTTAATAAATTATACTAATAATACAATAGTGCAGTTATATACTACGTCTATAATGATGATACATATAGAGGCTTCTGAACTGATGTAATATGATTTTTATCTATTTTCGTGTGAATTTAAATAAATACATATGCATTGACATGTACAGTATGCCGCTTAACTCCCAGTATCTATTAAACTGTGTGCGCGAATCAAAAGTACTTCGCATACATTCAGATGTAAGAGTTAATCTCAAAACGTCTACATAGCTTTCCACAAGCATAAGTTCTTTCTAGATATATCATTCTAATGCCTAATCAATGTAATAGGTTTTCTTCAGATGCTAGATTGGTGGACGCGGACAAGCATGTTTGTGATCAGGTTATACTCAGAAGCAATATCCGTAGAACAAGGTTCAACCTCATATAGGATCCTGAGTGCGCAAGTAGTCGATACACATATAATTGCAACATCTCCTTGAGTTCAAAGTTTTGTACCGTGTTAGTCGAAATCGCTGCGCTCAACATGGGGCTTGAGTCCATGACCCTGACACTGAGACAACAGTTATGCTCTACCCATTGAACTACCACGCTACGACTACGTTAATGGCCCTGTTGGTTTCCTGTTTTTTAACCAACGGATTTCCGTTGGCAAATTTATACCGATTACACCTGTACACACGACTAATGCCATTACTGCTCTGGCTACAGCCTCTAGTTGAGGTAAGCCAGGGGCTGCTGATTCAGGCCAGAACAACGACAAATACCAGGCGGAAAACGAAGCTAGGCAGAAAAAAGTGGGCCTTTAGACCTTCTTTCATACGTCTGTTCATGAGGGAAATATGATGCTTCATATTTTTATAATTTACTGTACTTCGCTAAACCCGGCATCGCTTGCGTCCGAAGCGGGCAATGACACCCCTGCACCAACGAACCGACTCTCTATTTATAACGTACTTTAATACTTGACCTCGTAGATTTTTATAATAATAATCTAATAAAAAAAAAAAAAAACATTTTATATAAATTCTATTGAAGAGTCAATATATTATCTATTCACTGTCACATTTAAGAAGCTTTTGTTATCTTGGCTCCAATTCATTTATTTCGCCCCAACGCAATGTTTCAGGTCTTTTTGAAGAAGCAATTTAGCACCCTTTTCAGATGAGGTTCGGAGTAGGAATACGAACGGAAATGTGCTAGTCCATCATCTTTTGGTCTAAAAAACATAATATATCTAAAAAAACACTCAGGTAAGTTCTTGTGGAACAGTTTTGGCAACTCTCGCAATGTATGATCTGGTATCGTCGCGAAGAAGGATGACTTCGTCTTTTCTGTCAGCATAGCTTCGTCTACTTGATGCAGCAGTGCCGTATAGAGATCCAATAATTTCCTGCTGTATACGACCCTTTTAGTTCGATCAAACACTTGACCGGACAGTATATGATTGATCACTCAAGATGATGACGCTATCTTTGAACTTAGAAAACCACTTTCGAGACTTACACTCAGCTGTACAGCACCATATATATGCGTTATGTAATAAGTATTATCCGGAGCAAAATTCTGGTTGTAACAATGCAAAGGGGTTTTGCAACTACCCCATTTAACGCTCAACATCGAGGACTGAGATTATTCAGTTTCATATTGCATAGATCCCTCCATAAGCAGCCTCAGCCTTCAGCTCAATATGGTCTTATGGGCGCTAAATGGGAGTTACGTTTTCATTTTTTAGCTTCAATAAAGTAGCCTGTAATAAAGTCATTTTCTCCACAAGAGAAAAACATTTATTCGAATTGAGGCGCGTAAAATAGTCGCCTTCTGTGAGCTGTAGGCTAGCACATGCCAACCATAAATTTTTTATTGTCATTATTGAAGCAGCTTTGCCTCGCGCTGCCAGGGCAGAGATGATATGCTCCTAGTGTAAACCAACCAATTACAGCAAGTCTATCACTCTGTTAACCATAATTAATACTCTACTATTATTACTAACAAGTGTGGAGTCTTCAATTTAGACTTTTATGCTATAACGAATCGGCTGGCTCGGCTGTAGCGACAATTTGTCTTCTTTTTAAACCTAAAATTTGTTCAATAATGAAGTATTATCTATTAAAATGTACAACAGTAATAGACCGTAAACTAGTACAACTTGAATGTAATGTTGATTTTCTCCTACTGATAAAATTCAAATAAGAACACATGCCTTATAAGGTCTGTAAGATCTTCTTTATCTTACTACACAGCTTACTTTCGGCCTCCACATAATTGTGCACATGGATAAGTAGAAAGACAACTGGTCTATCCCCAGATATTTGTTCGTAGCCTCCTATGCACCGAATATATACCATACATGCTCCACAACACCACGCTGTGATGAAAAAATCCTTAACTGTTTTCAGGTAAAAGCTGCCTTAAACATTTTTTCGATGGACTATTATTAAGAATGATTACTGGCGTTAAACACGACCTTATTCTATTTAAATTATATTGGGGACAAAAGAGTGGGAGCATCCTTCTTGTAAATTGATGGACGCATAAATCTACGTGCTGTTCGTTGCTTTTGGGGGGTATTCGCTAAACAGGGGTTGGTGAATTGCTTCGAACAGATTTAAAAATATCGACCCATACGATCCATCAATATAACCCCACCGAATTAAAAAATCTATCACGATCGGTACTGATGTTGGCTTGAACTTTGTTGGATCGCAAATTACTTCAATTAATGCGCCAAGTTCGTTATTGCTGGCAAGGGGCATCTGGATAAACTCGTCCACTTCACCGTCCAGTGGTTGCGGCTCGTGATCGGCCGGAAGGCTCGCGTCGTAGCAGAACGAAATCTGTGAATAGAAATAAGCATATATAGAGAGAATAATGAATGTTTTTAGTATTTACAGGGATAACGACGACGATACAGTAATTGCACAGATACAAAAAAGCCCTGCACGAACTTGAACCATGTTATTGTGATTCCATTCATCACGATTGAAAAAGGGATCATTGAGTTTAGTCTACCCATGTGATATATAACTTCAAACGTTGTGTGTTCTGAGGAGCATTTCAGTGTGTTTTTTTCATTTGAATTTATTTTTTTTTTACTTGACGTTCAATTCTGTGAGTCTTCAATTCACTGAGCTAGAGCCAACGCAGCCCTAATGTAGCACATCCTTACATCTGAAGTCTTTCTTTACCGTTTCAGCGTATTCTTTACGCCTTTTATTAATTATCTATAATATCTAATTTCATGTGTGTCGCTCGTTTGAATAATATACAGTGGTAATCAACACTCTAATAGTCACTGAATATATCGACCTACCTCAGGATGCACTCCGAGGCTGTCCTCATAGACGTACGTTACACAGCTAACGGGTTTAACGTAACGCCGAGACATTTCCTCTGGAAGAGAGGCTTCCTCTAGGCATTCTTTTTGCATACAATGCGAAGGGCTTTCGCCAGCGGCAAGACCTCCACTAACGTAAATGTCTAGTAAACTCGGGAAAAGCTCCTTTGCCTTAGACCTACAACAAACCAAATTATTGAACAGTACACAAAAAGCCACATATGGTTTAGTACTTTGCATGTGTGTGGGTGCGAAGGTGTTTGTTGATTGTACAATTAAAAACCGTCAAAAATTATTATTACCATTATTAATACCATGACTACTTCTAATTTATCGTTATGTACACAGGTAATCAATTTTGTTAGACACAGCTGTGTGAAAGCGAGGCGCACGTTATCACCTGCTTTAATAAAGCGTTGTCAATGGATGCCAGTCAGCGTCACATAAATTCAGTGGTCTGTCATCAACTGGAATCGCTTGTGCTCGATCCTATGCTAGTATCGATTATCGAAAGATAACGTTCCCTATTCGCGCAAGATATATAATGTGTGTTGCTGGCGGTGTTTGAAGCAGTAAGCCCTGGTCTTTTTCTGGAGGCGTTTGCGTATCGATGACAGTGACACGACGGAACTAACGTACCTTCTTTGAAACCAAATAAATTTCGGTCGACCCTCATCATCCACGACGAAGGCGTTGACATCAACCCCATAACGTTTTGTACCGAAGATAAATGTAGCAGCCCGTTCAATTTTAAATATTGGCGGGTCACCAAAGGAAGATGCCACCTCGTAAAGTTCGTCTCGCCAACCACGAAGACACGGAAAGACATCCTGAGTTCGTAGCTTTTTCAGCACTTCAGATAAGCCCTATTAAAAATAAAGGTAACACCACCTTTATCTTTTAAATATACGCAAAAGCTTACGTACGTCTTACGTAACAGCTCTATCATGACTTCTACTCCACAAACCGTAAATTGAACTGGAAACATTCATTTTCGTACATTCGTTTACATCTGTAGGATCAATTAGCTTGGTCAGTGGGTGATAACGGCCACGTTAACTAATTCTAATCGCCCCATTTTTTCTTGACACAGTAGTGGTAATAATAATGAACTATTGCGTATCTCCCATTTTACATTTACGTCGAGTTTATTACAAACTATTTTCGTCGCCATCAGCCAATGGAGACTGGAGAGGTATATGCCTGACACTGGCTCTTTGCTGCACCGCACTGAAGAGTCAAACTAACACAACGAAAACCGTGTGTATGTCTCTGTCAGATTCAACGGTAATTCCTGATAGGACCTGCCAAACGTCCTGGGTCCAATGCTCTACATTTCGAAAGTTGGATTTAAATAACATAAAAATTAATTACTTTCACCATTATCAGTGTTCTATACATGCGCCCTCAAAACTTTAGTAAAATTCGAAAGGAAAATTGGTATTCTATTGCGAGCTGGTTAAACAGCCGCCGTAGAACGATGAATGCGGTCGGCAATCCAACGCAACTCGTTGAAACGTAACGTGGACTTTCGGCATAAAGCAACATCGCAACGTTCGATTCGACGTTACTTTAGGACTCGGAAAAATCTGACCGACGTCCACTTTGCGCTATCAAGTTAGCGGCCGAAGGCCAAGCGATTCATGATGAGTAGCAGAAGGTGATAAATGGGTCGATCAATGAACCGCATCTATCGACGCTCTCTTCTTTCGTTGGAAAAATTATTTCTTCAGATTTCTCAGATATGTGAAATAACCCAAAAAACAAAATAACCTTCTAACCAACCTAATGCATTGAAGTTCATGAATTTTACAATAAAATTCGTAAAACGCAACTCTATCTACCAGAATAACTGTCACTGATAATAAGTTTAAATCAAAAAGGACCAACGAACCCTAGTGATTTCTGGTTCAGTTTTCCACCGGCAGAGGTGAATTTCTAACCCTCTCTGCTCGAAGGTGTCCGGCGCATGATGTTTTAATAGCTGCCATTCTCCTGGTCGGATAACTCCGACGATACGACCGTTTACGACGAATTTAAAACTGGTTGAGATAGACGTATTTTTCAGGCAAAACATCTTAACCACCTTAGATAATTTCACCAGTGGGTTCATGATAAGGTCAGAGTCGGAATCGCCCTTAAAACAACAATTTTCATAGTTAGTATAAAGAGCTAGCTCACGAAAACATGCAGGATAGAAGATCTTAACAAAAACTGGTTGAAAATAAAGTAACTGAAATATACCTAGAATAAGATAATTAGTAAAACGTAGTTTATCTTTTGGTATGTTTGGTTAATCAACGTGCGAGACACCACTACGCACCCAGAACAGAAACTTGGAAAAGAAAGCAAAATCAAACTATTTTGTTAATTTTTTAGACGAGCTCTGCAGAAGCCAGGTTCAATGCTTACCTTCATTGAACGAATAGTGTATAAAAAGCGATTATATTCGTCACAAGCGTTCCGAAGTATAACGGGCTACCCCTGACAACAAAGCGTCATGCTGAGAGACCCATTTCTGTCAGGTAATGGACCATTTAAGGGACAATAGTCTTACCGCACAGCGAAGTCAGTTTTTTCATAAGGCAGCAGCCAATAATCAAGACACTATTATACGCAAAGTTCTAGGGAGACTATCCTAGTAAATAAAAGCAGTGATATATTTTATTAAATAGGCCGAAATTATTTGTCGGATAAGCCTGCAAAGTCCGCATTTTTTGAGTGAATTTTGACGTGTAGCTTTCATTCGTAATATTACCGGTAAGGCTTTGCTAGATAAGTAAGAAATTCTTTAATTATTCGTCCAGAGGTTGTATGCCAAAACGTTTCAATTGTTCCTAGAATTCAGTAGAACTGAAAGCACTTCGTTGAGGCTGGCAGCCGGATACTAAGGCTTGACGTAGCTGGATCGGACTTCCTAAAGCCCTCTCGTTCTCATCTTAATTTGAGCAGTAAGGTACGATTTTCAAATAAAATAATTCAAGTTCGATTTTTAGGTTGAAAAACTTCTCGATGAATGATTTTTAAATAACTACACTACGATACCAGGGGCTCACTATGTATACAATAAAGAAACAGCTATACGAACCCTCCTCCTTCCAGCACTTGACAATGTGCATGTATGTGCAGCACTATTATTCTTAGGCAGTTTTTAGTACGTGTTCTGTACATAGCCTCTCGTATGTATACGGTATATGGAAAGCGTATAGCATATAGGAAAATATTTTCTTCAGACCAGTGAAGAACCGGGCAGAATTCTATCATAACTGTGCAACATAGTTTAATCTTGACGTATTTACCTTTTGAGAGCTTTGACTCGCACTTGGTTGTTCGCAAATCTCCCCAGCCATTTGCTTCGACACCGCTCCACAACTCAAAATCAGCAGGAACTAGCGCGGCCTTTGTTGTGACATAGAACAATGACAACGCAGATGAATGCCACTATCAGCTGTTTCAAAATCAGTTTTCCACTGCTTCGCCTCAACATTCACATCATTGACAAGCCTCAACAGCTCGGATCGCGTGCACTGTCGGCTTGTAGACTGCTGTTACTAGCCGGATGAATTGGGGGCCTGTTTTTCTTTTAGTCTCACAGAGAGTAACGTTCTTTCTGCTCGCTGTGCCGCGCAGGTGGAGTTGCAGGTTTCAATGGCCCTCTCCCATTAGTAAACACTAGGGCTGAGACAGAGAAGTATCGTGACGATTCAACGACGTCCGCAGCGTTAACGCTGGTGGAACTGTAGGGGCATCGTCCATGAAAATATATCGCATCATGCTGGCTAAGCATAGGTTGTCCCCTAAACGAATGCTAAGCAGTGGCTAATTAGTAATAGCACTCGCTAAACGAGCCCGAGCTTACAGAATAGGGGTCGGTTAGAGAGAAGGTGCGTTTTATTCATGGGTAGCGATAGAATCGGTTAGGGAAGGTCGATACTAAAATAAATAGCTTAGTTAAAAAAAAAAGATTTGATTGTGTATGATTAGTTGCTAGAGAAAAAATCATATACACTATTATTTATTATTATATTATATTATGATTATACATATACACTACAATTTCGTTATGCAGCGCTGAACATTTGCCAAACAGTAAAGGTAAAAAGTGGCGCGGCTTTAACAAACTTAAGGTAAAGGCTTTTGCTCCACCATAAATAATATATATATCATTGCAGTTGTTCCAATGATGCCGTAGAGGACTTAGAGCAGGTAAATATAACCCTTTCGAGACGCAATCGTCGACAAAAGGCCACTCATAATGGCCTATGTTAAGCTCATGTGCTGAATCCAAAAAAGTAGCATTGGTAAACAGCTGGTTCCATGGCTGTTTAGTTGCTGGTTCAAGGTTGACGACGCAAGGCGCATATTGCTCTCACCAAATATAAAAATACGAGTAAACTTTTATTCTAAATCGAACAATACGATCTTTATATATTTTATATACGGACTAGAATATTTACCAGATATACACAAGGTTATTTGTCTGTTGGAAACTTGCGCAAATGTCGATATAGAATGGCACTTCGATAAACACCGCTAGCGTATTCATTAAAATAAATTTGTCATCCAATATCAAGCATATGGCTGCGGTTTTCCCACACTTGTTTCGTAAAACATATTTAACTTTACCAATCTCTCCTTCTCTCTGACTGAAAAATGGCAGTGTTTATTTATTATAGAGTATCCTTTATAATTTCTGTTGAATGGTATAATTTTATGTGCGTTATATTCTGGTTGACCACCTTGCGCTCTAATTAAAGCTAGCCAACATATAGAATCCTTAGTGCAGGAGATGTGGCAAGCAATAGGCTCTGCATGCATTATATTATAATTGTTAGTTCTACTCGTGTAGTCCGCTATAGACTTAGTACGGTACCGTAGTCTTTCGTGCTAGAATTGGCCCTAATCGTCGCCGATACCGGTACATAGAGTACGTATGAAACCGTATTGTTTTCTGCTGTACCTTGATACTCAATGATCATTCTCCAAATCAAAGCTCCGGGGTAAAAAGGTAGCAGCGTTTATGTTTCAGGAGTCTACCCCACGAGAGAGAGGAGAGAAAGGGATACACAAACTTTAACTGGCATAGGGTATAAGGACATGCCAACCTTGTGGATGGCATACCAACGTTGTTGGTGTCATGCCAACGTTGCAGGTCACACCCACATACGAGTGAGCTATGCCCTGCATCGTAGCGGATTTCTGCCGCCAACCGTTGCAAATTTTTGCACAAATCTAAGCAAAATTCTCCAACAATCGACGTACAAGTAAAAGATAGCGCCAGTGAAACAAAGGTTAGTTTTTAAATGTATGTAGTCCTGAAACGTATTCTCTAGAAGATCGGCTATTAGTGCGCTTCATGTAAGTGATAAATAGCAGTAAATAGGTAGCAATAAAAAATTATGGTAACAACAAATTCGATTTGAAGTTCTGATACCTGTACACAAGTTTGCACCAGGTGCCTGATGATACATTTTGCGGTGCACACATTAAGCTACTGGCATTTACATTTGCAGTACATATTGCGTTTTTTTTAAAGGTCATCCTTATAGGTTTACAATGTTTAGTTACGGAAAACCTATCACCATGACCGTTGTAGGTGTACAAAGTAATACTTATAAAATTAATGACGAAACGACGTTAGGTGGCTTTTGATTGGACCTTTGTTCGTCGCTTAAAAGCGCTGTGCTAAGGAAATTATAATTTTCATAAGTCCAAGGTAAACTAGAATACCGCAATTTAGAAAAAATGCTTCGTAAGTTTGCCACCAGGGCTACAGTGGTGCTTCGAATATTATGAATTTTTGCCGCTCCTACTGCTGTCCTTGAATCAAGTTGAATAGTAAAATGATCATTCTTTAGTGAATGCAGTGCGATGCGTGCCACACAGGGTTCTCATTCGGCGGCTAAAGGTATTAGCCCCGTTTTTGTAGTGTCATTCTATGCAGTGGCAGAATAGAAGTAATCGTTCTCTCTAATTTACGTTCTGAAAGAGTCAGCAGTCACTGAAATGAAAATGGCGGAATTATCTAGCTACCGTTGCTATTCCGTGACTTGCTGTTTACATGTTAATTCCGAAAGGTTTCGTTTATGCCTGCTCAATGGCGGCTTATATGGCGGTGGAGCGAAAATGCAGTAACTAGATAATGCTCGTGCTGATAGGTTACATTCCGCTCTGTTATGCCTTGTGCTGTTGCTATAGTTTCAGTCAGGTCATCCGATCGGTAATGCGGTTTTTAGATAGGTCTGTTACAGTAAAGGGTGCAACATTAGTTTTCTGCCGGTTCACGAGAATTCACGTTTCTCTAAGTTGACTAAGACCGCCTGACCAAAGTGTCAATCCTAACTGGTATCCGAACGGTAGCGAACAGTGGCGAAATAGAATTTACAGATGATGCCCTCGGGTGCAATCAACGAATGGGAATAGCGCACTGCTCACCGCTGCGCATCGGCAAGATGTTATCTAGTCACAAGGTGAAAAAGCTTATATAAAGCGCCTACTAATATGATTTGTATGCGTTCATCTGTGTGATTGTATGATTAAACCTTTTACTTTTGTTTAGGAGCAAAGTTATAAATACGAAAATGGATAACCTGGCCGACCCAATAGTTACTGAAGAGGAAACTCAGGAGGAGCAATTAGATGAAAGTGAAACAACATCACCCTCTCCTGGAATACCTCTTGGTTGTGGTAACCCGAATCCCAGAGAGGAGGAAACTCAAGAGGGGCAATTATCAAGTAACACAAGCATTGTTGACAGCGATTCTTCCCGAAGCGCAACAGCAGAAGAATCGAAAGACACTTATGCGGATTGCCTAGGCACCGATGAGGTTAGCGATTTCAGAAAAATTGACCAACGGCAACTCTACGACACAGATTTGGATGATCCCTCAAATGATCTAATAAATGATCTAGCCCCGCAGCTAATTCAAGGAAACCTGCTGCGTTGCATCGAAATCAACCAGGCAAATCCTACAGCTGGTTGTCCGACCTGCTCTATTTTTCCTGGAATTAAAAGAGAAACAGCGGCGCCGATGGGGAGCGATTATTTACCAGCGGTTCGGGAATTCGTGAACGAAGAGCAGCCAGTTATACCAAAAGCTCAGGGATTGCTTTACGAGGATCACTGCGAACCAGTAACTGAAGCGATCATCACCGAAGATTCAGAATTGCCGACTGATGATAAAGCTAAAGAAAATTGTTCTGATCAAACTCTCTTTGCTCAGCAAGCCGAAAAAGAAGTGTCGGTATTGATGAGAAGATCGAGCGAGAGATTCACTGAACTACCGACGTTTGCTGATAGAACTGGTACGTATTTTAATGGTATTTGTGCGTTTTTTTTCATTGCACACGGCATGCCAGTCAAACAAACGTCTATAAGTACGTATATTTCAAAGAATGTTTTATGTTCTTTCATTAAAAAAATACTAAATTATTTAATACTGATTGTGTTCGTTATTAACGGTTTATGGCAAGCATTCCGTTGCGTTAGTTTTCTGCATCTATTTTTTTAAGGTTATCGATTCTCACTTGTGTTTATAATATTTGATTAACCATTTCCCGTATCCAATAAACGGACTGATCACGGTTAATGTTCCTCATAGTTAATAAAAATAATACTAATTATTATTAATATATCAGGGCCTAGTATTGTCTCAGTTTGGCGTAACCAAAAGAATAATTTCATATTAGTAAGAAGATTACAGAAATATGTAAGTAATAATAATAATAATAAATAAAGTAATAGACAAGTAAATAGTTATTTGATTTGTGTCATCTGTCGATTTCAGCTAGCCTTGACAGCTTTTTATTTATTAGTATACTGTATAATTACCTATTGTTTTTTTCAGCTGTCTTTGAAGAAACAGTGACTGTTTCCTTGGGTGAGCTCACGCTAAGTACAGAACAAGTCACAATATAATGACCATCACTTAAAGGGGTTGACAAAAAAGATAACTGAAAAATTTAAATTTTACGTTAACACAGTCAGGCAGTAGCTCAATCAGAAACCGTTTTTCCTACGAATCTCGTACCTGCTTAGAAGCTTACGAACAGCTCGAAACAAAGTGTATCGTAAATTGACAAACCCTCCTCAGTAGAACATCCAACAAAGAGTTGAAGGTACCACAATATATAGGATGATTCGAAAGTCTATTTGCGTTTATAAGAAGTAGGTTGGCTATTATTATTATGTTTGCTGTCAATTACATTATGAAGAAAATAGGCTAACAATTAGGCCGTCTGTGCGTGTATATTTTAGTTCTTAGTCTCCCTTTACCCTTCAACGGCTCCTGTTAGTCTACCTTCTTGTAAAGGTGTGACTCCTTTCGATTAATTATGACTTCATAAGTCATAATTAATCGAAGCAATTAATTAGCAATCGGTCCTGCAATATTATTTAGCATGCAAGTGTTAGTTGAACTTACAGGGTTGAGCCCCCTCTATTTTTCTCACACGCCCAATTAGCGGAAGGTAATCAACTAAAGTGAAATGTTTTTATGGTGCACAAAAAAAAATGTGCGACAACTAAAGACAAGCACCTTAGTAGAAATGTGTAATGCTGCACTGAGATGTTTTTTCTATTGTAATCTAACCTGCAATCTAAAGCAATGTTGCAAACTAAGTGTGATTTCGCGCGCAATGACAACCACGTTTTGTGCTTAGTGGTCTTTGTTTTTGTCGTATATCCTTTGCTAAGAGCTAGGAAAAAGCTATAAAAATTTCGACCTCTGGAAAAACTTTCTTCAAAACTATTCTAATTTTACAATGTGCAATACGCATTATTCCAGTAGAGAGCGATCCGGGTCTCCACATCGGCATAATGTGGACCGTGATCGTAATGACGTGATCCGTTCATTTCTCCAGAAGCGGACGCGGCAAAAGCGAAACCTAAACACAGTTGTTCAAGACTTAGTCCATATTTCACTACTGCTACAGCTTCTGAATATTCCATGCAAAAAAAACATCTCCGTTGGACCTGGCATTTAGGAGATACAACTATTGCGTAGACCTAATCTGCAGATTTAGTGCTTTGATTGTGCATTCGATATGACAATTGCACATTTCCTCTTGGATGGCACTTTCCATTACAAAATTAACTGTATCTACGCCCGGCCTCAACCCTGAACAATTTTGCATGTCTCTAACTAAAACTAGTAGATAATCATCGTATTCATCAAAGACACACACTTATAAGGTACTTAACAAGAAGGTTCGTTTAAGTGCTATGTCAGGCAATGCTTTAGCATTACATCAGGCAGATTTAATGCACCTATTGAGGTTCCCCTTTGAGGATACCATAATTATCGGGTATTATTGCTTTTCAATGTTCCAACATTGGCAAATCGTATAAAACAATTTTCTGCAAAGCACCGCATATTATACAATAAGAAAATGCGTAACATTGAAGTTTAATTCCGAAATACGAAAATAACATTATAGTATATATATATATATTAAAACAAATAATAAAAAAATTCGCTAATTATGAGTGAACGTGTATCGCGTTTTCGTTCACATAGATTCGTTTTTCCTTTGCCCTAAGTTATTCAACGTGTTTTTCATAGAGTCTCATAAATTAAGGTAGGTTTAGGTTGAAAAATAACACGGAGATAAAATTAACTATAACATTGGCACAAAAAAATGCGAAGTTTTTTTACCAGTTCAAGTTACGATTATCGTATGCATTCGTTTGAATTATAAAAATATTATATCAGAAAGTTAAGCGAACAGCTAAAAGTACGGTAGTCGCTTTTGCCAGACGCATGGTATATATACATGAAAGCATCGATTTCAGAACCAGATGAGATACTAACTAAACTAAATGATATGATGCTTGGATTTACTTGCTACGCAAGCAACTTTTTTAGGAAGTTTTTAGTATGATGGGAGCTTCAGCTAAATTCTGCATCAGAATAACGTGGCCAATATTCTTAGAGCATATTATCACGTTCTCTTTTTCTCTGAAGTCGCAACTCACTCGAATTAATCCACCTCAGGTTTCAGGAATAGATTAGCCAGGTAAAAATATGTGTTAATAAATAATGACAGGGTTACATCGAATACGCTAACGAGAATATTCAGAGACGTTAGAATCCTATAACCTGTAGAAGTGATGACTGTTTCCAGGTAAGATACAGCTAGAACTGCGGAAATATTGTATCTGTAGTAGTTCTATACACGAACCTAACAACCGAATGAGCACTGCGATTTTTTAAGTGATAAACTGAAAAAATTATAATTTATTTAATCAATTTTAGAACCTAGTAGAACATTTGCTGTATCGCCTCGCATAACTGTATTTGCACAAGAGTATCACAAAATGTGGTTATTATTTTCTGCACCCTTAAAGACTAATGGATATACCTGTAAAAATGATGTATAAATTAAATGAAAGTTTCAACCGTGCCACACGTCCCACTGTCTTGAAAACGTTGTACTACTCATGGTTTTTCACACAAGCCATGAGCAGCAACCGTATTTTCACCTTAAGGTCGACATAGAACTGATTCGGTTCAATCACACCACAGTCAAGTTGTGCCGATTCAATTCTATACCGCAAAAAACTGGTGCCTCTGGTGTTGCTTTTCTGCGTTTGTAAATATCGGATAAACACGAATTGGTTTCGATTTACCCTTCATGACACAAGGAAGAATTGCTTTGAATTCATATCTAGTAATACAAGTACGGTTTACTGGTTAGCAAGCTATTAATTAGTATTTGATTCGAATCATGAGAATATCTTCTATTACGATGCCATTATTGAATCCGAATCTCCTTGGATGATCGCATTCCTTGTTTGTAAATAACTGCGTATAAGCGATTCCTTTCTAAATCGTGGTTTCTCGTCGTTTTAATTTTACAACCTACACTTTAACTTGTATTTACCACATAGAGACATATTCCTTCTTTTGATTGTTGAATTACTGAGTTTAGTAATGATACATCAACAGTGCTCCACAACAAATTTCGCCGATGCTTGTCTCACTTAACAAATCAACTAAATGAGTAATTATTTTAATTTATATTATATAACTATACGTATCCATGGGTGGGATTACTAGATTCAACGCTCTGGAAGAAAAGCCTTTAGATACTAAGTCACAGCAGGTAATTTAACATCTTGCATTTGCCACTTGCCTCGTTAAAAATCAGTGTTACAACCGTACAACCCCTATATTCTATTATAAGTTTCACGAGAAGCGCTAACCTTCCCTTTCATTGTGAAACCACCCGTATTATAAGCTCTTTAACCATGTAAGTACAAAGCGATAGGTTTCCACACATTTTTATTTCGTTTTCAGCGATATTACACGTATCATATACTTGTTTCTCTTACAGCTCGTTCTTTGTCTAAAACAAATCAGTCTGCGACGCCTAACACCTACTCATCTTTGTTCTTTCGGAGTAACGAGAAACACAACAAAAACCAACAATAACGACTAATTCGATCGCCTGCAGCAAGTTCTGTCGTATCGAAAATTAGTAAAAGTTACCTTCATTTGCATTTACCGAACGACCCTATTATCCTACTGTGTTTAGATTACACTATAGTTCTTCAACCCAACTATAACATACACTTCATCAGTGAATGAAACCCGGTGAAACAGAGTAGGCAAAAAGCTTCTCAACGCCTTGTCCGCTCAGCGAGCTATTTGCACTCACGATACTCATTGCTACCGAAGCGTCGTGCGGCGACGCTGACGTTATCGAGGTCTGTCTGTCAATTTTCATAACGCGACTTCGGCTCGAACCATCTTCTCCACCACCGCCACTCGTTTCGTCGTCCATTTCCTCAACGTCTTCATCCTCGTCATCATCTAGATCGCCGGCCGATGACAAATAATCAACGTAATGCCTGTAAATGGGCTCAATCCATCGACGAGACCGTATGAGCACGTACGGATCGAAGGGAAAATAACCCTCAATGATGGTGCTGCATTGTGAAGTTTGACCGGATGCCGTTTGGGCATTATGAGGTCCGTAGGCCACATGAGCCATGGGTAAAGCGCTTCGCTGGTTGCGCTCAATAATAGCGTGGCAATATACGACCTGATAATGGCGCGATACATTGGCGAAGTTTGTAGCAATCGACTTCGACATGATCTAAAAATAGCCAAAAAAAAGATTAAAAAATTAAGGCTAGGTTGATGATACATTATTATTAGTTTAGTATTTACGCACTTATGGAGAAATAGAGTACTAGACGCTTATAGGACAAGTACACAAATATTCCAGTAACAGCAAATTCTAAATGATATGTCCTGTATACTTTTAACAAACCAATCTCGCCAAAGTGCACACAAAAGTTGTTTTCAACGTTGTATTCTATAGGTTTTTAATGAATCAATCCAACGAAAATTATATGTACACTGACATACGTAATTGTCTTACCTTCAATGGATTCAGCGGCGACGTGATCAGTTGCTCAAGGTTGAGACTCCGTAAGAACTCTAGCCCGTTAGTGCTTTCAGCAATATCCTTATGACGGAATGCGACACAGTAGAGAAGCGATTGGCAAACAGCGTAAAATGTTGCGTGACGATTTACATCTACCCCTAGCAACTGGGCAGAGCTGCTTTGTGCAATATAACTATGTAGAAAACGTGACAAGAGCGTCAGGGTGTCCTTTAGCGTGCCAACGCTAACAAACGCTGCCCGACTAAGCAACGAACCGAGATACGCAACGGATATCTGTCGAAACACAACTGGTGTATTTGGATCCTGCACTTTGTGCCACAGAAAATCAATCAAATGGTCCATAAATAGCGGACGCTTCGAGCAGATGTAAAACATAAGAAATTGAACGTGCAAACATTTATACGTCGCCATAATGTACTTGTCGAATACGGCCAAGAACCGCCGATATGTGGCCTTTGCCTCGTCTAGAGAACCTGTCACGTGGCTGTCGATGTATTCAAACAAGAGCTCCATAAGTCGATCTAATGCATTGCCTAGAGAATGCTTCATTTCCCTATTACAAATGGAGATGGCCGATGGTTGGCTGTCACTGCCAATCTTCGATGAGTGTTTTGTTGGGCCTTGTTCTTTGATTGTGCTGTCATTTTCAGCAGAATCCATTGTAAACTGGGTTGCCACCGTATCGTCTACAGTTTCTTCCATTGTCAACATCTCCTCTTTGGGGCAGTGACAATCGAGGTCAATGATTTTGTGTACCAGTCGTGATAAAACGTCGAGCGAAAGTTGTGTGGGAACGTAATCGACGATTCGAAGCACTTGTCGGTACATGTTCACCTGCTGAGACCACGGTTTAGTCATAAACGGAAGACATTTGCTAATCTGCTTTAGCAAAACGTCGCTGAAATGTGGCAGCTCTTGGATCATCTGCTGGAGCGCCTTATGCACCAGATCGAGCTGATCTTCGGGTGGCTTCTCGTCCTCAATCGATGCCATAGTACTGAGTAGCAACCGGCAAATTTCGTCGTAGTGAAATGTGTTGGACCGAGCTAACTCAACCAAAAGATGAAGGTAGGCTGCTAGTATGTCAGTTTGAAGTGATAGGATTTTGAATTTAAACAGTTCAACAACAAGCACCTCGTTGAAGCCATCCAATAGACTGGTCATTTTGGCCAATTCGTTAAGAAGTTGTACCGGAGGAATCGAGTTTGTTGACCTGACTCCTGTGTGGATGGACTTCAATGAGGCAAGAATCAAACGATATTTATCACTGAAGGCGCGAGAAGCGCTAGCCTCGCTAAGAACTTCTACAAAATTCATTGCTGTATGAATTATTCCAGACGAGGTTGCCGGCTGAGTTAGGGTTCCATCTCTGCGAGGAACAGGTTGAGGAGTCAAAAACTCCGGTCTCGACTGAACGGGTTTCGGAGTCTCGTTAGTTGCCACAAGGGACGCCATCTGAAAGAATCATAGAAATTGGTTCTTCAACGCAATGTCGTCGAGCCCTTCACGATTTGTTTGTTACGCGGTCGTTCACGTAGTTCCTATATGCCAATATATATGTTCTTTACTGTCCATTACATTCAATATTGTCTTTAAACGTTTGCCAACATTTAAAGAAGCTCTACTTTGTTTTTTGGTGTTTATTCTAAATCGAACGTAAGCACACTTCGTTTTGTGTAGAAACTGACCAGCCGTTTAACGCCTAACGACGGTACCGGACGTGAAAGTTTGAATTTGAATTCTCATATTAACTCATAATAAAATGGAATACATTTGAAAAAAATGCATTTAAACTTATAAACACGTATAACTAGCATAAATATACTCATTCACCTTAAATAGGTTAGTTACTAAGAGATCAGCTATGAGCCCGAACGAAAGAAGACAAGAGGCAAAAAAACTATTTGATTCTTATGGTAAACATATAAATTACAACCGGTAAACAACAGATAAACCTAATTGCTGCCTCTATTGTCACGGCTCTCAAACTGTTACAAACACAATATTAGATAACGAAGTATAAGAATAAAATACGAAACACAACCAGGGCTTTTTCTGTGAGTCAATCGGGTACTTACATCTGAACGACTGCGCGAAACGCACAGGACCAGAATCAAATTATATTATACGAGATGCGGTTTGCGGGTAACACACTTGTGACATGTTTAATCAGACATCAGTCGCGCGATATGTACATGACAAGTTCGACAGTTACCACCTCACTATTAAGATTATGGGCAAATGCAGGCAAATCTAGAGAGAAAAGATAAGGACGAAAAATAAAGAAGCAAATTCTATGGAAACAGTTTAGAAATAAGACATGAAATAATGTAAATAATTATAAAAGCTTCTTACAAAATTGGCGCCGATTAAGAAATTATTAGATTAGAATAACTATAGATATAGAACTCTTCCGAGTTCTATGAACGGCCTTGATGACCGCATCTTAACCTGGTCGTAAGTAATAAAACAGCATTCTTTGTCATTTCATTTAGCTAGCTCCCATCAGTCCTTTGTCGAATCGCAAATTTTGTAATTAATTGGTGCGCTTTTAGACAACTCATATACAGATTCCATAAGGTTTTGGTTTTCCAAAACAGCACAGTCATATTCAGCATTATCATACATGTAAAACAAAGTGATTTTTCTTCCATTATCTGTCACGCGCATATTTTAGATATATATTATATACACGATCAATTTTATCCAGTAGATCACATGATTCGAACATCTTTTCCTCGCTTCACGCCTAAGTAAGTTAGCGGACAAAAAGAAGCGAGTCGACACATCCGCATCGAACTCCGGCGTGGGCACTAATATCAATCATCAAATCCGCCACTACCATTCGCACCCAACAGTAACCGATTCGCCCGAAATTGCAGTAGCCACCAGGGCGAACCGGGCAGGCAAAACTCAACTGTCGTTAGCATCTAACTTAAATGGAGCCTGAATACATTCTTGAACGTGACTATGCATCGCTAGCAATAGAGAGAATTGTTACGACACCTATTCTGCCCCGCTAAACACACGAGGAGGTTTCGTCTGGGACACCACGATCTTCTGAGTTTGGGCAATACAAATTTTTAGAAATTTCTTACTGCCCCGCACGTGCTCGCGGGCCCTAACAGACTAAGCAGGAATCGACAATACGCACGATTCGTCCCAGAAGAGTTCTGCATCTGCTCAAACTCTACTGATAGAAAGAATGCAAAGGCTCACCATCACAAACCAACGCACCAGCTGACGGATGCAATAGGAAACAACGATAGAGTAATCGGTTGCAATTTTCGCCGCATCTAAAGAACACAACCAAGCATTACCCGTGACGGAACTAAATAGCGAAGTCGTACGAAGCGGCGCACTATATGCTGAGCTAGTCGGTGAATGAAATAGTAAATAATCGCATGTAAAAGGGAAAGGGAAAAAGGCGGGCACTGGGCTGGATCGATTTGGGAAAAAAGATTTTGAACTGAGGCTGTTTGTGGATCCGTTTTGGCGAAAGTAATCAGTGAAGATAATAATAGTTGCATTTATTGTCTTAGGTGATGTTGAAACAAGAAATTGGAAATTCTGAACTATGAATCAGCCTTCTCTAGCGTTTAAGTATAGTTCACTTAATCTATTTATTTTCAAAACTTGTTCAACTGCGCAACAGAATAAATGAGTCTAGTTCTTAAATTTGGAAATCAACTCTATGCCACAGATCGTCGTAGCAAAAAAGACAGCACACATTTTAAATCTTTTTTTTTGTTAAGATTAAGCCAAATATTGAAGTTCCGAGAAAAAGTTTAACTGGAAAGGTAACAAACCCATGAGACCCTCGTACTGCAATTATTATGCAGCCGACGTTTTAGGTGATTCTGATATACCTAGAAGGCATACGTTTTCTGAGATGAAAATTTCTCCTATAGAAATACGCACACCAAAAAAACCTTATGAAAACAGTGTGCAAATTATAGTATAAAAAACGGGTTCAGCTTGTATATTTTTAGTATTTGCAAAAATGCACGCACATAGGCGATCTCACATTAAGCTATTAGGATTACATCTAAAAATAGACGCCAAAACAATGGTCGTGCTCGGTAAGTTACAATATATGAAATATCTAACTTGTTCTCCAACATTAAAAAAATAGAATCAATAAATTTCCATGTAATGGTAAATTTTCATTGATACACTTTGCACTAGACGGGGAAAAAGATATCTTGCAGATTTCGGGGTTTTTAGGCTTTCGTGCGCAGATTGATTAAAAGTTGGTCCACAGCATCGTTCTGAGATTAAACCAATTGCTCTCAAGTGTCTTTATAAAAAAAGTATAGTTTGCAAGCAAAATCTGGCCTTTTATCAGCACCCGTTTGTCTCGAAAGGTTGATGATGGCTTTCCGATAAGGACATCCGTTGTATACTTTTTTTTTAATGTTATCACGCATATTATACAATATATGCTAATAGTGCGGTTTGAACCCGAATCTACGAATTTTTCACCTTATTTTCAGGTTTATTAGTTACAGACTCACAGCCACTACCTCCAACCACCAAGAAAAACGGCGATTCCCACACTCAACATTCAAGCTGTACCTGAAAAGGCAAGTTTTTGTTGTTTTTAGGTTTTTTCAACTGAAGGGACACAAAGATATATATCCTGGAAAATCTATAAGTGCAATATATATATATATATATATATATATATATATATATATATATATATATATATATATATATATACAAAAAGAAACTTTCAATAGATTCTGAAATAAAAAACGCACGCATTTATTTACCGTAGTTACAATATGAATCTAAGGAAACTACTAAGTTCCTTTGTAAGCGTTTAGACACTTTTACAATATATACAGGCTATTCGAGAATGCTATGACTGCTGTTGGCGTTAAGTACTGGTGTTCAGTACAGGCACAGAGTGAAAACTCAATCGCTTCTCGAAACCCTTTGAGCTGAAATTCTTTGGCATCGAACTGACAACCAATAATAATCGAGCCTCATAGAGAAACTGCTCTATTTCGAACACGTTGGCCACATGCTATTTGCCTTAAATGTAGAAAATATCTGTTGCATTTGCTTGTTTTCATATAGATCGCTTAGGTTCAAAACGCAACCGTCTCAATAAAATACTTAATAATAATAATGCTTAATAAAAAATTTCAATTTAGCAAAAAGAACTTTTGATTCGGATGCGTTTTGAGAGGTGAATTCCTGAATGATTCTCAGATTGATAAATCTTTCGGGCTTTCGTGAGATTCTTGAAACCCATTTCAGATAATTAAGGTGATTAAGTTACTATTAAGATATATGCATTAAAAAAAATCGCTAGTTAACATTAGCATTTTATATTGCGTAGTTAAAAGGGTAATTCAGACGCCAGCATAAGCGCATGTTTAAAGAAGTTTTCATGCAAGATTTATGCCGGGATCCTCTACGCAATCTGTGTGCCTAAAGGACGTTGTATAAAACACCATGGTTTATAAACCTTGCCGATTCATCTCGGTCTGGATAGCCATTGTTTTAATCTCTTTGATTCTTGCTGGAAGACGAGTGCCGTCTCCGGTGGCGAGCTTCTTTCTTAAGATGGTTTCTCGTGAAACCGACCTGCAATCGTATGCCAGGTCAAAGTAGGCCATCAGGTCTATAAACAGCTTAGAGGGATTCACGAACCTGAAAAGGGCACAAAAAGCAGAACCAAATAGGGAAAACATTGTTTTAAATCAGATAGGTCAAATTGGGTTTCGTTCTAGTATAAAACATATGGTAATAGCATGCAGGTGCAACGTTTATGACTATTATGGATTACTTATTCTCGAAAAGATCCACATAGCTTTATTGTTGTAATAATTATTATATACAAATGTAACGAGTGTAAAATGACGGAACGTCCTTTACCTTGATTCAGAGGTGAATACATTTAAATTGATTAGAGAAGCCCCCCTCCGCTTAATCAAAAGTAAATGGATTAATTAAAAAAGTATATATTACCATCCGAGTTCCGAGCAGGAGTAGTCGAACGGGAACGCATGGTGGAAATTATGGAAGCCCTCTCCAACAGCCCAAAAGGACACTAGCGTTGTTTCAGTTGGAGCCATATATCTATGAACAAGAACAGTGTACAGTAGAAAGTAAGTACGAACTTCAGAAAAATCCTTGATCTTAAAAAGCAGATGGTCGTGGAATGATTGCACGGTGGTTGTACACAAAAACTATAGCGACATCCGTTAAGGCGGGGCAGCTGACAGCGAATAGCTACACAGGGAAATTGTTTTGATAGTAGCAATCTACAAATCAGTAGACAACTATGACATGCTGTACACGGCTTACGTATGCATATTATTTTATTCACTTTAATGTTTCGATAATTGTGCTTAGGCATTGGTGATCTGTTTTCAGCGCCTGCCCCGGAAGTAATCTCCGCCTAATGACTGCATATTGTTTTACCTATTGTTTAGTGCAATGGAAATTGCTGATTCTATATATTTTTACATATGTAACCAAAAATTCAGCTAAAGACACTTACTTGTCGAACGGCTTGTCACCAAAATAATGCGCCAACGAATTAACGGACCAAGTGAAGTGGAGTGACGCAATTAGTCTCAAACAAGTTGGTACGAGGAAACTTATCAACAAGGATTCGTTCCACAGCAGCCACGGCACGTATGTGGGGACAAGGAATGCCATAAAGATCACAAGCCATCCGTAATACCTGACAGTCCCAATCGACAACAATCATTGGAATATGGGCAAAAAACAAAAACATATATGTATTTACACTTATTAGAGAACTATCTTTCTATCTGTTGCACTCGTCGCTCTGGAATCGTAAATAAACTTTGCAATAAATAACATAAAAGGTAAAAGAGTTCTTAGACTGAAGCTAGCGATAAGGGATTGCATTTAAGGTACTACTTTATCGCAGGTATAGATGGGTACCTTGACTATGCGGATTGATTTAACTAAATGGCCCTCATAAAAAGCTATCCGTGTTACGATACCTCCTTTGGAAGCGCACAATAGGATCCGCTAGGACATCCGAGCAGTCGATACGGCGTCCGAATTTAGTCACATCGGGATGCTTCTTGAAAAGGAGCCAACCCATGTGTGAGAAAAATAAGCCTCTGAAAAATTAAATTCAGATACTAATCTGTATAATTTCGTTGCACACTTTATCATACTCTAATTCACTTGGGCTTAAACTTTTTTTGGAAGACAACAATGGGAAGCTCATATGTAACTCACGGAGATTCCTAATATCTGTCTATTATCTTGAGCTTGACCTAATAATGAAATAACGCGCAACCATGATAACGCTAATGAAGCTTTTTCTAGTAGTTCTGGTCGTTTTCTAGTTTGACTTTCTAGTTGTTTTTGGTATGTTGTTCACCTGTTTATGTTGTGGGGATCGGCATTAGTATCAGAGTACTTGTGGTGCACCCGATGGTCTCGTACCCATTCGTAGAGATCATTTTGGGCAGCGATACAGTTGAGGATCATAAGAAAGGCCCGAAGTGGACTTTTCGCCTAAATAAAATAAGATAAAGTAATAGAAATCGAGATCAAGAACACTTGGTAATACTTATGTGTGGGGGGGGGGGGGGGGGGGAACAGCAACAGCAAAAAAACCATTCGATTTAATATTCATCTTCGGCCTATCAGTCCTTGATTTTACCAAACATATAGATTTCACTTAACTATTACTTATAATAGCGCAAAATTACTTAGCTAATCTTTTAGTTGTACATAGACGTTTATTATGGGTCGTCTCCATTGTTTACCTTATAGGATCGGTGGCACCATAGACGGTGAGCTCCTACGGTTACGGAAAGGCCCGACAGCTGCAACCAAATTAGACCTACAATCCGAAGGATGGTGTCATAAGGAACCTCATGTCAAAAAACAAAGTTTGCAGCTGAAATTGTATGTGTACGTACATCGCCGCGGGTTAACTTGCCCGGTCGATGTATAGTTTATTTTCTAGTAACTATTATTAGCACTTGTCAGAACGAGATTTTTTTGAAATGTTTGTGAAGTGGATTTTAACTTACAATTAACGATATACAAACTATGCCGGGAACATGGACCAAGAAAGTTTCCCGTTATGACCTGGTTGGGCATGTGCAAATTGATGTGATTTTAGCTTAAAAAATGTGCGAACAAACAAAACTCTTATACTTTTTACCTTTTCAAATTTCAAGCAAACTACAACGTTAGAATTCTGTTAGAAGAAGACTAGCACTGAAAAGCTTCAGTACAACTACATACTAAGAACAGCGCGCTCTGGCGACTGAAATATAAAACAAAAGCATTTTCGATCTCGTAGATGGATAGCTATAGCAACTGGAGAATGCATGATTCCGTTGCCTCTTTACACATATGATATCAGTATGAGTGGCAGGTAAAGATTTAAAAATGATATTTAAAAATATTTAAAAATTCAAATTAACGAAACTACAAGTAATAAATGAAATCCAGCTACTAATTGTGGTATATTATAAGTTTCTATTATGCGGATTTTCTAATGTAACATTTTCTGGTATATTTATTCACTTATTTTTGATACTAGCCTTGTCACTTACCGAAGACATGTGTTTGCCATTTCAGTAGGTGCCAGTGAAAGATGCCCCAAATAGCGAAGATATGCAGAAAGCCAAGCTTGACTACGTTACTCCAAACGATGTTACTCCATGTCCATGTCGGAAGCTCTTCACTTGGCTTTTCGAGAACAAGACCATCACGTTTTTGCTCAATCTCATTCTTCAACTCTGTGCCGTGTAAATTTTGCCTGTCACGCTGGTGGGTCTTCAAGTCGGTCTGATGAAGCTGGCCCGTAAAGGCGTTGAATCTACACAACGAACGGGAATCGATAGCCGAGGGAAGGATACTCCGAGTTTGTGAGATAGGTTAGCGGCATTATCGTTAAAAATCTAATAATCTATCGCAAGTGAGATAGAAGTTCTAGAAAAATCATCACTTATCACATTACAAAGTTATCCTGTAAGATTTTTTTTTATACTGATAGGCGCCCGTGAGGTTTAGATAGAAAAACCCGTCCCTGATAATTAATGGACTTACATATCGCTGACGAGCGTGTCGAACGAAGACAAAAACCTACTTAAAGATCTTATTCTACTTCTTCTACCGCGTATAGAATCGCGTATCGTCAAAGTCTTTGATGCCCAAAATAGTAATATGATTGAGATTAATATTGCTAAAAATATGTGTTTTGAATAAATAGTTGGTCATAATAAACATATCTTAACTAGACTGTTTGGATCCATCAACCCGAGAAACAAGCCATTTGAAGTTTCTCCTCATAGTTTAATTCAAGTCGTTAATAAACCTCACCGGGCCCAAAAGTCTTCGACGCCTGTTCAGCGTCTTTATAAAACTAAGTGCTATTACATAGCGTCCAGCGGAAATGTTCCATTAGAGCTTGAAGAGATATTTCATCCAAATGCGGCAATACCCTCTCATAAATGTGTACCAACTAATTCTTGAACCCATACCGTCTTCTGGATCTTGTGGATCTATGTGCAACTAACTAATGAAGTAGAAACCAATGAAACTTTCGTTACGAGATCCCCAGGAGCTTCTGTAGTCTTCATTTTGCCAGGCACAGTGTTTCTCAAGGCTTAACCACATCAAATAACGGCAAATGGCCACTCTCTGGCATTACATTCAGTTTGTTTATATTTATAGGCATGATTCCTCCCGTTACGCAAAAAAATAATTTTTCCTTCATTGAAATTTGTTCGCTTATATCAATTCATTTATATCTTGCTCTACGGGGTGTTACCAACTCTCCTATTATATGTTAACCAAACTGTTTAATGGAAATGTTCTATAGCAATAAATCACCGGTGCGACCTATTTTCTAAGAGAAGTGTTCGATTCGTCGATACAATATTGTACATCGCGTGGTGAAACCTTGGCGTTGACATTATTTTCTAAATTAAATTGTTAATTATTATGAAATTAAGTATCTACGGTGTACTTATAGGCTGCCTTTGGGTCCTTGACTAAATAAAAAAAATAACTCGTACGTAACCGCCAAAAAGCACATCGTTTTGGTTGCTTACGAGCGCGTAAAATCTATACAGTTAGTTTACTTTACTAGGCCTAATCATCTATCACTTTTTTTTTTATCAAATCAACGCATACCTATAATTGAATTTCATAACTCTTTTATAATAATGATGTTTTGTTTGCACGGCTTCACTACCTGCCAACCCTACTGCTCCTTGCCAGTAGAGAGACTCGATTCGTAGGCGTATCCGAATTGTCAGTGATATTTGCCAAGGAATAGGACATGTCACTGTATTCGTAGTTTATAATCCGCTACATTCTACATACACATGCATGATAATAACAACACTGATCCAAAAGATACAAAAAAAAACAATACCCGATATCTTGAGTCATCATGTCAAGCCAGAGTCGGACAGATGCCGTACGAACAGGCGCAAGCAGGTCGTTGATTCACCTCACTCTACTTGAAACGTTCGGTCAGTTTTTCGCCCACCGGACCTGTGACAGGTGTAATGATACTTCCGACGAGAAGTAAACTGTCGCTCTGCGTCGGAGCTGCTTGATACCGTCATGAACGGCAGTTTCAAACTAGTAGTAGCAGTAGCAGTAACAGTAATCCTTAATCCATTGGATTCGTATACCACGGTCTTGGCGAGGAGATAGATCTCACCCCATAAAATGATACTGTGCCTACGAGAAGGTGCGGAGATGGATGCAATGGTTTCGTCTGGGTAAAATACATGTATCGTTGCATAGTTAGAAGAGGGGACCGACGAACAACAAATTTTCCCCCTTTCTGGATCCCCAGAGCACTCTCCGCTCAAACTAAGACATATCGATATGACGACTGGTGCTAACTGAAGGACTAGACCTGACGGACAAAAAGAACGGCACACTGACGGCTTTCAACGACTGACATATTCGACCCATATCTACGCATCTAAAAAGCTCTTCGGTTGTTCCGCCTAATCGACATGAACACCCGAATGATGCGTTTTAAATTGTATTTTATACACTATAATTTTTACCGGAATTCGTAAGAGAAGGACTATACCGCTCTCTTTGCTGAATGAGGCACCTTTCGGCTCAATAGGGATCTATCTCGACGTTTATATTGGTTCGGGCGGAACAGAAATGAAACCATATATGATGAGTTCGGCAGAGTGCGAAGTAGTGAAGGCGGGTCATGGTTTGTATTAAAAATCTCAGCTCTACTTAGTTTACTAGCATCGTGCTCATAAGCCAAAAACCCAATATTGGGATGTATGCACGCCTATTTTGACATCATTTTTCTAATAGTTGTACATTTTCTCGTCTGATTCTGTTTTTTCAATTGCATCATGCTAACAATCACATAGAACTAATCAGCTTGATTTATTAAACCACATATGCAAGAGCTACTGGTACTGTTTGGGGGCCGCTAATTATCCGGAACTGCCTTTTTATAAGATGCATAATGCTTACTCTTGACAGTTTTCACCAGCTTGCCCAGTTTGTGTCAGTGGAAAGTGTTGAATCTGATAAAAAAAAAACTTTTGACACGAGATCAATTTCGCAGAAAATACGAAGCAGCCATATCAATGAATCATTCGCTGTGCAGCGTTTGTTAAAAACTGCTGCTAACCACGCCGATGATGAAGTACGGGTGGTCTTCGTACTGCAAACGTTAAAACGTACTTTGGATAGCCATCAACACAAGCGAATCCGTACTTCGAACCTGGTTTTGCTACGGACACGTGCATGTATGTACTAGTGCTTGCAGCTTAGCAGAGAACAGATCAATTGAACGACGACTGTATTTAAGTTGTCAAACGGCTGGCCAATGAAATTATTTGTACTTCGTTTAGTTTATAGAGAATCATACGAACGAGAGCTGTGCTTGGATTGCGCTGTTATGTTTAATTACCGAACAAAGAGGTCCTTGCCGTTGTGGGTCTTTTACTCCCGTCTTCAGCTCGATAGTTGTTATGGTCGTTGCTTAAAAAAATCATACTCTCAAATATGGCAAATCGGACCGGGATAAGAATCAATATATGCTGTGGACATGTCGCCAACTCTGGGCTGACAATACGCAGTGACCCGAAACGTAATATAAATATGAAGTTCAATGAATATAAGCAGTCTATATGTAAAACTCGAAAAGAAAGATAGGTCGAGAGAAATTAGAAAGATTAACGATCGTTTTTTTTTATCTACATGTCGGGACCACGTAAACAACTAGTTAAAGCCATTAACCCGCTATGGCGTACGGCGGTGACAAACGAAATCAGTCGGCTTGAAGACGCCGCTTACCATAGAGAACCTTTAATAAGTTTGACACCATTGATAAGATTCCCCTGTACAGAAATCCAATGTGGCCCATCTATTAAAATGGCAGCGTTCCACATAAAAGTAAAAATATCCTCTTGGGCGTAAAACACACGAGCAGAGATTCGTACCATGGAGAGCATTGTTTGTCTTTTTCCTGTCAGAGCCAAAAAAAATCACGGTCTGTTCGGCGAAGCAATCAGAGAGTACCCTGGTAAGCGTAGCTGCCGGTGCAAGTTTTTAGTTATTACTTATTTACAGTTATTATTTAGTTAAACAAGTATTATAGTGTTGTGTTATATTATATTGAATTGAATTTAGCGTGTCGTCGGATTCGTTGCAGCGAAAGATCAAATGATTTTATACTTTTTCCCGAACGAATGGGGTCGATGTATTCTATAGTGTGCTAACAAGAGCGACCGTAGCTATTGTAACAGCTACCATTGGTAACAATAAACTATATATATATATATATATATATATATATATATACATATAAATAAATATAAAGATAAAAGCTTATGAAGGAGGAGACAATTGATACGTGTCATGAGGAAAAGAACTTCGATAAGAAACATACATGCGCGATAGTTGTCAATATTGACAGGGTAACGCAGCGGCAAGCAATTCTGATGGCCAGCTTGTGTCCTTTCAGTTTGATTGACAAAAAAACTGAAATGGAGTGTAGTTGTTGGCTTAACAGGGAAGAATTGCGCTTGGAAAAGTGTCACTAGACATTTTGTTTACACGTTATTCACGTCTACTACAGAAATCCTTATGCTTCTTAGGAACTTATCCTGGTCAGGTTCAAACCTGTTAGTCAGTACTGATCACTGTTACGTGCGAGTGTTCGAATTTTAGCCAATGGGGAATGGCTTTCCTCTATTCGAATTCGTTTGTAGTAAAAAATCAAGAGCAGAAATTGTCCTTTGTTTTTTTTGTTTAGCTAAGCACTCGACGCGTAGGTCCAGTGTTAGTAAGCTGAATTAGTAACATACGTGTGTTTCAGAGATAGTGGTGATCCATTTTATTTCGAAAATACGAAGCGTTATCGAAGTGCAAGAAGTGGGACAAAAAGTCGTTCATCTATCATCCGATTTCATATATACTGAATAGAGTGGTTTAGCCGGCCTAATTTATAAGATTCTTTGTTATTAGATAGTTGGTGTCGTTTTTATGGCGGTAGTAATGGTCAGTAGCCTACAGCCGGGTAAATTCCACGAGGTGACGACTGTTTCCATCAATACCACAATGTACAAAACTTAAAACTTCGATAATTTCATATTGCATGAAAAGAAAGAACATGAACTCGCTAATAACATTTACACATGGTCAAATCTAAGTGGTTTCGCGGCGATTACCAAGCGATCAGGTGACGCTGATGGAAACTTATTTTACCGATGGGTATCTTCATGGGGTGAGAAAGCATCTATAAACCCGGCCGAACCCAGTGAAACATACCAGCTCAAACCTAGAAGCTCCACTAGCTGATGCAGCAATCCAAACGGCCATTAATTTTCTTACGTTAATTTACTAAAATTAAGAAGAAGACAGCATACAGTAGAATTAATTCTCGCGTCTAATCACGAGGTTAGGTCACATTTGTAGCAGGTCAGTATTCTTCTATAATCAAATGCGTCAAGCTTCCATAGAATATTCTAGACGAAGATGACTTCATCTGAAAATAAGGTCCCTGTACTAGCTCAGTGGGTAACTTATTTGCGTGCTAATGTTAGGAATACGTTGTGGCCTTGGTTTGAGCTCGGCCATAGACACACTTCGTTTCGTGCTGGGAAGGTTTGATGGAACACCGAACGGCGATACCGGACAGAGAGTTCGAAACGAAAGACATGAAGTGATACTAACAATGTTAATATAAATTCTCTCGATATGGACGTCACTCTCTTAGTAAACTGGGTGGCAGTAGTAATATCAGCTATTAGAAATCCTACATTGTTAGCATTAATTTCTTTCCGCAACGTTAAAGGCGGTCATCAGCTTTCGTACTTCAGTTCTACGTGTACAGAACTGCTGGTATGGCCTTTTTTGCTTTTTGTCAGTACAAGGTGTTAGCTACTCTATTTATCTACTTGATCGTCTCAGCTATTTTCGCCAAACGTTAGCAATGGACACCGAGAATTCAGACGAGCGTGTTTCAAGGAGAGCGTCCATGCACATACGTCGCATACATTAGGCGCACACAAATAAATGTATGTATTTTTTTTCCTCAAGACACATCCATGTGTACCTAGCGAAAGATGAAAAAATCAACATCAATCACCAAAAATCTTCTCATACATGAATGTTACTTGGACAGGCATTTGCGGGGTTTAATGGTCAACATGTCGTGTAAAGTAAACGTAATCAATTCAGTTCAGATGTACACTTATGTGCTTGTTTTTTTTTTAAGCTAATTCTATCGCTAATTTCAAATGCTCTACTAGTATTACGATATATTGTCATTACAGGGCTGTGAATAATATAGATCTATATGAAAGAGACCCTTGATAGCATCGTTTTTTCCTAAACATTTAAAAATACATAATGGACTTAACAAATAATATAACTGTTATCGAGTCCGTCCATGATTTCATGTTAGCGGACTGCGAGGCCGCTACATTGGTCGCGTCTATAATGATCAACATGGTCCTACTTGATAACAATAATTGTTTACCCTTTGGCAAAAGCCCTGCTATATGGCCTGTCCTTAGCGAACACTCGGTGTTCAATACTTTCTTACACAAGTAGTGTTTGGTGCATCTGTCTTGTCTTAAGCAAACGATCCATGATCAATCTAAGATTAGTTTGCAGCAGAATTCAGCAAGAACATTATCTATAGGTGTAGTCTTTTTGTATTGACAAATACGACAGTATTGAGAAACGTAACTATACATTAATTTAATTATCAACGATGCAAATCCAACTCAAATAATGAACTCAACTTAATCATATTAAAATTAAGCTAAACTGCCTTAGAAACAGACATATTAAAACATTTAGGGCCTTCGTCAAGTTATATTCAAGCAGGCTAGCATGGCAGGCATTTTATGGTGCCATGGTGAATCTAAGTCTACGAAAAATGTGCGTCCCCAGTATTTGTCTCACCAAACAATGAAACGATAATGAAACAATCGACGACCAGCCAGAACAGATACGGAACTGTTAATGTTTCGGCCAGAAAATCAAGGATCCTTCATTTCTGTAAAATCTGTACGCGGATATAATGAGAATATAGAAACGGCAGAGCGAGGATATTCACTTGGAAAAAACTACTCATTTTACTTTTCCGCCCTGCTTCTTGCTTTGTCATAACTGACCCATTGAAAAGATGGCTGCTACGAGCAGCGGTCTTTATCGAATCTATCTATGCTAACAACGCGACGCAAGTTACTTTGTAGCTACGAGTTAAAGAATGTAACAAATTGATGCTAACGAAATAAGTTCTTAAGATAAAACTTTTCAACAAAAATAAGAAAAGCCTCTGTAACGAGAAAAAATGTGTACCACATGATAATATCCTAGCGCGATGTTGTTTGACAGCCGGCTGCCATTTTAAGGAATGCATTACCATGAAATGACTTCGGTGTTGAGGTGTCTTGCCGTTTGTTTGTTTCACATGGTCAAAGTGTTTTCCTTGTCTGCAATCATTTTTATGCGTGCCAAATGACATTATTTGATTAATAGAAGTGCTCACGGACGCGCTCGTTCGCTAAAGCAAATAGAAACTCAAGCAAACGATTAATTTCTACCTACTCTATAACGTTTTAAGTGAACAAGCATTGCCACAACGTATAGATACTACAAAGCATAAAGTCTGTACCTAAAATGCCCAGTACTCTGCAGTCTCTGACAGTTATTGACGACATAGCGATTCAGAGATAGTAGGATAATTCATTCAGGAGTAAATTGAAGGTGCGCTTTTTCAGAGGGGCGAAAACTGATTTTGGGATGCTACGGAAGAGTTACTTGATAGCTGAGATCATACAAATTGAATCCTTTGAGGCATTCAGAAAAAGAGCTCAAGCTTACGGCGAGCTAGTGGTTTGATTCATCAGTTAACTGATTCATTACTAGGAACAGAAATAAATCTACTATTTCCAATTTTCCAAGTGCTCAAAATGGCCAGTTATATGGTAGAGGAGCAAACAACCCAAAGTAACAACATTAATCACAATTGCTATACGAGCAACACGTCACAACAAACAACATGTTCATTTTCAGATATCCAAGAAATAAGAAATCCCAGAGGTCAGCTGAACCAATCCACCTTATCCCTTCGATTCCATCACATGAGTAATAATTAACATATAGACCGCGGCTTAACTGATGCTCACTTGATGACCATGGTGACGCCTACGGAGGTAATTCGTCCACTTCCGGTTCATACGCTGCTACTACCCGATAGTTCAATGCTTGATGCTAACGTCACCTATTCGCGAAGTCACTTGTTTACTGACTGACAGAACATCTGCGCGAAGTTATCAAGTCTGCTTTTATACATCGAGCTGTCTCTCCCTTAAACGCCGAAGGAGTGTATCAGCATTTCGGGGGTGGACTGATAATATCATTCTCATCTCTTACCCAAGCACCTTGTACATCAGCATTAATAGCTCCTTCGAATGACCTTAACCATCTGCTTTAACGATTTCACCATACGCAGTGCTTCTCCTTCTCTTTCAGTGAAATACACCCACATGTGTGCACAGAATCCAGGAGCGACCTCCCTTTCTTATTAGTTTATAGTGTATCATTATTAAGCTTATCTTTACTCAAGCGATTAATCGCCACTTCAAGTAGAGGTATTTGGCCTACCAAAAAACAAAAGCGAAAAAAACAGCGTTCGCATCGTAACGCATCGTGGTGGGCTTTGAACTAGAAGCTTCGTCCGGTCCTCGATCCACAGGAAGTTGTCAGGGCTGCTCTTGTTTCAGCCTTTTTCTACACTCGACGAACCATTCGTTGCTTCACATATAATAAATGTTCATCTATAGTACTCGCAAAACAGTTACATTTCCCGTAGCAGGCATCTTTGGCAAGCGCTAGGGGTTCAACGAATCAGAAGGGCAAGGACTTTTGTATTTGCATGCTTAGGACTCACTGTCCCTTGCACTTTACTGTTACCTTGTCGATGATCAGATAGATCGATGGTAGTGGACGAAGCGCGGCACGATGACAGAATGGCTGACCGATTTTCTACTAGCCGCATTCAGTCCGATTCCTCGTGTTTATTTAACCGGTAGATGCATGTGTACAGCTGTGTGACACTCTGACCCATTCGAACTTGAACTTTATCATGAGCGGAACAAACGACAATCGTAGTCATAATGCAGCGATATTATCTTCGCCTTGTGTGGAAGGTACTGATTGCCGATGTCTTGACGGCCTTCACTGCCGGTAGTCATTGGGCTCCTTCATTGCCAACGCCTTTCCTTCGATCCCGGAAGCGGATAATTGTGGACAGTTTTCTGTCGTCTTCGATGAATAAAGTTACGAATCGTTTGTTTGCCTACAGCCCATCACCCCGTCGAAAGGGCAGCTGTTGCTTTTGGCGCGTTGTCTGGAAGCTCGGTGCAGCAACAAGCACCTCACTGTAGTATACAGGTGTATGTGGTTGGTAAAGTCAATGGGAACTGGTGCATATACTCATAATGCATGATCTAAGGATATATTTGTCCTATTTTAGTGGGCAACGAGGCAATTTTTTATAAAAACCTGCAAGTTGGCTAGATATTGAAAGTAAAAAATAGGTTGTCGCTGAAAATTAAATTAATTATTATTATTATTATTACTGAATTGATTGTATTCAATTCGATACAGGATGGCGCCTATATTACTGTTTATATAATATATTACCGAAGAGCTGCCATATGGCCAATATGATCTCTGATGCAATATTAATCATATTGACGAATATTCGTTTCGAGAGCCAAATGAGGCTACACGCCAATTTTCAAATCGCTACCTATTTGTATAGCGGATCCGAAGCTGAGGAGCTTACGGAAGTTGAGGGACAGATAACAAAGCAATTATAATCTTCCAACCATGGCCCACACCTTCGTGGAACTCGCTGACTGCGCTGGACTTTCAGTAATAATAATAATACTCATAGTAATTATCGTGATCGCTTCATGATGACGATAACAACTGCTCGTTATGGTAAAAACGTACTGTATATTGAACTCCCTCGTTCAATTACTGATGGGTGGTAGGCAATGGTCAATACAATTAACAGTGAATCAATAATCCCTACTATATAAATGATTAATCTTGTGTTTTTTTCATTTGTTGCTCGTTTCGGACTTATTTATTAGGGCTGTTTTGGGATCTTAGCTGTTCTACTGTTCTCAATATTGGAGCCGTAATTCGGCATCAGTTTTCTCTATAAATAATGAAATAATCCTAAAGATAAAGCATGCTCGAGGTCCCGAATTTACGAAAGCAAAAAATTACGTACTTCCTCAGTAACCTATGAAATTTATTTAGAATATGGCAGTACGCTCTAGTTGGCCATACTGCCATACGAAACAGCCGTTTTTATAGTACCTTATATGCGCTTATAGTACATTATATACGCATTCCTGCATTTTATAGCCACATATAAGTCATCTCCGTAAAATGATGCAAGGGTAGCGTGTTTCCCTGCCAAGAGAACTTAGGGACACTTGGTGAGGTGATCTATGTTCAGGACCAAGCGCGGCAATACATGCTAGAAGCCCAATGGCAGTTACGTACGCAAATTTTAAGACATCTATATTGCCTACGCGTACACATCTCTAGGTTATTGTAAAAAAACCGATGAAGACAACAACAACAATATTAAGGTTAAAATTTCAATTGCTATGTTTCTTAGCTAGCTCATAACTGTAGTTATCCAACAGATACCGATCGTAGGGGCTTCATATATGTAAGCATTCAAATGACACTTGAGAATGGCGGAAAGAAAAGACGACGACCCCGACAGATTTCTTCTATTTTCATGCCGCTATTATGTAGCTGGCGCTGTGTATCATTACCGGCGTCGTCTACTAGGAACGAGAGAGAAAACGCACCAACGATGGGGCGGTCTCGACCGTGAATTGGTCACGGCTACATATCAACGCCACCGCAACTACAATGACAGTAATAAATCAATATTGGGTAGTTCTTCACCTAAACGACACGAGCGCGTAAAGCTGCGCTTAAGAAGACTGAATTGAAGAAGACGACTGGAAGAAACTGGGAAAGAAATTAAAAAAAAAAATAGAGGAATGCTGAAAATGTTGACCGGTGCGATTAATTTTTCGGAAGAACAAGACCGTATCGCGTACAGAGCAGACCTATAGGGAATCAATTTAGCCTGTCATCGAAGGGGCAGCCGAAAGTCAAGTTTGGAAGAAATTCGACGAAATAAACGTTGTTATTATTACGGGAGAAATAACTGTGTCTGGGCTGAAATTGTGGGGGCGACAGCAGGGGGAAAAACATTACGTGTCACTGTGTCTTATAAAGCTAAATACTTCTGAATTTGATGTCCGATTCCTCTGCTCTAGCTCCAAACGGCAGCTGGACCCTTCCAGGACCAAATAAATCGTACGTATACGCTTGTCCCTAGGCCTTTTTTTTGTAAAGCTTAGTGTGAGAAATTGGTTGTTCATAGCGGTATAACTAGACATTTAGATGAAGTACAGAGAATTGATTAATATTTAAGTTTATGCAATTTTTACAAATCAACACAAAGGCTGTTTGTGAGGCGTAAATTAGTAACAGAAGTTAATCCCCAATGAGCTTCACGGCTCAGCTGATTTCATTCTGTACGACTCGTATGAGCGGTACACACCAGGACACATATAGGAAAACTGTATCTAATTGGAGAAGTCCAATGAAAGAAACGAAGGAGGCTGGCAGAATATCAGTGAATGCAATTCTTTCTGCCAATGATGCGTAAACACCGTATCCACGGTGACTATCGATTCTGCTTAGTAGTGTTATTGGTTGAGGTTTTCCCACCAAAATATTTCACTGGCCATAGTCGACCAGCCAGGATCATTTAATTTAGTCAAATATAATAGCTGTGTCGTGATAGTCAACCATACGCGGCACATTTTCAACGCACAGACGAATACATGTGAATTCGCTAAGTTACCCATTGATTCACACCGAAGGATATTTACAGGTGCAGCCATTTGACGGCACACTACGGTTTTTGCGTAAGCCTCACCAGAGCTTACAAACAGGTATGGCCAAGAAAATTATGTAGCTATGTGCATCGATCGTTAATATTTATCTTGTACGTTATAAAGTCAGTATAATTGCACTGACAAAGCTTGCATTTCCCGTGTAGCGATGCATTAAGGGGCGCAACTGTATGATGAACTTCAAAATTGTCAAAGATACCACGAGCAACAAAAAAAAGATCTACTTGCGAACTCAACACATCACATTAACATCTCAGCATTTAGAGCAAAAAGTAAACAAAAACTGGCGGCATACCAGTGTTTGGTCTAGGCCTACGTGAGCTGCCGGAAATTTACAATCTTATTTTTTTTACGAATTTCCGTTGTTTTTTCAAACGTCTTCATCCCGTTTGGAAAATCGAGTGCCAAAATGACTACAGGAAGAAAACACTTGTGTTGTACTGTTCTTCTTTAGAAAAGCATCTTTGTAGGACCTCATCTTTGATGACATGTGCAAAAAGAATATCGTCATACCTTGTTCCCGACAAAATAACGAAGAGGCTATCAAATGGCATCTATTTCCGAGCATCTGTAGCATAGCGAATTAAAGTATACAGATGAAGATAATTGATATAATTTCGTAACGTAAAAGTAGAATCTGTAACTTGCATAAAATTTTACTTGTTTAAAATTAACTGCTATAGTTGTAGGCTTAACAAAACTCCGAAAATCAATGAAACTGAAGTAAACTAAAGTTCCAATACGCCTTATTTTTGTCAAATATAAATTCGGCAAATATAAATAGTGTGCAATTCGTTTGACGAAACAGTGTCCTGTCTTTTTGTTTCGATCAAAACATACTTAAACCTTAATACCATTCACCAGGTTTCCACTTGTCACAGGTAATTATCACACTCGATATCCATTCAATATCACACGGATCAATCGAATTAGTTTTTTTCTTAAAGATCATGCCTTGCAAACATGGTAGACTTGGAAGTATAAACCTCTAACGGTATTGTGCCGTAAAGTCTATCTTTGACACTACCGATATTACTTTTTGCCAGTAATGCCAGTTCGCACTGTTGATTTCACACCAGCTACCGTTTATACGAACACAGACGGTCTGAGACAACAACCATTAACGATAAATTTGCGGAAGGCGGGAAATGAGAAAGTCCGAACGATAATCTCCTGCTAATCCCCTACGCTGTGTGCATCTCTGCGGTACAGCGCTATATACACATATATATATATATATATCGCAAGTCTATGTTTGTCAACGGAAGTCAAATCTCGTTCTTTTTTGTTTTCCAGCAACGGGTGCAATTTGTTTGTACACTACTTTATGTACGGACGTAGATATACATCTACGCAAGCCTTCGAATGGTACTTAACAATACATGGTATACCGGTATGGATAATAAAAGTGATTTTGATGATCGTAATAGGGATATGCAACGGCCTGAAATTGCGGCGTAAGTATTGGTGAGCCTTTAAGGTTGTCAAAAAAAGTTGTGGCGAAACCAGTGAAGAATCCAAATGTCTAAACGCGCACCGCTTTTAACGTGTTAGTGGAGCACCTGTATACTAGCGTCCTCTAATTATTATTAGCTAACGTTATAGTACTGTACTGTTAAATGAGACTTTTCAGCGAACGCTCGTAGTAATGGAACACGACGCTGAAGGAGGTTTAACAATGTCAGATCGGTGGAGGGTATCTTGTTTTTATTTAGATTATGAAGCTATATCAGATTATATCAATTCGATAGATGCCATCAGCTGCTGCCCTTGGGTAAATTCACACTGAAACGTATTTCGAATATTCCGGGTCTTTTTTCATCGCGTAGTTGTATTCATATCAATCGCCAGATACATACACAGAGTTTGAGCGCGCTATTGTGGTAATTGTTATAAGATGGGTCCGCATCTAAGGGAAGGCATTTTCGGCTGGAATTCTTGTTTATGCTTCCTCGTAGAGCAAAGGGTTGTTAATGATCGCAGGGTAAAATCCACTTTAAATCTGGTTATATCCATTGAAATCGAAAGCGGCAGTGTACGCAGGTCAAATTGCAGAGACCACTTTAGGCAAATTTGATAATGATCAAATTGGCGCATTTGCTTACTGTTCTATAAAGGTATGGATAATTACAGGAATTTACGCCTAAATTTTGACCTACTCCTGACTGGGTGAAGATAGGGTAATTATTCTAGAATTAGCTTATGTCTCAGTCTATTGATGAAATTAAACTAGTCTTTACCCGCTATTTTTTCAGAACGATTGGGTGGTCTTAAAAATTTCATGTTCCGTAAGATCAATGCGTATTTTCTCAAACTACTGAAAAACTGAACGTAGAATTAAAACTATGCATGTAGCTATTATGAAGCGCTAAATAATTGTTTTTGTCTCATTTTTGTTAAAGTAGCATAAAACTTGCGTAAGCAAAACTTTGAGCTCATTTACTGCTCTTTAGGTAAGCCGCGAGAACGCTGCTCACATTCTTATGTGATCGTATCGTCCATAATAAAAAAAGGCCTGAAAATTCAGATCAAGCTACCGCGGATTCCTAATCTAATTGATATTTTTTATTTTATACTATATAGGTAGACACGTCCCAATACCTATAATAATAATAACAACGACAGGCAGATAATACTTCATTGTAATCACAAGTCTAAAAAAGATCCGCATTATCGTTCAAAAAACTGCGGTCAGGTCACGAATCTATTCTTGAGAAGAGAGACTAAGACAACTCAACGACTTTATTATCTGTTTGTTTATCCATAGCATCGTCGATTCCGTGTTTATTCGAGTCTTTGAACTTCAACGTTTCGTCGTGATAGCTATTTTCTGTTAATATTTTTGACCGTTGCTTTGCATTTTATAGAGCTCAGGCGAAAGGCATTGGCCTATTGAAGGATTCGACACCAAGTTTCGTCAGGACGGTCGTTTCTGAATGCATCCGTATCGTCTGCGGCACGCGGCGTACTGCGGTACGGAAAACGCGGTAAACTTGGACAAATGTTTAACCAAATACTAACATAAATTTTTTGCACTACTTTGAGTGAACCTTCACTGTACTGTATATTTTTGTATGCTAGTACAATGTAATTCGTATCCGACAAATCGCATTATTGTCGGGTAAGCGCTATCCGAAGAAGAGTCATGTGTTACACTATTTTTCTCAAAAGAATGGACATGCTTTTAGCAACTTAAAGATTCATCTTATCGGTGCAGATTGGAATTGTCTACTAGATGGAAGTCTGAATTAGCGTTTACCTATTCAGCAGTCTTTGGCCGAGAAATCCAAGCGCGAGTGCTCCTGTCGTCGTGCCAATGACATCTATATGACGGACTTTGGAAAGATGATATTATTATTCATGGTTCCACGGTCTTAAGTTAATAAAAGTTTTTTTTTTCCATTAGATTATTTCCATGACATGAGCATAATGCTTTCTATTCTTTTAACTATGAATTTACCTGACCTTTTGTTAGTGCAGAACTGTTCGCCGATTCATTATGTGCCTTTTTGGTCACAAGATTTCCATCCATGTTTCCCGATATTATTTCCTGTTGCTTTAACTTTACGCTACACAGTTTTTGTTTCTTTTAAACAAGGTCCCTAAGAGTGACGCCCGCAGACATCGGATCACCTATACAGATGGCAAGTCGTTGCTAGTTCATCAGGCCGATTTCCCCCAAGACAGGGCCAACTGTAGATCAAGACTAGAACTTGTTTAACGAACTATGTCCTCGCTGCTGGATCTGGATAATTTTTGCTGAAAGTGCGAGTCATATTTAACTACTATAATTTCTACTATTATCTGTTTCAAGACCAGCTCTCTGTGGAGAAGCAGAGGCATATCCAAAAATCGACATAATTTACTTCAAAGAACACCCTTATATCTAAGAGCATGCCGTTGGCAAATTATTGATGAATAACTAAATCCGCTTGCAGTAGAGAACGCATATCAAATAGGCTTTCTACTGCCTACAATTAGTACTTAATCAGACTGTCGATGCCAAAAAGTTTCAACAAGTGCAAAAGTAATTGTCTTCGATACAAGCACCAAAATAGGCCCGTCATACTGCTCAAGATTTCAATATGGATTTCTGATATTCTGTTGTTAATGTTTCGTTCGTTATCGAAAAATTATAACGTATTTGCTGACGTTGCAAGCCTCATTACAGGACTATAGTGTTGATGGCGGTAGATCCGGGCACTTCATAATATATCACAATACCAAACAAAAACGCAGTCGATGTAATAAACAAGTAATTAAAATCCTACCAGTATTCAAGTAATTATAATCCTATCTTTAATTACTTGGTCGGTATCGGGTCACTCAAGTTACTTCAACGAGCAATTTTTTACATGCAAGCACAGCACAAAGGGGTCGCGGTGGTTCCTGTCTACATAACGATATGTTCCGTATTATTATTTAATCAGACTTGCCATGTACTACATATATACCGTGAGATTGAATCGTCTAATATATATATATATATAGGAAGGAAGGCTCGATAGGGAAATTACTGAAGCACAATGAACGTCATTGCGGTACTGAAGAGTCTTCGGTTGTTAGTCGGAGGAACTTATTCAGATTGAAGCTTAACCAGTAGCCCACTTTATTACAGGAATTCGACAGAGAGGATCGTTGGAAGTCAACCCTCACTGATCGGGTAATGAAAATGGTGAGTTCTGACTGCAACGGAAGCGATATCAACTCTAGGGCTGACTGACAACTCTAGCTCGCGCTGTTGCGGTACACAAATTTTTCTGAATTAGCTAGTCTCGCTATTCTATATGATTATGATGGTGCTGCTGTTAGCGCTAACAAATTTTGGTGATCCGAGGAGTTCAGGTGAGTCTGCTCATAGATGGTAAGTAACCATAAGTAAGAGAGTAAGGGCAATAACCTAAACGACTTAAATAGAATGTGTGCAGATCAATGCGAAATGTGCACGAATTGACATAGATCTTCGAAACTTTTAGTCATTAAGCCCCTGATCCAAAAGCAACTTTTAGTGTATAAATGGTAGACAACACGTGAGTACGGCTTGAGGAAAATTATTGAACGTTTAGAATCTGAAACAAAAAGGTGCTGACAACTTAAAATGCGAAAAACATATGCAAAATGAAGAAAAAGATAAATATATGAATATGAAAAATGTATGCCCTTAGTGATTTTTGATTCGTTTGGTTTAACATAGAGAAAGGGAGAGAAAGAGAGGGCGGGAACTTTTGAATGTTATAGGAAAAAAATAAGCGTAGCCCACCTTCAGTATTGAAGGAAGTTTCAAGCAGATCCGTCTTCACATCTTATAATTAATGAAACAAAAGGTAAATTCAGTATAAATAGAGCTGTTCTGAATGTTCATAGACAACATACAGAAACACCAAGAAGATCAACGAACTTACACAACCACGAAAGAGCACTGGAAAGTATATGGAAAGTATGACGATTTATAAGCTAGGCACTAGTCGTGTCGATCGCAGCGAACTCGTTATTCGAATTATTATATCGAATAAATTATAAGGAAGTCGTTACCATAAAGGTTGCATTCACACAATGGTACATTCTATTAATAAAGATGATCCGAATAAACTAACCATACGATATATATTTTTTTGGGAAAATTTTTAAAGTGATAAAGCTGCAGTTAAATCGATTGTCGTACTTAGTCAATCTAGTGGCACTTACTGCTTAACTTTAAGGGCACACGTTAAAGCAGGAACAGCATATAACTTTACAATAAGTAAATTCATATTAAGTAATATTTTTTTTTTTACTACACAGTGCGAATCATTTGAACCTGTTGTAGAATGTATTTAGGAAGACTTTGGGAAAGATGGCGATTTTAATTTCCAATAGGACATTATCATCGCATCGTGAGAGAATGTTCCAAACAGGTGATTTCAACCAAAGGGTTGTCCTGGAAAACCCCCGCTTCTTATACTTTACACCTTTGAAATTTTCTTGCAGGAATATTTTAAAAAAGTCAATATCAGAAAAGGGACGACACTGAAACATTCAAAAGCTTCAGTTAAACAAAAATGTGTCGACAGTTAAACAAAAATAAACGCTTGTTGAAGTTTGTGAATCAATGACAAACGGTTGTCAGCAGCGTGTTCACTAAAGCAGTAATGGTTCTAATTCTATAATTCCGCGGTAGGAATAATAGTTACGTGGAGTATTCTGCAATTAAGCATTCATGATTGTTAATAAAAACTGCAGTTGACATCATTCAAACTGTACATACATTTTTAAGACATCTATATACATATAGACATTAGTACCCCATAGGGTTCTAATATTTTGCGCTCATCGATATGTAATTTGTGTAAACCGTAGACCACACAGTTCAACTTTAAAAGAAAATTAATTTTTTTTCTTCATTCATACATTGATCACCTAATATGTACGGAATGTTTATTGTTCATAATATGGTAGCGAAATAAGGTTGGATTTAGTTGTTTGATTGAAATATTATATTAGTAATAGTTATCCTTTTTGTGAAACCCGATTCGTGATAGCCAAAGTCTAATCTAAACTTATGTCGAATAATCATTATCTATAATATAACTCTCAATAAGCACCTGATACACCAACTAAATCTTCTTATCAAAATACGTTCAGCATATACATATATATGCTGAACCTGAATATATCATATATATATATACATATATAAATTGTTGTTTTATCAAAGTACAGGGTAGTAAAATGCAGTAATGTAAAAAAACTAAGTTAATTTATTTAATTATTAACTGAACACGACAAACTTATTTCTCTCAGCTTACTATAACAATATGCCAGGATTCCGCATATTCCATTTTAGATAAATACCATGATTTTGTGGGGACACAATTTAAGTGTTCTCTACTGTCGTTCAGCATGATTCTGCATAACCTGATTTTTAATAATACTGATTTTGCCCCTACTGTGAAAATGCTACAATTGCAACACGTAGCCAAAATAACTTTGTCAGGTCTCATATAGTACAGCTGTCATTCAAAATCTACGCTTTACTGAGTGAGCTAAAAAATCGGAGCACGGACCCAGCGACGGTGTACTACGTCGCAAAATTGTCAGCCGCGACATAGTAACGACAGCTAATGTAAGCGATTCTTTAATAAATATAATGAAAATTCCAGCAAAAAAAGGCGCGCCTCTATAATTCTTGTTTTATATATACGTAAAAAAAATTGAAATGGAATATATTCTCGAAGCAGACAATTAGGATCCAATTTTGTACCCACGTTTCTTTCCTCAAACGATTGCCCCTACACAACAAACGCGCGGGCGGTTCGGTACCTGTCATCTTCATTTTCTGCAAATCAGAGGGCAAACGGTGCAGTCACCAACAAGCAGTGAAAATAGTACTCAGCATCACTATCAAGTGTTATCATCATAAGGGAAGTAGCGACTGGCTGTATTTGCACCACTGCATTGCACCGTATAAACGAGCTGCGGGCCAAAATTATCACAGATCACGGAGCTGATAACTATGCTTTATATAACGCACAATTATCAGCTCCGTGATTCTTATATCCGGTGAGCGTTAGAGTAACCAATGACAATAATGTACCCACCGGTGAAGCAAGAACAACCCCACCAAGAAAGGTCAACTTAGTTCTCTCGAAATATACGTGACGGCCGGTACGTGCACTCTGATAGATGCGTGTGCATATGGCCTGTTTGTTGTATATTTGGGAGAAAGAGTTGATTGTGTTAGCTAACATTCGAAACTCAAGAAAGCAGCAACTATGCTAAGCAATGCTGCATGCTAGAGATACATTGATATACATTCGATCTGGACATCGAGACGCGACAAAGAAGGCTCACTTAAGCTCACTTAAGCTACGGACATGTGTGAAAGGGTCTAGATTAGCGAATGGGCATAAACGCACCGAGGCACCAGTTGAAGCACTAGCTGACGGAAGTACCAAATTGAAAGAACAATTTGGAGGCTTTCTAGTTTTGAATTCGCTCATTTCCCGTTTAGGCTAGACCATTTAATATACGATGGGATAGCTTTCGTTATTTCCTACCGGGTGACTGTATTGCATATACGACAAGGAACTTAATATAAAATCACGGGGAAATTACGAACAACGAAAATCATGGAACCATCACATGGCCAGGTCTACCAGACTGAGCTAAACATAGACATACAGACGAGCAGATACTGATGACTAGTTTACTCATTTTGCATTAATTGTTGAGGGAAGTTTTAATAATCAGTGTCTGCTAATCGGTGCGGAGCGTTCAGCTCGTGTAGTTTTCGAATTCCTAGAACAGATGAAGTATGACAACCTCCACGTAAAAGCAGTGAAGGCAGTAGTGACTTTAGCAATTGCCTTAGGCATTGGAATCACACATTGCGCTCTCATTTTCAATTCGAGCTTCTATCAATCAATTACTTAATTAATTAATTTCTGTATTTTCGTAAGTTGCTGTAGTCGTCATGATACAATGTAAATTTAGTCATATAACCAACCTGCTTTTAAACAATAAATCGATATTAAGGTAGTATTTCTAAGCACATGGTTGTTCATAAGGTTCGTGACAACGTTGGCATGCTCAGGCTTTTCATACTCTTTTTTAATACCTATGCTGGATCAGTGTCTGAAATAGGGAAGATCGGCTTGCAGAAAACGCATGCATCGAGCTCAAATCAGTTTTAACTAAATCCATCGATGGAGTTAGTTTCGAATCAATTTCTGCTTCGCCTTTCCTAGACCATAAACAAACTATCACCCCTCTCCTTATAGTGATATTATAGTTGAATATCATTGTCCCTGTCTACGTATAAATATGTTTAAAGAAATTTACCGTCCTTTCTTGTCTATAAGTTTTTTGCTTGCCAACACAAAATATCCAGGCAATACACGTGTTTATATGCGTATTTTCAAGGGAAGCATCTGGGGGTTCATAGTGTGCACGTTATCCATTGTTCAAGGGGGCTTGCATACAGGACGACTGCTGCGCACTAATTTCTAATTGTCAATGGGAAAAACATATAGTGGTGGAATTCCATTTCTTTTTTTAGTATTTTTTTTACGAAAGTCTATATTGAGCGGATCCCAGCATCGTCGTAGAATAGCCTAATGATCACAATTAAAAGGTCAGGCGCTGCCGTATTCTTTCGACAGGAGGTGCTTAATCGTACATCATACTGGATTGTGTTTTTCACCAGTTTGTCGTTAGCTGTCAAGATTACTTCTTTTGCTTTTAATTACGGTCTGCGTTAATTTTCTAAAAATTAAAGTTGTACTCTTGTATTGCGACAAAGGATTCGTGTAAGCCACTTACGATGCGCAGAGTTGGCGACCAATTGCTGTTCCAACATGAAAACCGTCTACTTTCCCTAACTTCTTTACGCTTGGTCAAGTCAATACATTTTTCAACACGTATCTGTATATTATCTTTTTGTTTAAAATCAGGCATTAGATCGATTTCGGTTTGCTGTTCAGATGCGATTCAACGCTTCTTCTGAGTAGTGGTGAACTTGCTTGAGGTTTCAACAAAAAGAAGCAATCAAGCATATCTCAAAAGTGAGGGAAACAAATAAAAACATTTTAGACCCCCATACACCTCTATATAGCATACCACGTTTCATTGGTGACCCATCGAAAAACATAGACATGTGAAAAACCTAAAACATTATAATCTCTAATGTCATTTGATGGTTTGCCTTACCACCTCTTACTTTAAGATATGCTTGATTTAAAAGGTATCAAGCACTTGGTCTTCTTTTTTATTCTCTTTTTTGTTTGTCCAATTCACTGTAATCTAGCTGTTATCAACAACCTTTGTTTACTTTTCTTTCACACCACTCGAGACCTTGCTCTTCTAACTGTTCAACAATCGCAGATTTCTCGTCCGTTTCCAACGTCAATTGTATGCACCTATAGTAAAATATCGTCTGCAAATTTTTGGCCGAAGAAGCTTAAAGAAAAGAGCCAAAAAGTAAGATTTATCTTCGTTTTTTCGGGAGTTGATTCAGCCATAGGGAACACTAACCAGCTGGCGGCGCTGCGAGTAGATAATGAGCTTTTTTAAACACCTAATATAGTATAATGCTAATTGCTCTGGAACTTTTTAGAATTTTTATCTTTTTTCCGTTGTTCTTTTTGTCTCTTTTGTATGATTAGCGTTAACAAGCCCAGCGCAGATCATAATATTGATATATACGGGTGCATGTATAACATATTACTTTCAATATGTTTCGCTTTGTTATTGGGAATAGAATATATACTGTTAACGAGTTAATATATATGGTGCGTTGTGTCGCCGCTCTCTCGCTTGTAATATCGTTCGTTTAGGTAGAGCTTGTGTACTTAGCGAACAATATAAAAAAATCATCAAAAACTAAAACATTTCGCTATTAAGCAGCAGTAATGTTATTAGTAATATAGTTGCATTCGCCGAATCTGTTTTTGTCTACCGTCTTCCACTTTTTCGTTATATTTTCACTTTTTTTATTACAATTGTTTTCTATATCGTTTAGTGAAATATTTATATTATAATAATGTGCCATTAATAACTTCTAGCGCTCACCAAAGCTTTAAACCATTGTCTTCAGTCTTGTCTCGCTTAAATTTAGCTTGCTCGCTGCTGCTTCCACCCCTTAACTCCCTTTTTAACGCCCTTGCTTCGGACGTGACCTCTTTTTCACGGTTTTTCTACATTAATATGAACCTACTCATTGGTCTGTAACCTATTGTTATTATGCCCATAATAACCTTTAGGCCAGGCCCATTATTTATTCCTCTGTCCTGCACTGCGGCGCAGAGCATCAAGCCCATTATCGCTCAACTGTTCCTACGGTGCAATTATCCTTGAGCTTTCTAAACAATCGGATCGTCCTGCCTGAACACCATTTGGGCGTTGATGTCCTGGTTTCTGTCGACGAGTGCGCCTACCGCCATATCTCTTGGATCACTTTGCTGCTGCTGTGCGTGGCCTCCCTAGTGGTCGCCCAGGTCATGGAATTGCTGATAACGTCTGTCCCGGAACCGCTGCAATACCACAGGCACGCCCTTGGTTAGCAGCACAGTGAACAGCACGGCGAGCGGTAGACCCGCTCCGAATGCCGCTTTCCAACCGTTTGATCCGATCTGGTGTGGTATCGGCTGAGGACCTTTGCAGTAAAACTCGTCTGAACCGTCGGAGCAATCAGCCTTTCCGTTGCACCGCCAGCCAGGCAGCATGCAATTCCGTTCGGTCTTACACATCGTGTACGTACCGTTATCATTGCTGCCATCGACTGGCGTTTCGAACTCACAGGAGATTTTGGTAAACGAAATATTTAGCAATTCGCTTCCTTGATACTTAATGATCACCTGTCGGTGACTCGAGAGGAAATAACCACCCTGACTGAGGTTGGCTACCGGCGCTATCAGTGGACTTCGAAGAGTGGATTCTCCGTCCCAGACAAGCAGTTCGCCAGCGATTAGCTTCTTTTGAGTAGGAACGGTCACGGTCAGATTAATGGCGATGCCCTTAGTTGCAGAATTATCTAAAGGCAAGCTGATAATGTAGATACAACGTTGGTCTTTGCACTTATCAAGAGTATAGAATTTGCCCGCGGCTGTGACGTCGGTGATTGTCTGCGAGTCGGGGGCCGTTGGGGCGATATTGACACGGAATCCATACGAGCCCTTTGGATTGAACCTTTGATTAGTGCCCGCTGATTCAAATAAAATATTGGTAAACTTCTCCTTCGAAAGCAATTGGTCCGCAGGCAATTTTCTGCCGCTATATTGTACTTTATCTTTGCTACTTCCAAACACCAGTGTATCACCCTCCGATAGATCCATTGCCTCGAAGCTGACCAAGTACTGATCGGCAGGATTGTCGCCCAGCCTTACATCGTACGTAAACATAGCCCCCATCGGGTAGACGTCTGGGAAAAACGGTGACATGAGGGTGAAGTTACTACCCTGCGATGCCACAACCTCAATCGGCGCCTTCGAGTTTGCCGTGATGTATGACATCTTGAAATTCGAATTCGCTTGGAATATCAACTTAGCTCCATGTAGTACATTGTAGGCGAACATGAACGGGTCACTACTTTGCGAAACGGAAACCTGGCCTCCGGTATCAGTCAAGTGCGTGATATTTGCAAATTGGACATTGTTTGGCCAAATCTTGACAAACAAAGCTGTATTTTTCGAGTCAGGAACGTCGGGACGAATGATCCAGATGCCTGTGGCAGTGCAGTCACCATTGAGGTGCATGTTAGCTTGCTGGGCAGCGATCGAGGTGCGAACGCAGCCTGAGTCGCGTGCAATCGTCTTGAAAGTGACACGTTCAGGTGTTGTAAATCCAGTCCCTTTTACGTGAAGTTCCGAGCCTGGCGAGCTAATATCGAATGGCGGGTGATCCTTGTCAAACTTGACAAGAGGGGTAGTTGACGTGAAATCGGTGTAGATTTCAATAGTCTTCTCATCGCTCAAATTTTGCACTGGAGCAAGGCTCACAGCAATCGACTGGTTGCTAAGACTGGACAAGAAGTAATCACTTTTGCTTCCAAAAGTCAAGTTGCCTTCGCCAGATAGGTGTCCGCCAGACGAAATTAAAGACGCTGATATACTGACCCCATTGCTGTTTTGCTGGAAGTTCATAGAAGTTAGAATAACCATTAGGTAGCTTCCGGAAGAAACAACGACTGAGGGAACTGCCGTAGTTGTGGTCACTTGAAGTAGCAGCTTTCCTGCTAGGTTACCTGTAGAGGTGAATTACATTTAAAGTAAACAGGAGATGAGATCGCCTTTAATAGGTTCGGAAAAACTACTATTCATTTTGCTTAAATAACAAATGCTTGAGTTGCAGCTACGATTGTCAGATACTACTTAATAGACGTCTGTGCAGACACATATAAATGGAGATACCAAATGTGGTTCGACTAAAAGCCGAAGAACGTTTTTGATTTGAAATCGAAAAAATGTATATTTGATTCTTAAATTATCATTGTATGCTCGAATGGGCTTCTTCGTTAAGTCCACTATTGTGTGGTGACGTCCAGTCTATCCAAATGCTATCAAGAGTTCTCTAGCTTTGACTAAAATCGTTTTATACGCACCAGAGTCGAGAACACTGAGAGTGTCTGTGGGATACTCGCGCTGGAATTTGTTTAGGCTCAATTCGATCTTCTTATCGCCGGTGGCACACAGGAGCCAAACGCACATGCCAAGTCCGGGTCCAGCTTTGGCGTCCAGCAACGTAGGAAAATCAACGCTGGAGTTTCCTACTGTAATTGCATTCTTAGGTCCGCACACTGTACCTTGATTACGCAAAAAATCAAGTACACTTCAACGTCATTTAGATATAATAGCACAAAGAATCTTTACTGGATTTCACGATACGGATGCAACAAACGATTAGTGACGCTATACATTTCTTTAAGCTTCTCGACGGGAGTTCGTTAGTTATAATTGGAAAATTGGTTGTTCTAGTTAGATCAAGGCTCAGTTATGCTTAGCGTTTACTCAGCGATTTAGCCTGTTGTGATTGAAATCTCTGTGGTTTGCCCTATATTATCATTTTCGTAATAATAAAAATGGGCTTGTAAGATATGGATAGAGACGATTCATAAAATTAGTCTTCGGGTTTCCTAGCCCACATCGAGGGGGTTATATAACACCAACGTGTTCGAGCTCAGATACATTCAATGTATTGAAAAAACGAGGTAAAGTAAAGAGGAAATGTCTCGACATAACCCTCGATGCAATGTAATGCAGGCTTATCCTCCGCTATTGTAGGACCTCTGTGAAAACAATCCATGTTGTCTTAATAGAACTCATGGAAGATATCTCTCCCTATAGTGACCTCCAATGAAATGGAGGTCACCTTTTTTAAGTTTTTTAGAAAATGCAATTTTGATAGTACACGAGAAGCACCTTGTGCACTTAGATCACGAATATGAAATATTTGAGATATTTTGGGTATATATACATATATGTTTTGATTTACGTGCAAATAGATTGATGACCGTCGTAATTACTTTTAATTGTTCTTCTTCTTACTTACCAGCCAAAAGAATAATGAATAAGTCTATGTCCTGATTAGGGTCTGTGACGTCCAATTCGAACTTTACAATGGTATTCGTTGAACCAATAATCACGTGATCAGGTTTTGTCCGAAATGGTCCTTTAGGCTCGGCCTCAATAAACGTCACACTTGACTTTTGGGCCAAAGTAAGATTGCGGAACTCGTATACCGCAGGGTCACTGACCTTGAAGATGCACGGTACTGGTAGTAAAGACCCGAGTTCACCCTATAGCGTAAGCATTATTGAAAAATTCATCGTTAGTGCCTTAGTCAGTGTCGTTCGCCGCAATACATTAAGTAATAGATATTATTAGATTTCGCAAATTTATAGTAAATTTCGCTAAGCTAGCAAGTTTGCTTTTGTGTAGGAGATAAACATCTAGATAGTGTAAAATCTTGGTCTTTCATCGCGCACGGGCTTCTAGGATGCTCGCACATAACGATAATTGTAGAAACTACACATATACACCAAGCTGAATGCATACAGAACACTTCGACCGTATTGTTATTTTCAAATGAAGTGCTTGAGTGAAGTCTCTCTTAGCATACCCGAGCTTGCACTGGCATATTTAGGCGACTGGCCAAAAGAAACCTGGGGTCTTTTCGATTTACTATGCCCCTTATTGTTATTTAGCTTGCGTTACAGTCGCGTTTTCTTCAAGCTCTTTAATTAATTTAGCCTAATTATAGGTGTATTAATCAAGTCAACGCCCTCATAAAATGGTTACAATTTATTCTTATTACAACAGATAAAGTCAAGAGAACTCGACTCATTCATGAATCACAAACGCTTGCCGTGTAACAAACAGGAAATTCATGAAAGGATAAACTCTGCTAGGCCACTCATGCCAACAACAAGTTGCAGCCTCCCTCGGCAGAATAGTACTTACAGAGCTGGGTAGTACTAGTGGACTGGATAGTCCTGGTTTGAGGATTTCATTATTGCCACAGGCCTGCTTGACCTCGAGATAAACATCTCCCCTTTTTGAATTTGAAATTTCAATTCGAAGAGATGACGTGCCTATAGGCATCCAGGTGTCAATTCGTCTAGACATAATATTTTCCGCATGAACTTTCTGAAAAGAGAAGAACGTCGTTCAATTTAAAATGGACAGGATCCAACTTCACACGTGTACATTTCGTGTACCGCAAATTGAATTTTGAATAAAAGCGAGAAAGTAAATATATCTAAGTATGGTGAGGGACAACTCTCACAAAAGTGAGGCGCCTTTGTTATTATTATTATTAATTTTCTTTCTGGTTCCAGGCAAATATAAATCAACAAACACGCATAGATAACAATGGCACCACATTGAGGAAGTAAGCAGGTAGTAAATATAAGCTTTTTTTGCTTTTAGTTCGCTGAGAAAATTCGGCAGATGACTCACCTTAAACACATTCTGGACTTGAGCCCACACCACAAAAGTGTCATTTGAAGCGAAGTCCAGGAGACTATTGAACTTAATTGATAGCTTAGAGGCTGTCTGACTGGTGACAGTCACGTTCAATCTCTGCCACTTCGAATTAGTCTGAAAGCCAATCCAAACATTAATCTAGATGTGATTAGCGGTACATTCAGGTATGGACTTTCAAAATATAATTTACCACTTCGCTATTGCAATTGTACTGAAATATATCTAATATTCTCAAATATGCTACTCAAGTTAGCATGGGCAACAATTCCCAAAACACTGACCAACAGAAGCTTATAAAGATCCATTCGTGGCAACAATGTGTTAAGCAGACCAAACCAAACACTGCAAAGGACGGTAAAGTCGCTCTGCAGGTGCTTCACTAGGGGATTCTGCCGCATCTTGCATATCCTTGTGTCAACGGCTTGTCACCGTTTCCAACTCCTTGCAAATAAAATGCTAAGCACTCATTTTACAAATCAAAAATCCGATGAACGGGCTCATCGACAGCAGACCTGAACGTTTTGATGGAACAGTGTTGTGGGAAATAACAGTGAGAACAATGAGTGAATGAATTGATTAATTCATTCACGGCTATACTTCGCACCAAACGCTGAATTTTTATTTAATAGTTCAAAATAGTGGACATTACCTACGCACTAACCTAATGGTATTCACAGTGATTCATTCATGTGATGAATTCAATGATATCACATCCCTACACGAGTGGTGTTGTCCTGCCTTAAGTAGGTCACTTATTATAATTATTAATAAAGTTAGCAAAGTCTATTAATGAAACCATTATACACTCCTGCAATTCTCATTACAAGTTTTTTTTCAATTTAACAATTAAAATCAGGAGGACCTCAAACGTATCGTCATATCGGCGAGCTGGGCTTATCAGCAGTGCTGCTGATAGAGAAATGTTTCTAAGTATGGTCCGTGGCGACTGATAATTCACCGCCGGCCACGCAAGTGACCAACCAGCCAGCAGGTTTAGAAATATACGCTAAACTAGAAGGTTAGCCAATTAAAAAGCTGTCTGCAGTAGCCAACAACTAATATATGTTCCTCTCCTTTATTAATATTTCACTGCTAATATTCGATATTGCTCGTGTACAGTAACCCTACTAAGTTTGATAGCATCCTCAGTTGGATAAGATAATCAAAAATTGAAACAGGCACCGAGCGAATTTCGAATTTTTAACGAAAGCTAACATACACGTACATAGCAATTCAAGCCAGATATCGCGCGGAAATCAAGAGCTAATCATTTCGGCGCTTCCAATATAATGAACTCTCCCCTGGTCCCTTGAATGTGAATTTTAAATGGGCCCATAATACTAACCATTAGGGTTATTGTCAAGCCGGTTGATTTTTTGCTGTTACCCAATATCATAAGAAGTATCGGCGTACCTCGCTGACAAATGTAGCCGGTAATAGGGCTGTGATTTATAAAATTCCATCCCATTCGCCACAGTCAGACTCCTAGAGGCTACAACGCAAGCTGTAGGTTCGCGAAAAAGAGTCCGAAAGTGTTTAAGAATTAATCAATGAATTCTTGACACGACTAGGCGCCTTGTGTGTATATACTATATACCCTAAGCCTTTTCTAAACTGCAGAGTTCCAGTTATATCTGCATTTAGGTAAAACAGGTATGGCTGTGCGAAGTTGGCTCCAATATAAACTAATAGCAAAAATAAAGAAAACCAAGAAAATTTATCCGTAATTCGTATGGTTCGGTTTACGATTAAGTGTGACGCCATATCGTGGGCTGATGGTAGTATATTTCAGTTTATTTACTCTTGTTGTGTCTAAGAAAACTGATTATTTACATGCGTTTATGACAATATTTGACATGAACCTGGTGACAGAAGTGTACTGCTGGGCCCCAACTTACTATACTATTATATTTGTACGGCAATTAAGACACGTTTGATCCATCAAATCATCAATAGATAGATAAAAATCGTCAACTTTATTTGATGCTCGTATTTATCGAATTACCGATGTCGCTTACTCTCAATGCAACAGTTCAATAACTTAGAAGCTTATTCAACAAAATAACATGCAGGGAACGAATCGAAGTAAAGTTGAGTCAGTATAATGCCCGTTGGTTTGCCAACGCTAAGCGGCTGGAACAGCACGCCACCTATCCAGAGCGTAGACATGGGGGCAGGTCTAAGGTAGGTTGAAGGTCAATTTTCACCAAACTACAATATACGTCGCAGATCTATTGGCGAACAAAGCCATGATACTTATCTAAGCAACACACAACTCGCCTTGGTCTACATGCTGTAATGTAGCCGTATCTTTTGCCACTTACAAAAGTCTCTTTGGTAGGTTTATCGATCATTCCATTTGGCTAAGATACTGTCGTTCTTAAGGTAATTTGACGCCGCGTTAAAAAGATATTCATACCTTAAGTTTCTTTCGAACTAAAATATCCCACTTTACGAAATGTGTATTCGTATATATGGATATAGATATTATCTTGCGCATATACTTGATCCTTGATATATCTCTGCAAAGATTTGCACTCGCACAGCATCGCGACTCACTAACATTTTGGTTTTGATAGAATAGAGTTAATGCGCAGGGTTTTAAGTCATATACTTATTGACCGAAATTTATGTACGGCTATGAAAAAGTTTCACCTCCTCCCACCGATTAAGTCGCTGTGTACCAGTAAAGCAATGTAGAACGAAATCGTCCTGCCTGATTTCTCTGGATTGATTCTCACATCGCCTTCCTAAGGATCTCTATATCAAAAACAGTGCACTTACACGCTTTGTGACAACCATTACCGTCACCTAATCAATATGCGAACAATGTACGTACGACACAATACTAAGACCAGTACTGACCCGCAACACGAATTTTAATTTGACCTTTGCTCTTGTCGGTCGACTATGCTTCGCGAGTTGACATCCAATACGCTACATTCGCCAGTCGTTGCGTCTATCAGAGGCTACAACCGCTGACGTCGCACCAAACTGAATACGCGTGCACGCATGCGGTTTGTAAGATGGGAATCTCATGCCAGATAATGTACTTCCACTAAAGATAATTCCAGGCAAATGGTAAAATTATTAAATTGGCGGAGCCCAATGGCGAACAAGTCCGCTGTATGTATATATATACACATGTAATAGCGAGTTTTAATTTTTCCTTCTTTTGTCGAATTCAATACTCGATCTCGTTCATCTAAAGTTGCTTCATTTTTGATGAACACCAGAAGCTTTTTTTAATTTAAGGTGTGCCAAAAGGCTGGCAACGCGTGTATATGTATATTCAATAGAATAAGATTCTAGAGAATTGTCCTAACGCTAAGTACAGCTATATCACTATAAATAACTAGGAAATATATTCTTATATTACCTTATATTACAAGTACCTATCTTCCCATAGATTGGACGAGAGTCAATGCCACATTTGTATTTAACAGTCGTAATCATAGTTCTATCATTGCTTACTTACACAAAATTATAACAGCTGGGTATTGTAGCTGTTGGCGGATCACCGTTATTCGATAGCTTATTGACTCCGCATCTGATTATCAAAATAGCCGAGTAAAATTAGTATTCGCTTTTACGACAATATAAAGTCTTTAATAATTACAAAAGCTTTGTTACAAAAGCTGTTACTTCAACGGACTTGCTGATAGCGCAAATCATTTGAATATCGAAAAATATAATGAAACAGTTTTTATTGCATAATAGTTTTATGCAAATGGCGACATGCTTGTCGAATAGCCACTACTTGGTACTGCTTAATGCCATCATAGCTAAATCAAGTTAGAACGACCACTTAAGACACATAATGATACATTTCGCAATGTCAACAGGAAACATTTGCTGACAACAGGGTACAGCGTGATGTTATGCCTGTAGCATCCTCTAGGGCGATGTGGCGCGTATTTGTAAGTCTCAAGTTTGGCGTTTGCTGCTTTGTGGGAGTCACCGTTCGTACAAATTATCGCACGCAGTTACGTACGCGTACGCATTCTTGCATAAATTGTTGCTCTACAAACAACAATATGAAACCACTGTTGTTTGACGTGATACACAAATACGGTCATGGAACAACTAATTGTTTTCACCTACCTGACAGTTGATATACGCAGAAGCGTTAGAGGTCGGAAGATAAATTTCTTGGTTTTCTTCCGTAGTGCAGATGGCATATTTACTCATATCATTCGACTTCTTGTACAACTCATTTTCATCATTCACAGCAACGATCAACCTAGCCACTAACGCGATTGTCAGCAATAGTCTCCACATTAGGTTTGCCATCACGCAGAGCAGGCTATGTCCCGTTTCATGAAATACCTACCCTTACCAGCCCGCATAAAAACCAAAAGACGATCCGCGACGTCCTGCTATCCTGTACAGAACACACAGACATACAGAACTTACACAAACACTCAGTGGCAACAAGTTTCCGCGTCAATCCTTGAGCCGAGTCCCGCCTTTAAAATCTACTTGTCTTTCCTTTTTGCATACTTGATGTCAGTCAACTCGAGGTGGGCGACAAAAGACTGTCGTTCAATGATTCAATGTGTTAATAAGTTTATGGAAACCAATGGAAATACTGGAAAGGTAACCGTGGTCGTAGTTGTTACGGTCAGGCCGTGCTATACCGATCACCAGCGGCAACAAGATTTGTTGTGTACGACAGCAACTCCGGAACCTAGACGATTCCAGAAATGTTGCTGCAGCGATTGACGACAAAGGTAGGACGGGCAACACGAGTTAGCAGAAACGTTCAACATGGAGACAACACTATTTTACAGCTGTAAAGACAGACTTTCCTATCATCTGCTGCAACAATAACAATAGTAGCTAACAATAAAATAGATTGGTGTACACGTAAGAGGAACCCTTTTTCCAGTGCACGCCAGAAATATGGAACTTGGCTAAAGAAGCAATAGACGTGCGGACTAGAAGACTGACTCCCGTGAAACCATACAATTACTACAGCGGAAGGAGGCCGCAGTAAATGGCTGACGCTCCAACAGCGCTAGCGGTTATCACCTCAGGTCGATGTCAACGCCGCTGCCATTTCATAGGTGGTACCGACTGTGACAGACTGGATTAAGGGAGAATCGTAGCAACAAAGAGCAAATCGTGCTGTGACATGAGAGAGCGGTCCGGCAAATGAACAACAAACGCTAGATGGTAATAAACAAAAACCGGCCCAAAAACCCAGACATGAGCTAGAGCTGGCTGGACATGACAGTGATTTGGTTAAAGATGGTGACAGGCAGAAAAATGTTTATGACAATATCGGAACCTGCTACATAACACAGATTAATATGAAAGAAAAAGAGCAAAAAAGATAAAGTCGAAAAGTAGAAATGTGGGAAAGTAGAAAATGTAGATAGGCTTCCATCAACCTTAACCGGTCAGCGTATTTTGAGCAAACAGGTCGCTAAGGTCGAAGTGGTATGAAGTGGAGCGAACGTACTGTCTAGCGGATTGCCTGGAGAAGACTTCCTTTCTCTACCTTTAACAAAGGCTTAAGTGATTTTCACAAATGTAATGGAAAGGACTCTCAGTATTTTTATTGTATTCGTTTACGGAATAAAGGAAGTTGGAAGCTGAAAACGCGAGTAATAAACCGAGGAAGGATGGAAAGAAAAAAAAAAAGTAAATGGGTGACAAACAGATTTGGAAGTAAGGCGAGACGAAAAGCGGCACGGATGCAAAAAGCTTTGTTTGGTGCATCAGTAATCAATTACCTAATATCAGTGAAATCGACTCTCATTTCAAGGCAAAATCGATATCATAAAATCGACACCTATTATATACTAAAATTCAAGCAAAATTTTTAATAGGTTCGCCGAAACATGTATCATAGCTGTATCGATAAGAATAGTTTAGTCAAATAAAAAGAAATTAATGTTGATGACGCACCATATTTTCTGTTATTTTCTTTGAAATTTTACTTGTATGAAGGGCTCCATAAATTCCTACATGCTCAGAAACATTTAAACTCGAGTGAATTTAGGGACCAGGAGAGTGGATAAGATAGAACTGTATTTGCAGCTCATCTTAATTCTGATTGAAATGGTAAAATTAAGCGGACATCACGACTAGGACGACGTTTAGCTTCTGACTATAAAAAACGCATCATCCTAGAGCTGTAAAGCCCAAGTCATGAAAAAAAACGTGCGTTTGAGCTTATTTACGGGTGCCAAGGTAGCTGTAGCATATATACTATTATTCAAAGATCCGAACGCGTTAGGAACTTTAAAATTGAATTACTTCAATTGACCAAATAGAACGTTAAATTTAATTAAAAAATGAATAAGTACACAAATCCACCTATAAATATTATAAACAACGATACATTTATCCAGCTTGAATTACAAACTCTGCGAATCTAGATAAAAAATCCAAAAATAGCATAGTATCTATGAATTCCACAAATTTGTATACATCGTCTCTTGGAAACCACGTACCAATCTGTTAAAGATGCTAGTTGAGCCCGAAAATAAATTAATTCTAACTTTATAATAAACTTTTTAATAAACTTTATTCTAATGTTTGTTACTAATTGTTAATAGATAAAATACTGACCCGAAAGTATATAGTACTTACCCTTACTGGTCTATACCAGGCCTCAGGCACGATTGCACCTTGTTGGGGGTACTGACGCTTAGAGGTTCCAACAACTATGAAAAAAATGTCCGTTTTAAAATGGATTCCTCATGTAAACTGGGGACGCTACTGAACTCTTACATATGTGTATCGTAATACTTTCTCGTGTTTTTTAGATTTTTATAATGGCCAAATCCCATGATGACGATAGAGACTACAGTAACCTCACTTAGTTAAACGAACGATATTTGAATAACATTAATATTACTAAAAAAAACCAATTACTATTTAATGATTCTGTTTTCCGAACTCTATGATTGCAATTTGCTGGAGGTTTTTTCGGTTATTAAGCACCACCCATCTAACTGAGTAATTATTGTCATAGTGGAGCATGATCTTCAAAAAAAAATTGAAATGTGTGCCTTTATAAAAATAAAAAAGTATTGTACTGAGAAAAGTCGTTTGAAAACCATATATAGAGTCGGTAATCGCGACCTATCTGTCTAGTCAATCACTCACTAATCTATAATTAATTATACAGTACAGAAAGTATTGCGCAAAATTGGAGCTTTTTCTGGAAGTTTTCACATTATGCTTTTCATTTTTTTATTTAAAAATACATTCAGTTTAGAAGTGTATTATGACACAAAGAAAATAAATTCTACAGAAAGAAACTCCAACAAACGGTTTCCATCATAGAATCATTGCAGGATCTCAGCTGAAATGTAATCGCATCTAAGTTTCTGTTACTTCGTCGTATTTTCATTTCCATTTAGAATTACATACCTCTCTTTAAATATGCATTTAGAGAAAATAGAAAATGAAAAAGAATTAATTAAAAAATGTACATTAAAAATGTAGAATTACAATCATTGATAGACTTTAAATTCTAACCCCGACAAATTTAACTTATCTCACTTTAAGAAGTCACCGAGTGAAACGCACCTTTATCACCTTAAAGATGACAGATATTTTGATAATTCTGAAGGTATATATACATACACAATTTATTATCGAAACGCCCGGGGCTGAGCATGGCAGCCGTGGCTATTTAGCAGACAATGCTCGGAACACAACACAGCGCCCTCAGAATTCGTTGCGTGTCTGGGTTTCAGCCCTCTTGCGTTCGTGTATGAACATGTTTGTTATGATGCCGTATGGCTGTCGACTGGTCAAAAAGCGGTGGCTTGATTGTGCTTTCCAATAGCAGCAGCGGTCGGTGGTTTGCGATGGTCCACTGGCCTAAGTGACGCTCGTTAGAATAGAGCTTCCCCACATTTACATTACATACATCTGACGAGCCGGTTTCTGTGCCGACGTAACAACAAGAACATTTTTCAATATGGCTGATTGTACGGCAGCTCGTAGTTGAGAAACCAACGGGAAACAGTTATTATGCCAGAATGCATGTATGCAAATGGATTCGATGTGATGCGTCAATGAAGTAGTTGCCAGTCCTGTGGTTAACAACCTCCATAACCTTCTAAACATTTTGGTCCTGCGTTGTATCAGACGAGTACTCCTTTCGCCGCAGTTTCTGATGAAACGAGAAGAACTTTTTGTCTGTGTGTTGTCGGTATATCGCACTTATTATAGGCACCTGAGGTAAACGTTAAGAACGTCCGTCTATCTCAGCCTTAATCACCAATTGGTATCCATGTGGTCAACCAAATATTTAAACTGGATGATCTTCGTCGAGTAATTCCTCTCCGAAATTAATAGTGAACCTGCATTGAAGTTTTTCTTAATAACAACCAACTCAAACAGCATTAGTGTCTGTGTGTGGGTGTGTGTTAACATTCGTTATATGGTACTAATGCGAACGTGCCCTCTACTACTGGTCCTTTTAGTATTAACCACACCAGCAATCGCAACAGGCCAGTCGTACCGTATATATATATAAATATACATACGCTCTTTCATTTGTAGTGATGTCCGGCTATATGAATTCGCCGTCACGGCCTTATTCCCCAGGCGGTGCTCCACCCGCTGGTGGAAATCCTTCTGGCCCTCCTGGAGCAGGCGCCCCTATGGGCTCACCGATGCGACCACAGATGATGGGATCCCAGATGGGAGGAGGTCCGCCTAGGGGCACATATCCCGCTGGTGGCTATCCACCTTCACAAGGCTCATCCCCCCGACCTCCGCCGCAGGGTTATCCGAGTCCTCGGCCATCGATGGGTCCCCCGCCAAGTGGCGGCGGTGCAAGCTACGGAGGAGGTGGCCGATCAGGTGGCGGAAGTGGTGGAGGCGCTACCCCTAAGCGGCCAGGCGACGCCAGGACGGGCCCAATGGGAGCTCGCCCCGGCGCTGGTCCTCCGCAGCCATCACCCCAGCAACCCCCCCAATCACAGCAGCAGCAACAGCCGCCGAAGAAGAAGAAGAAGCTCGCGGACAAAATTCTGCCCCAGCGGGTCCGTGACCTCGTGCCGGAATCTCAGGCGTATATGGACCTACTGGCGTTTGAACGAAAGCTCGATTTTACAATTATGCGTAAGCGGCTTGATATTCAAGAGTCGTTGAAGAGACCGATGAAACAGAAACGCAAATTGCGTATATTTATCTCAAACACGTATTTCCCAGGCAGCGGCGGACCGGCAGATCCAGCCGACAGCGGAGGCCCGCCTCCAACTGACGGCGCCGTACCCTCTTGGGAACTCCGAGTCGAAGGCCGCCTTCTTGAGGATGCAAAAGAAGGTGCCCCGAAAGGCCCTAAAAGAAAGTTCTCATCGTTTTTCAAATCGCTTGTCATCGAACTTGACAAGGAGCTGTACGGGCCAGACAACCACCTTGTTGAGTGGCATCGTACGCCCACCACAAATGAAACTGATGGTTTTCAGGTAGAATTATTTTACTTAGAAGCTCGCTTTTTCCTTATAGATAGGATAAGGCTATTCATATTATCCCATTTTAATTAACAGCTTTCAAACCAGATCAATTTGAAGGTACGTTATTTGATTTGATGACTGTAAATTGAAGGTACGTTAATTTATTGGTCTTTATAAATCCGGAGTCAATAATAAAAAGATACACAATGGCGCAATCGAGCGATGCTGGTTACAACAATTACTAAAGCTATTAAAAACCTGAAAGTCCTTTGTATATCGTCCCCTGTGAAAGTTTGATTTGTCAACCAATAGGGCACTTCTAATTTATATTAAACGTACTCTTGGATCATTCTGCTGCTGAAGTCCTGATATCTTCGCCCCTCCACTCTTTTCATCAATGTATACCAAGTTTAGGCGGAACGACCTGTCCTGACAACTGTCGGTATACCTAAATCTCTATCTGCAGGTAAAGCGTCCCGGCGATCGCAACGTTCGCTGTACCATATTGCTTCTCTTAGATTATCAACCTTTACAGTTCAAGCTGGATCCACGGCTCGCTAGACTGTTAGGTATTCACACGCAGACCAGGCCAGTGATTATAGCTGCTCTTTGGCAGTACGTTCGAACGCACCATTTACAAGACCAGCATGAACGCGAGTTTATCAACTGTGATAAATATCTCGAACAGGTAGGAAAAACTGAAATCTTGTTTAACTTAGGCTCCACCGAATGTAAAACATTTAGTTTCTATGGAAGACTGCACGGCTTGTTGTAGTTTCTATGAAAGACTGCATGGCTTGTTTTTTTTTTTATCAGGCTTCGACTTGCATTTTGTAGGAAGAGTTCGCAAAGATAAGGAGACTTGACGCATATGTTCTTCGGAATGTGGTCGAGTTCATGGACGGTAATTTCTCACGTCTTTTTTTAATTTTTTTAAGTTATTTAATATATTAAAATATTAAGATGATAATCAATGCATGTTTATTTGGTTCCGCTGATTAGATATTCCAGTGCTCACGAATGAAATTCGCCGAAATTCCGCAGCGGCTTCATCAGTTGCTCCATCCACCAGATCCCATTGTCATCAATCACCTAATTACGGTTGACCCTCAGGTACGTCGATAGACAAAGTCATATTTTTATCAAGTTCTATCATGTACACTTAGCTAGGAAATTGTTATGAAATTTCTAAATGCGAAGTGGCGCAGCTATATTATTTCTTCAATGTAACTAAAAAATAATCATCTGTTCATTGTGGAACGGTCACTTAGTATTATCATTATTAGTATTATAATCTATATATATATACACTACAAACCCGCAAAACTGTAAATTAAGGAGCAGCTATTTTTCTGAACACCTTCTATTAGCCGTGCGTGGAAAAAAATGGTAACCAAAGAGCGCTATGGTCATCTGTCCTGTAAATCTCCAATGCTCATACCTACTTGTTCATTGCGTAATCATTGTACCAGGATGTCACATCCCACATAAGCTTTGTTGATAAGCATACTTCAGAAACGACCGTTTGCAGAATGCTGAAGAATAAACCCTGTATCAAATAACCGTTCTATTAGACGGGTTTATTGTACCATCCGCGACAACTCAATTGTCAGACAATTTCTGTACTCGTAGATTCGTCTTTTGAATATGTATCTATTTAGAATGCTGTGGCCATCTTTTCGCACAAATTCTTCCGTTTGTTCCAATATTTTAGAAAAGGACACAGGTGCTACTAATTATTATCGTACAATAATAAACTCAGTTCACTCCTAATATACGGTTAATTTTGTTTGCTTTTGTTTCACATAGGACACCAAGAAGACCGCCTGTTACGATATTGACGTTGAAATCGATGATGCTCTCAAAAATCAGATGAACCAATTCGTGCTGTCCACATCAAATCAGCAGGAAATTCAACAACTAGAGCATAAAATCCACGAGACCGTCGAGACGATCAACCAACTGAAAACTCATCGAGAGTTCTTTCTATCCTTTGCGAAAGATCCTCAATGCTTTGTGAACAAGTGGCTCATATCACAAAGCCGCGACCTGAAGACAATGACAGACGTCGTCGGAAATCCGGAAGAAGAGCGCAGAGCAGATTTCTACCATCAGCGATGGTCAACCGAAGCTGTTTACCGCTACTTTTATGGCAAAGTCCAGCAGAAACGAGCTGAACTGGAGCAGGCACTGGGTATACGGACGTAGATAGATGAGCGGTAGTATGCACAAACGAAAAAAATGAGCTGCTATTAAAGCTTCAGTATATATATATATATATATAAGATGGCATAATGATAAAAAATTGGAAAAGCTAGACAACAGTTGGAGATCAGCTGGAATTTGTATATAATGATATATCTATTTGTGACTTGCGCCAAAAGACTGAGAAACTCTTATGCGGTTGCAAAAATAGCAGTAGCTACAGAACTCAAACTAGCGTGAAAACGTCACGTAAGAAAAGTGTTGGGGAGAACAAGTTACACAAGACGAAACCAATAAAATCGATGCACATCTCCGTAAAAACCGAAACGATCATGTACTATGCACGTATGTGTGTGTGTGTTGATAACGATTCAGGCGTGTAATTATAGTATTGATAGTAACCATTGATAAATTATGCAGATCCCATAAGTTCTATATATTTAACATATGACAGTGGATTGTACAGGTATTACTCTCTGCGAATATTGAAAATCAACTTGGGTACATGGCTACAATGCCCTACATCTTTTAAAGCTATTACCCGCTCTACCGGCCTATAATCGCAACTGTAAAGTATAACTTTTTATGGCCAAAAAGCTCTTAATTGTCTAAATGATATTTGATTGTTTTTGCTTTTTTTTTTTGCTTCTTTGTAAAAATGCTACGTTTCATTTACAATGAACTCCTATTCATGTATTATGTTATTCGGTCTGAGAATAGACCTATTTAAATCTCGGTATCATTTGTGGCAAAGCTATAATTATGATTATTATTATTAGTTCTTCCCCCAATCTCTTACCAGATTATATGAGATACCCTGAAAACCAGTGAAACCCCATATCCTGTAGAGTGAAATTTTAGCTGCAGATACCGTGATGACTGTTGGGTTTTACTAAAAACACCTCTTGTGACAATTGAATGCAAATGTCATATTGAGTGTGCACGGTTGGGACAAACAGATGCTGCACTACATACCTGAAGTGAAATTATTCTAAAAAGCGAGCACTTGAATTGCGATAATTCGATCATAATACAAGTGCACGGTTCAGAGTTCATTCCTGTTGCGATTGGGGACTTGCGATGCTACGTACGCACCCTTTAATATACACTATTAGTAACACAACAGTATACAGACCGACAAACCAACTATGATAAATTTTAGCAGTGAAAAATGTCGGCGACTGTGTAAAGACGAACGAAATACAATATTCATTTGAAGCACCGTCACCAATACATTATTATATAGAGCAGTATACTGTCTTGTAATGCAAATAGCAAAACATATGAAATTGCGTGTGTTACTACTGTCCCAGGAAAGAAACGACAAACAGAAGAAAGATAGAAAATTAAAGAACTGAAGAAAAAATTATCACAAAGGAAGATGTTGAAATAAATATATTGATATATTAAATAATATTAGAGTGGTGTGCGCTCTATTTATTGGGACAGCTTATTAATTCATTCTTATTAGTAATTGCAATCAGACGGTTTGTTTCGTACCCAGGACGGAGGCATCCATATAGCATAGAGCCAGCGTACTGCGTTAACGTGGAGGACGGGACATCGAAATACCTGGTACATGGATGTCATCTCGAGAAGAGCCCCCATGTTCTCCTGCTACGGCAGATATGCCTTGTTAGTGTTACGAGACGTTGCTATGTGTAAAACGAAGCTACAGAATATGTAAATTACATGATAAATAGAGAATAAAAAATAATTAACTTAGGGGACTCTTAATTTTTGGAAAAAATTAACTCCGTGTGCAGTTTTCAACGCGATGGTCTCTATGCTCACTTCGAACACATTTTTTCTACTTCTTAGTTTCACCTCAACGTCTGACAAACGAACATTTACAATATTTCTGAACTGCGCATTAGCAACGTGTGCAACCCTCATAACGATTTTGCGTTTGGTCAACATAAGTATAATTGTAAACACAAATAGAGTTATTTTAAATATCATTACGTTGAGTAGATGTTATCTATTCTGAACGGCCTTCCATAGTATCAAGTTTAAAACCTTATATTGGTGCCGAAGAAAGCCCCTTAAGAAATCGTTTCTATCCTCTACAAATTATTTTCCTGTTAATTATCTATATGTACTAAGCCAAGAATACTCTCCATGTATTTCAACTGATTATATTTCTGCCATCAAATGCTGGCCATTTCTATTTCCGATCGCTACGTCAAAATCTTCATCTAAACGCCTGAAGGCTAAGTATACTAGATGAGCGTATTTCGAAAGAGTTACATGCTCGACTCTTGGGTCAAACTATTTTTCGCATTCCTTTAAATTTGTGATGCCTTCACAAATTACTCTTTTGTCTATATATTGTCAATGATTTTCCCATATTTTTTTGTCCTCTAAGCAAATGAGGTTCACTCGGTGCACCTCAGTGCTGTGAGTTCTCTCAAGTAGTGTCATATTACTGCGGAAGTGCTCACATCAGTATCCTTACAAGGTTTACCTATTGGAAAGCATACTTCAAGTACGAATTGAAAAATAGCCGTTTGTTCAAATGTATGAAATAGACCATATGGGGTTCAATTCCGCTGTTTACTTGGGAAAGGCACCGGTCGCGACACATCATTCTTTAAACAAAGAAATCGAATGGATTATCAGGTCGACGTGATCAAGCCAGGCCAAAGACATCATTGACCTTGAAATATGCATAAGTAACACCACTTGTCTAATGCAAAGCTTACACCTTCCGATATTAACTTGCTTAATATTATTGAAAACTACGTACCTGTCTCGTGCTTTTAGAGTTAAGTAATAGATAATCAGTATTCAGTAGACTCATATTGCATTATAGATAATTTCTAAAACCACATTCGCAATTGCAAATTTGAATAATGCTACATAGCGTTACCTTAACGATTTAAGGTTTTTTTTAACTTAAATTGAAACCGCAAGGCATTAATACTTCTTATGAAAGCTTATAGCCCTCTTCGCTATACAGACTGATTATATATATATATATATATATATATATATATATATATATATATATGTATAACTACTTTACATTTTGAAGGATATCAAATAAAGGTTACATGCTGTTATTTATATAAAATGTTATATATAAAAATAATAGTTATAATGATGATAATACCTAACTTCAACGATTGGACAGAATAATACACTTAGTTTTTTTACAGCGCCATCCAACAGCATTTGAATCGCTTGCGCGTTGGTGGTGATTTTTATTAGGGTCTTTTTATTACTTGGCGGCAAGTGCAGGTGCACCGGCGGCCGCACCTTGAGCGCCACCCTGTCGGGGGCCCTGACCACCTTGGCCGCCCTGGCCTCGAGGGCCGTCCATAGAGGCACGAGTGAATCGAGGAGGCGGGTCACGGTCCTTACGCGCCGACTTTTTTCGGTTGCGCACAATTTTCGAATGGATAGCGCAAGAGACACAGTAGTGCAACTTGGCGTAGAGCTTTGGAAGGGGGTAGCTCTCGTAGACGGATGCTACCGTGATATCACGAACAGCAGCAGCCTCGACGATATTCCTGTAGAGGAAACAGCAAGGGAAAAACAGTTCATAATTATGAATATATATCTTGATAATATCATGTCACATCATTTGGGAAGCGAAATCGCGGAGAAGTCAAACATTCATTCGGTTGTATAATACCACTGAATTAGTTGTATGCCTTATGTTTACAGGCTGCAGGATGATAGTATTTAAATTATGTTGAAAGCTTAAAGTAACCTTCTTTAGAGGCTTCTTTAGAACTTTAACCAACTGTTCGTTCCCAATACTGGAAAACACAGCTGTTAATTTTTTCAACCTCAAAGATGCAATTTGGAAGTGGCAAAGAGAGGAGTATGAACTGTATATATGGTTCTTAATTTTAAGCGACTAAAACAATTCGCATACGAAGTTTTCCAAGTAAGACGCAGGTAACTATGCCCCTCTAAAAATCATTGTTTGTTATTCAGTTTATCTTTACAGCACGTATAACTGATATGAAGGTGTTAATTACACGACCCTATTTTTAGCCTCACTTCGGTCTCCTTTGTCACACAACTAATTAGCGACGTATGCATAAATGGAACTGTCAAGCCGCCTATGATTCCATCTCGTCCCAAACAAAGAATGGACTCCGTTTCAAACATACAAAATTGTTTTAGCGGTCTTAGTGCACAAGCATAAAACACGTGTATAGAAGGCTCTGAACGAGCATGAACGAGCAAAAAATAATATACCTCTAGCAGTCACGCTATAGCTAGGTAACGAAAATCACGCGTCGCAAGCAAGGACTTCATACACATAAGCATATCTCTATCACATATCCGCCACATATCGCGACTGGGAATGATAGGAGAATGATCAGAAACCAGAACTGTTTCGATTGGAAGTCCATGCGACGGACAGTCTGCTCTATCATGTACAACTACCGCCTCTAGCTGTATTGAACCAGCGGGAACACATTACCTGATAACAAATTTCTTGATAGCTTTGTCCTTAGGGACACACCGGGCGCAGTTCGTGCACCTCACGGGTTTCACGTGCCCCCTGCCGTGCTTCGAACGACCTCCGTTTCGACGTTTACACGTCATTTTTTCACACTTTCGTTACGAAACTTCTCACGTGCCACTAGAACAAAATGGCCGAAAGGCCGGAGTTCTCAATGCGTTTGCTGATGTTGTGCATACAAGCAGACAAGCCAGCCAAACTGGCGGGCAGAATTTCCAGCACTAATGGCTAATAAGTCTTGCCACAAATGTTTAACGCGAAATGTATCACATCACTTTTCATTTATTGAATAACGAAAAGTCGACTACAACAAAAATGAAGTCAAAAGCTGCCATCACTCCTGAACGCTCGATAGGCTACTGTGTAGTCGGTGGGCACTGTGCCGTCAACGCACAGAGCGCATATATTTCTTTTAAAATTCTTCAGAACAACTCCGCCGAAACGTCATAACCATTTTTTTTAGACTTTCGAAGTCCTATAAAGAATAAATTTGTCTAAGTTGCATGAATCAAACAACTTAAGCGTCCAGTGCCGTCCTCCGCCAGTTCTCCTCTCTTAGTGACGTCACAGCACAACACATACAGCATCAGCTGCTGTTTTGAACCGTCATAGACTATAGCAGAGAGCTTCAGTTGACCGTCGAGGCCAAGCCGTCTACCGGAGGAGTCGTAGAGTGAGCGTTGCTTGCAGTAGTAATATCGTCTTTGTGCGTACCGCAATTTTGCGGGATATTGTCAGACGTGCGGACAGGCTGCTCCCCCTCCTATTGCGTTCTTATACTCAATAAGATATTGAAACATTAATCTTCTCACGACTGCCGAAAGAGGATATGATTGAAAAGAAAATCTGGACAGAAAAATATCGATTGTCGGCGTCACTGCGGCCCGGGTGTTGTCAATTCGCAAATAATCCAAACTTACCTCCCATTAAAACACCTTAAGGGTCAGACAAAGAGTAAGAAAGCAGCTTGAACCCCAGTGAAGAGAAGGGGAAGAAGTCGGTTACTTGACGTTGTTTTTGCGGCTATAACTTTAGACCTCCATCTCATAACTCATTTCTCTATATACCTAGTATAAGTAAACATAATCACCCAGGGGTAGCGGCGAGAGGCGAAATTAACAGATCATTCCGATTTCGATTTCCACTCCCTACCCCCCACCACGGTGAGGAAAAAGGGCGACAAAGAACTCGCAAATGCTTTTCTACATCACAACAACAAGAACAGGAGAAGTGCTAAATAACAGTAATGGATTGTTGCGACAAGTTTAACTTTAATTGTCTCTCTATTGGTCAGGTCAGGGCGCTAATCGGATGTTGAGCAGGCAACCAAACGAAGGCGTAAACGTAAAAAAGACGATATGCTTCGAGAACGTGCAACAGCCGACTGAAATTTATCCAATTTTTTTACGAAGTATCTATTAGTTTTGGATCGAGCACTTGGATGCATGTGCCTACCAGATGTGTATATAAAGTGCGTGTGTGTATGTATGTATATAAATATAAAGAGTTTATGTATATAAATATATCATCACAGTTACCCATTTGTACCTATCTGATCCATAGTGTAGCGTGGTAGATACTAACTACAAGTTTATTCGTGAGAACTTCATAGGCCAAAAAGACACGTCCCGAACTCTCATTACGACGGATAATTACCTCAGTACTGAGCGAAACGCGTAGTAAACGCGTGAAGTCAACTGAACTGAAAGTGCTGTGGCTGGGTTGCACTGTTCCCCTTTGTTAGACGGTTCCATAAACGCTCAGGAGTGCTCAGAGGTGTCAGTAGAGACAGTATTGCCACCGGAATTCTAATCGAATCGGATTGCCTGCAACTCGTGCAGTATTGCTATTCAGTGGGTGGTCAACGTCGTCAATTTAAAGTGCCGATGCCTGTTTTCCCGTATCATCCATTGTGTGTTAAAAGGTAGTTAACAACGATGCCTCGCTGTGGATAAAATAATCTCGACGCTGTGTACCGCTCGCTGGCAGCCTGAGCGGACACAGCCGAACCTTGTGAAGATACAAGATCGATTTTTGCGCCAGTACAGGAAGCTAGGCGCTGGTATTAAAGTGTGTGCTTTCCGGCGTTACCCTTCCGGATTAAACTGAATCGAGCGCTGCCGCAGTTCCTGCTGCCATTGAAGATCGCGTCGCCGTATGACGTCGTAACTATGGTCAAAAGCGGATCTTCGATGATGGCCAAGACGGTAGCTGATGAGAGCAGCGTCCGGGTCGCTGTCAGGTAAGTCCGCGTCTCGCTATTAGGTTAAGTACGTATGCATTGTAGCGTTTAGCTGTGTTTAATACGTTGATCTGGTGGTTTCGTGGCATAACTGTTCATTTGTGTTGTGCGATATAACGTGACGCCTGAGTTAAGAGTTCTACTGCAATACTACTGATGATTTCGGTGATAGGCTCTGATGATGAACAAAAGCTCAGGTTTTATAAAAACTGATTTCGTGTTTGATTGGTTGTGGTAAACCAATATGCAACATTTCTGGGAACCTAGACAAAACGTTGGTGTGTGATGTGCGAGCTATGTAGCGACATAAAACCACACGAACAGCCTACTTGGTCAGACAAAGTATTTCCATTTAATGCACGATATATTAAAGCCGCAATTCACGCTTACGTCTTGTTTTTATTAAACCCCGAAACAACTGAGGTTCGGAATTGAGCCAAATTTTGGCGCGTAACGCACAGTTGGTTCGGGGAGTCGAACTAACGTAAGTATTCTGCCCGAGTTTTTTCCCATTTTATTTAAGCGGGTAATGAGCGCTGGGTGGGCGGCCGGAATTGAGTTTTGCCCTACATTCACACTGTAAACAGAGGGTGAGGAATGATACTTCCACCGAGTAATCTGATTACTAAATTGGCCCCAATCGTATTTACTTTAGCTCGGCGGGCCAAATTGGGAGCTTTTGAATCATCCTTTGCCCTTCTCGACAACTGCTAGATTAGGAACTTGTCGTCCCTCTGAGAGTAGTCGACGACGCAGACACATGTACGTATAAAAAAGGTGTACGTTTGTGTGTGTAGAGAACATCTAGACACAACTACAATATATAAAAGCGGTAGATATGGAACAGAAGGAAATATACAAGATACCCCGTGGTACAGACGTTTTTTCAGTTATCGTTTTAGCTTAGAAAGCGATTGCTTTTTCAATTAGTGAACTACAATGCGAAACTAGGTCATTAATGTATGGCCTCTTAGCTAGAGGCAGAACAGTGAATTGGCAGCGAACTATAGGAACATGAATATTACAGTATGAAGAGCATCTATCCCCCGCTATCAAGACACAAAATCGCTATCTTTAATTGATATTAGTAATGTATACGTTCTGCAATAATATCCTAATACTCAATAGTAATTTTTAAAATACGGGACTTCTTCGGTGACTGAGCCAATCCGAAATCTCCACACGCAATCATGTTCGTTCCTAACAAATCGTTGCTCTACAATAATTGGGTTAACAGTAGTCCTGTAGTCGTTGTTTCCCCTTTTGATCATCCCATCAATATGGTGATATATATTCTATGTGCAGCTATATTCTTTCATTACTGTTATTTCGAAAATTGCTACTGTTCCGATATATCTATGGATGTATTGTGACAACTGAGGCATTTTGTCTCATTGTCGATAACGTCAACACCATGTTCCAGACTATGTATCATTCGTATACAATATAGTCACACATTAATGTCGTCAAAGCGTATGCACACAACAACCAAATTGATTTCTTAATCTAGACATTACTCGGTGTACTAGATCCAGGATAGAACGTTTCGAGGATAATAAGCTATTATTTTTATTTACTATTAATGTTTTTATTATGTACACATGCTGTCACCAACCATGCGCACTGCTTATACCTTAGCCTGATATCGAAACAATGGTTTTATCGTTTTCGATTCAGTAATTTTCATGTGAGCATGCTCTCTGTAGTAGTAGGTCAATTAAAAAGGAAATTGATGAATTCATTGCAGAAAAGTTAGTATCGAGTGAACGGTAATAATATTGCCAAGAGATCGTAACCACCAAATAGATTCAGACCATTTCATATGAGTGGTCACAAAAAGGCTCCATATTTGAATGCTATACTAATTGACAAAGGAACATCTTCGATCGCATTTCCGTCTGTGGAACTTTGCAGAAACATTACAGAATCGAGCCATCTCGAAAGCGGTTAAAAAAGATCATTTAAAGTAATAATAATATTAACAATAAATAAAAAATCAGTCTTTGGTGTAATTATAATTATTAATTCCACCAATTTGTGTCAAAGCCTGAACTGACATGAACGGTGATTACGTGTATTTGGTGGAATCAGAAAAGAATAGCGCTCTAGTATGGCTGCCGCCTGGCAAAGCAATTATCTACCAACAACAACAGCTAGCAAATTTTAGGGAGGTCAAATGGGATATTTCAATGCGTCCGTTATATAGCCCAGTTTGCGCATCATCAGACCACATCTCGGTCTCTATTCTATAATAGTGGTGTTAATTCAGTTTCCACGGAGGGATGCAAAACCCAGTTCTTCACCTACGCCCAGAAACTACGAAGTTATACAATGATTAGGTTAGTGTTACCACGAAAATAGCAGACAATGATCTATCGAAATATTTTACGCTTTTAGCATTGGGATATTATTTTGGCGTTAAAATACGCCATATACGCGAAAACTTAACTAAGAAATATTCTAGTCAAGTAGCCCTATGAACGAATATACAAACTGTAAGGAGTGGACTGGACCGTTATCTGTCCGTACAGCGCGTGTTTTCTTGCCCTGAATGACGATCAACTATGGAAGATAATATTAATCAGTTAGTTTGTTCTATTTACCTCACCCGCGGTCATACGCAAGGATCAGCACTCTCGTATGAAATAGCTGGGCTCTATGGCCGGATATAATAAAAAAAATTTTCGGAGTTGTTGCCGTGATCAAAGAAACTCGTGAATATAAGTGTATTGTTACGGTTATATTAACTTACTATAGACTAGTCTCGTCTCAACAGAGCGATTGAGTACAGTTTGTCATATGTCATATGTGCACAGATTCATTTTACCGAAAGACACGTACTTGAGATTTTTACCTGCACTTGTTGTGTGCATGTTGTTGGTTTTGGACGTATATTGTACAGTGCTTCGTGATAATGTAGCGAATATTGCTCAATGATAATTTCAATGTGCATGTAACCATGTTCACCGTAGTCTTTACGTCCACTAAAAGCCATTCTAAGGTTTTTTATGAATAAGTTTTTTAACTTATTGAAACGTTTCGCTGGTGAACGCAAAATGGCGCGGTGCTAAAATACTCTTTCTGTATCCTATATACACTAGCAGTGCACGTAAAAGTTGGTAGTCCTGCTAATTATCTTCGATAACAAATTTGCTCCTATTAAGAGTTGTCTATAAAAACACAGAACCTCTTAGGATGAGACAATCGTGTTGGGTTCATCCACTGAGGTTCATTTCATTGTGAGCTGCTGCAGTAAAGACGTGCGAGCATTGAAAACGGCCGTACAACCCGTGGGAAAAATGGAGGCTCATGTTCCACTTGATGTGAAAACCTTACGTTTCCACTGACAGAAAGCATTTTTTATTTGGTTTCAATGGTTACCATTGATATTCAAGAATTTTTTTTATTAATTAATACGTATTGAAGATATCTTCTAGGACTTCTTAAACCCTAGAAACTACCGATAGACTCATTTAATGCATCATAAAAAAATCAACGTTAAGTAGACTCTGAAATGACAATATTCGTTAGGGGAAGAGGTAATGAAGTATACACATGTAGTGTAATTATTTATTTATAAACTCGTTTTGAAAAACTCAATTGGAACATATTTTTAATCCCGCGAACAATGTGCTCTCCCATTTTTATTTGCTCTTTAGTAGTTGATTAATGAAGGTAGCCATCTTCACGTCCCGCCTTGAGAGTCCGTTTACGTCGTGGCTCGACAGAGTGATTTGCACCTGAAACAAATTGTGGACAGTTCAGTTATACATCCTGAGATGGAAGTTATACATCCTGAGATGGAGACGAAAAGTACAGGAGTGTGCAAGTGGATATATCTTCAATGGCTTTGCGAAGACCATACCTAGTAGTTCTAAGAAACCGTACCACGTAATTGACCACTTGTTCGTTGGTAACCGGTGATCATCAAAAAAAAGAACGGGTTAAAGGTAGTCTGTTGTTGGTGCCGTGCTCTAGGTTGGAGTATCTTCCGTGGGCAACCCTCCCATTCAAAGGGCCCGATGCACGGTAACAGGGTGTTTCGGTGCTAAGGAAAGGCGGATCGTTCCACTGAAACTGCGCCACTATTCAGCTTCGTCTACTATAGTGGCTGTTTACTGTCACTAGAATATACGCAGCTAAATACATTGTCCTATAATTAAGATTCTCTAGTTAATCGAAATCGATCAAAGAGCTGCTTGCCCGAGTAAGGTCAGTAACAATATAAAGTAATAAGTAAAGCCCCTCCGGTAGAGAACGTAACGGAATTCCTTTTGGCTCGGACTTTTATCGCTAGCATACTCAGAGGGTGCGCAAATGACAGTGATGCTTTTTGCTGAATGAGTTCCCCGCACAAAGAAAATTACCCCCCCCCCCTCCTTTCCGTTTATCCAGCAATTTTACCAATAAAATCGACCAGCCTTATTCTGCCGTTCCTTAAAATCGAAGGTAACAACAAATCTTGGCTGTGAAAACACTGCTGTGTTTTGACTCGGTAATATATTACAGGTATGTTGCTGTCGCTGTTGTTGGCATATTAGTGTGGGATTTGCTCTCCGGTGCTCATGAAGAGTGCGCTCTTTGTCCAGCGGCCACGACGTTTGATGCCGTAAAGTAGTGACGTTACCTTCCTATTCAACCGGATTCGAATTTTAGTCTTCCTTGAGACGCTGAGGTGATGCAGTTAACGGCAAGGTGTCATATCGTTACTCACTGTTACGTGACAACGGCAAACACCATATTTAAGGCATTCTCACCGATAAATAGATTAGTAGCAATGCAAGCGAGATTTGCCTCCAGTCATTGTACGATCCTTTGGAGCACGACTTAATATAGCGCTTAATTCCTTACTCTTTTTCTCCTTCTTGTAATTTTGCTGTGATGTGTTATGTGGCGACACCTGCTTAAATTCGATTACCTTGCAAGCATACTATAATTTCCAAAAGGAATTCCGTTACGTTCTCTACCGGAGGGGCTTTACTTATTACTTTATATTGTTACTGACCTTACTCGGGCAAGCAGCTCTTTGATCGATTTCGATTAACTAGAGAATCTTAATTATAGTTTCTATACTTTCGAACGGGTTAACGAGTCATATTATGAAACAACCCAGGCGAACTAAGCGCACATTCGCTATGTTAGTATATTTGTATCCTGTTTATCGTGACACACAAGCTAATTTTTGTTGACATAACCGAGAAACTCGACGTGGAAAGAGGCTCATTTGCAGCTTAGGTAGCGGCTGTCGGTGTCACAAAAGTTGGATAATTGAGGGATATGAATATCTTCTGTAGTACGAAAGAGCCAAATTTGATAAACGCCACCGGTGAGCAGTCAAATTTGGTTTTTGGCGACGTCTTTACCCTTTAGCTTAACGTTTTCTTTCATCTAATGTGTAGTATTTTACACAGCTTGCCTGTTTGTCTTCAACGAGCGCCAAGCAACTCCTGCTACTTTTAAGATATTGCATTGCGCGTCGCCAAGTTTGTGCGCTGTGTAGTCAATGAAGTGATTGTTTCTAATCAACTTAAAAAAAACTACTACAGCTTAAAAAAAACTACTACAGCTTAAAAAAAAACTACTACAGCTTAAAAAAGCTAGTACAATAAAAACTAGTGCAATTAAAAAAAACTAGTACAACTTTGAAAAGAAAACTAGTACATTACGACATTGAAAAAGAAAACTAGTACATTACGACATTGAAAAAGAAAACTGGTACATTACGACATTGAAAAAGAAAACTGGTACATTACGACATTGAAAAAGAAAACTGGTACATTACGACATTGAAAAAGAAAACTGGTACATTACGACATTGAAAAAGAAAACTGGTACATTACGACATTGAAAAAGAAAACTGGTACATTACGACATTGAAAAAGAAAACTGGTACATTACGACATTGAAAAAGAAAACTGGTACATTACGACATTGAAAAAGAAAACTGGTACATTACGACATTGAAAAAGAAAACTGGTACATTACGACATTGAAAAAGAAAACTGGTACATTACGACATTGAAAAAGAAAACTGGTACATTACGACATTGAAAAAGAAAACTGGTACATTACGACATTGAAAAAGAAAACTGGTACATTACGACATTGAAAAAGAAAACTGGTACATTACGACATTGAAAAAGAAAACTGGTACATTACGACATTGAAAAAGAAAACTGGTACATTACGACATTGAAAAAGAAAACTGGTACATTACGACATTGAAAAAGAAAACTGGTACATTACGACATTGAAAAAGAAAACTGGTACATTACGACATTGAAAAAGAAAACTGGTACATTACGACATTGAAAAAGAAAACTGGTACATTACGACATTGAAAAAGAAAACTGGTACATTACGACATTGAAAAAGAAAACTGGTACATTACGACATTGAAAAAGAAAACTGGTACATTACGACATTGAAAAAGAAAACTGGTACATTACGACATTGAAAAAGAAAACTGGTACATTACGACATTGAAAAAGAAAACTGGTACATTACGACATTGAAAAAGAAAACTGGTACATTACGACATTGAAAAAGAAAACTGGTACATTACGACATTGAAAAAGAAAACTGGTACATTACGACATTGAAAAAGAAAACTGGTACATTACGACATTGAAAAAGAAAACTGGTACATTACGACATTGAAAGAGAAAACTGGTACATTACGACATTGAAAGAGAAAACTGGTACATTACGACATTGAAAGAGAAAACTGGTACATTACGACATTGAAAGAGAAAACTGGTACATTACGACATTGAAAGAGAAAACTGGTACATTACGACATTGAAAGAGAAAACTGGTACATTACGACATTGAAAGAGAAAACTGGTACATTACGACATTGAAAGAGAAAACTGGTACATTACGACATTGAAAGAGAAAACTGGTACATTACGACATTGAAAGAGAAAACTGGTACATTACGACATTGAAAGAGAAAACTGGTACATTACGACATTGAAAGAGAAAACTGGTACATTACGACATTGAAAGAGAAAACTGGTACATTACGACATTGAAAGAGAAAACTGGTACATTACGACATTGAAAGAGAAAACTGGTACATTACGACATTGAAAGAGAAAACTGGTACATTACGACATTGAAAGAGAAAACTGGTACATTACGACATTGAAAGAGAAAACTGGTACATTACGACATTGAAAGAGAAAACTGGTACATTACGACATTGAAAGAGAAAACTGGTACATTACGACATTGAAAGAGAAAACTGGTACATTACGACATTGAAAGAGAAAACTGGTACATTACGACATTGAAAAAGAAAACTGGTACATTACGACATTGAAAAAGAAAACTGGTACATTACGACATTGAAAAAGAAAACTGGTACATTACGACATTGAAAAAGAAAACTGGTACATTACGACATTGAAAAAGAAAACTGGTACATTACGACATTGAAAAAGAAAACTGGTACATTACGACATTGAAAAAGAAAACTGGTACATTACGACATTGAAAAGGAAAACTGGTACATTACGACATTGAAAAGGAAAACTGGTACATTACGACATTGAAAAGGAAAACTGGTACATTACGACAAACTTTTAAAAAAATGCTAGTATAAACTTTGTACTTAAAAATATACTAGTACAATTTTAAAGGAATACTTGTACAACAATTTGAAGGCTAGTACGACCAGAAGAAGGGAAGTCTTGTTTTCGTTATGTTTCTCTTAATCTTTGTAAACCTGCTAGGTAGTCCCAAATTGTCAATTCAGCCTTGTTTCTATTGACTGAGTGCAACTGATGAGTGAGTTTAGATGTTTACGCATGTCGATTCTTATTCCCAACTATCCCAATCCATGTTAGCTTAACATGCATTAGGAATCTGGTTCTGTAATCAATAACCCGTAATGCTAATCGCTAACTGCGTTCCATAGATGTAGTCAGACAGTTCAGCATTGCATTACCAATTTTGATTCTAATACAATCGACGCCGTTTTATAGTCGGCGTAACAGTGCTTTCTAATGGTTGTGCCAACTGGCGCCGGATGCGTGACGGTTGGTCTTAAATTAGATAACACGGTAGCAATTCTTGGGCCTATTCATGTACGGCACTGTTAACCGAGTACATATCGGACGTCTCTGACGCTGACTGTATCATACGCGCTACCTATTGAAATGCAGTCTGTGCCACTATATATCTAATTCCTCCTCAATGAATAATTTAGATGGAACTGCCTTGCTTGTAGCTGGCAAATTGATTAAATTTTATTTTTTCGATTGATTTAGTTCTTAGAAGAATTTTTACTACTACCACTTGTGAAATAGAGAACTTGTTGCAACTGGTCAGTAGGCTTCTTATAGTAATCCTTTACGCACACACATTTACGCATATATACGGCTGTAGATTATCTGTTATAAGGAACTGCTCATCTACACACAAAGATAGTTGCCGTAATGCTCGACGAAAACTAGCTACCGGAAAAAAACTAGCGACGAAATGCTAGGACGAAAACTAGCGGAAGAACACAGGAAGTTCACTGCCGGAAAATTTTCCCAGTTTACCTTATTGTAGACATTGAACCACTCTGGATGATGATTCATTTTTTCTGCATGCAACGCTACGCGGCTCATGAATCCGAATGCCTCATTGAAGTCCTTGAACATCACCTCCTTGTATATAGCGTCACGTCCTGATGTAATTGTCCAACCCAAAGCCAGCAGGGGCGCTAGCTCTTCCGTTCGCTCCGTAGGTTTTAAGGCGTCCTAAAAATAATTGGCCAATGAAATTGGAATAGTATATAAAGCACTTGAGCACTATATCCGAACGACAATAGATCAAAAGATGAATATACGTTGAGCAATCAGCCGTTAAGTTGCCATTGTTATCAGAGTTGCTTCTAGCTTACAGTCGAGTCGAAGCAATAATTCATTCTCTGTAAGTCAACGGCATTTTAAAAAGCTTACCTAAAAAATGATTACAAATCAGGGGAGTCGGTCACTTCCATAATCGTATCTGCCTAATGCTCTGTTTTATAAAGATATTACGAATTAAAATTCCATTCTATATGAGAGAATGAGAATAAGTCTTTGCTTCAAAATTCCGTTTTGAAAGTTGTTCGCATTAGTTTCCACTGTCACTTTGATTTAAGCTGTGTTACCCCTAGAAACAACAATGTATGTACTGTTGTGCTCAATTGTATTACATTTAATGTTGATCAATCCAAGGAAAATTTAGCAAAGTCTCTAAAGGGCCTCTATGAATGAATGTTATGCACAACGTTCATTTTCACCCGCACCCCTCTCGGTCACGCAATGCACAAGAGAATGACGACGAGAAAAAACCGACGGACTTCGCGTATTATCGCTCAAAGATGCAGTTCTCAATCAGACCCGACAAACATTCTAATAATCGCCAGAAACGGTATCTTACAGATGGAAAGCAGACATGGCGGGTGTCAATTGACTACTCTGGCTGCCCACTAAGTCAAAAAAAACTGTGGTTCACTGCTCTAATAGAAAAACACCGCGCATTAAAATTCGGCTCTTTTTAACTAAGTAAGTGTTGAGAAACAACTAGAAAAATTGAATCAGAAATTTTACGTTGACTATAGTTTTCGCAATATTTTCGGCGATTTTCAACGGGACGAATCTCTTCCCGGTCGTGACTAGCCATATGGCAAAGTAACAATATGTAGAGACGCTATTATTAATATTACATTAGAAATACTACCACTATTATGATGAAAAATATCAGTTGGATGCAGTATCTCGAGCGAGTAGGAAACGTGAGGCCGAATTTGCTAGGTCCACGTAGATAAACGTTTTTTTTTTTATAAAGATTTTTCGTATCTCTGGGACTGTACGCATGGGTACATTATTTTTCAGTGGACGGAAGCATGAAATTGGATTGGGAAAGCCGTTCCGTAGCGCGTGCAGTTCACGGACCGACTGTTTATACACATATATATTGTGATAATCTGTGTTTTTGGCTAAGTGCTATTTTAGAGCACATTAGACCAACGAATATCTAGAAAAACTGCAACATTTGGTAAAGCGTTGTTATAGTCAATACGCGTTATATAATAGCTACCTAGATATATTTAGATTGAAAAGCGTCAGAATAGACTCAACTGCATAATCGAGTTTACAGTCTGAAAACGTAACTTTTTTTCAGTTCTGCGTATTCCCATTGACGAATTTCGAGTTGGTCCTTATTCACAGATACCAAATGCAAATGTGAGCAAAACAGCATTTGTGAATGTAATTAAACCAACACGCATGTCCGGGTTGATATTCTATTTACCGTACTTTGGAGCATGACATAAGTGCTCACATCGTCGGCATGGCAACGATACATGTTATGCAAAATGTAGGCACGAATTGCTGGACACCATTGACAAACTGAACTTAACGTCAGCTCCTTGAAATATGTACATCCTATCTGAGGACGTACATATTACGTTAATATATACTTTACGTTAAAATCAAACCATCAAATATATGAGAACCTACCATGTTGTGAATCCTGCTGGAGTGTAATGCACGTCTTCGTTCACGCACTTACTGCATATACGCACCGTCGGGTCCCGTTACTCGTTGAAGTGACACGTCATCGGTCAGATGCGAAAAAAACGCTGTTAAATAACAGGCTGTATTGTTAGGGTGCCGGCTATGATTGCAGTCGATCGAAATGACAAGGTTATTGCTAGGAAAGTTAGTTTATTCTCGCTCACATAAGTGCAGGGCAAAGTGGCATTTTTCGGCCAGCTCAAAGTGTCTCGATCGAATTATGTTATTTCAGTCGATTTGTATAAAAGCAGGTGTTTTATTTTAATACTACGTTAATTCTAAAATACCAAAAAAATGTACCATGCGGCGACTAACATTTCGCTGTAACTTTTGGTAATAGCTCTTTAACAGCTCTCCAAAATGTGCGAAGTGCAAAGAATCCAATGGAATTAGAAGCAAACGAAGATCCCACAGGCTTGTACAGCAGACTGTGCAGTAATGGTTGCAAGCGTTGTGTGTGATGAAAAGGATGGAGGACCCTTTCCACCGTCTGTGAAACACTCACTGATAGGCTCCAGAGGTCGGCCAGCTACTGGCCGCTGACGACAAGCAAAAGCACCGTCAACAATGTTAAGGAAAAAAGACAATTTGCTAGCTTCTCCCGGTCAATATTGTCCACCAATGTCGGTCGGCAATCTGCGTTACCTCGACGAGGGATACGTTCTACCGTATTAGTGAAGAGACACGCACACACTAAAACCTTGGAGTTAAAAGACGCAGTAAGTCCTAGCGGCTTAGGCAGGAGAGTGGTTATCAATTTCTGGTTGTCGACCGTGTTTGCTTATTTTTAGATAGACGAATACTGTACGGTAGCTTCCGAAACCTGCGCGTTCCCACAGGGGTTCGGCCGTGAGGTGACCCCCCTCCAGAGTAGAACTTATCGGCGCGGACATCACATCGCTACCGCCCTTCGTATCTTTTTTTCTTACTAGATGTTCAGTTACCTGGAAGGACATGAGGTTCGTGGCACGGAAGAAAGGTCACCTAAGCAAATAAACTCACCAAGGCAAAGGATTCTTTCAAACTTTCCTATACTGTATTATATATAATGAAGATAATTCAACGACATGAATGAGACAACGAAAAGCTGGGAGAAGTCAGAGAAGTTCAAGCTTTTACATGGGTTCCGGGTAGAATACCTGAGGGATTCTCTATAATAATATTGATGATCACTCTGGTAGTCTGTGACTAGGGGGTTGTCAAATGTGGGTCCGCTCTGTGAGGAAAGGCTTCAGAAGTTAAAGCGCTGAAGCTGAAGCACTGAAAGTGCTTGAGCCGAAATCGATTAGAAAATGGTAAGCTTAAACTGATATAGAAAACTTGTTTAGTAATTAGAGACCACAAGAAGTGAGTTGTCATCGATTTCGTAGCGATGGAACGTTTAGCGAAATAACTGCATGGCCAGCTATTTGGCAATTCTTTCTGGAATCTTAGGCGTATAGTGGCTGCTGATTTTGTTAGTACTATGTTATTAATACAAGCTATCTAAAAGGATTTTATTTGGCAAACAAGTAATCTAGTATTATGTCCAGTTGCCAGAATCGTGTTGGAAGGCAGGGTGTCATACGAGTTTGTCTACCAAGGGTTAAAGCCATGTTTATACCGGAAGAATCCAGAACAACCTTGGGGAATTGACTATTGTCTTTAGTTCCTCCAGATAATATCAATCGTGTATAAACAGAGAAAAATATCTACCTTGAAATTAATTAAATACGAATTATTATTATTATTATTATTATTATACTATTATATATAAATAGTTAATAAACGCAAACCAGTATACGAACAGTTCACTGGATAGTAGGGAGTCGGTTAATGTCGTTCGTGCTTCCGTCCTAGAAGCGTGGCTTGGTCTTTACAACAGACGTAGATCTGTTAATTAGCGAAAAAGCCTCTTCTATAACAAAAATTATCATCCTGCCTACACGGCTTTCTATGCTTTGTTGTTTTAAAGTTGTATTATAGTCGGTTCGTTAACATTGTGTACCTCAGTTAATTTATCTAGCTTAATTAGCTGAAATGTGCACCTGATAATTACTGTCGCCGTTTCACTAATATAAATGTGTGGTAGTTACTGATGGCATGTGTGTATGTATAATTGCTTTATAAATTAAATAAACCAAAAAAATGGGAGGTAAAAAGAACCCAATAGGTATACATACCTAACATAACTCTTTAACATACATTTTTCAACATTCTTTCTGTCGCGCCTAAACCCTCGATGGCATAATATTTGAGCTATCCATTGTTGTTCTCCTTTACAAATAGGATTGATTACGTCCAAACACGTTTGTTACAGTTTTGCTTTACTATAGAAGTATCGTCACCGAATGTCAACATGAACGCGGGGAAAAACGGGACGGTAAACAGGACGAATGCAAATTTCAACTAGATTATCATATTCTGAAGAAACAATCTATTTGCCTGTACTTGCATAATATGTTAATCTACACAGGGGCGATTAGTTGGCACTTTATACATTGGCTGTTAGCAGTGACTAATTTGTGCTCAATGATAAACAATGATAGTAATAGCTAGCAGTAATTTCCTGCTGCTGCCAGCATGTACCATCACTGCGCGGAACGGCGTAAAACGCAGGAAGTTTTCTCGATCAGAATCCATTAGATAGCTATTTAAGGTTGTGTTTCGCTTAAGGCGCAGACGACGCTTAGGGCGGAGTAAGTAATATCCTGCCATTGGCGTCCATGTTGTTGTTGTTGTTGCTGTCGTCTGCACCATTGATGGAACTCGGAGCAGGAGATGAAACTTCAATATTGATAATAATAATAATAACAACAAAAACAATAGTAGCAGCAAGTTAAACGCCAAGTTGCCCTCGCAGGTTGGATTAAGTTCAACCATCACCACTCACATGCGTTGACCTCCATAGTATGGTACGACAGCGCAACGGAATAATTACGTTGCGTATCTGCTTCATCATGTTCTGTGTTGGTGGTGAAATTCGCTGACCATACGGCAACGGACCACGATTAAACACAATATTGTTCATAATGATAACGGCAACGAGTATGTCCACGTACATATAAACGACAAAGATTGGCGAAAACGACAACGATAATAGTTGTATGGCTGTTGCTAGTGCTGCTTCATTGCTGTTACACGAGTGGCACTGCAGACATATACGTTCACTACGTGCACTTTAGGGTACGTGTATCTGTTATTCGGTGCCTGTACGGGTGTCCTGTACTTCGGGGAACGGGGGGAAGTAGATACTGACAGCGCCATTGTATTTCTCAGTAGCGGTAGAAGAGTCGAAGTGGAATCTGTATTCGAAGCTGTTTTGATGTGCGTATCGATTCTGCGCGGATAGAACCCCTTTTTTAGTCAATGTGATCGGTACAGTTTGTGGCCATGTATACGAATAACAGTGGATTATACGCGGACGCTGAATGCGAAGTCCGCTGTAAAATAGCGGACTTCGCATTCGATCCGAATGGATCCGCCAAATTTACAGAAGACAACGATTGCTTTTTGATTGTTGTTAGCAGGGGAAATCCCTCGGTGTTTATCTGTTCAAAACTGTTTATTGACTGATTTACGGATTTCACTACAATAGAGCGAATTACTGCTCTCTTCATCTATTCAAACAGCTCATTACGGTGGTTGGGTCTATTCTGGTCGAAAAAGATCATTTGTTTTGGCGATTTAACTTTTGAAGATTGGGTGTGACTGCTAATGATTATTTACGCAGACATGTTTGATGTCCGTCAACTTCACAAAACACAATCATTCGACTGGCAAACGAGTTAACTGGCTGCCTTTTTTTAGGACAGAGTCATCCATATTCCAATTTTATCTTTATTTATATTTTTTAATTGTCGTACAGTTTCACCGTTCCGATTACACGGAACTGTTTAAGCAGTCAATTAGGCACGCATAGTATCCATACTACAACATAACAAAAGTTGTGCGTATAGGAAAATCTAAGAGCGCCTATCGACTTAACTCGTAGTACATACATAAGCATGTAGTTGAAACTGCTTTTTCTTTTGTTGGAACATATTCAGCCATTTCGGTGTTCATTGATTACTAGATCTCGACCGTTGTTGTTTAGCGCGGTGCACTTACTGGCTGACTCATTGCTAGCGATTTGGCTGCCGATAGCCGAACCCACGTTGCCAAAGCGTGTTCAAATTTGGCCGGATTCCTGCTGCACCAAACCCAATTTAATGCGTCACTTCCGGTGCCAGAGAAGGTGGTTCCGGTAACTGTGGCCGAAGCACCAACTGCCGTCGCTTACCAGAATTTTTTGACTCACTGTATCAAACTCTTCATAGACAAGCGCACAAAATCATCAATCGTGTACCGCTGGTAAACGACAGAAGTTCTACATGTTGCCAACGTCCTTTAATTTTATTCGATTTGCTGTTGCCAACAGAGTAGCCAGTAGCCAGTAGTACTAGTAAACGCACGAATGGTTACGATAAAGGGCACTTTACAAAACAATGCCGATACAACAACAACAACAAAAACAGCAGTATTACGAACTACCGCGGAAGGAATCTATACACTGTTAAGTGCACATCTGTCGTTACGGTCTTTTGTAGTCAAATCTACTTCGCACCGCAATGGGTCAAGTATCGCTAATGTCTAGACATGCGCCTTCGTAGCTAAAAGCTGGTCTGATCAGTCCAGTGATTAAAGACCGATACGCGAGCAGAATGTCGGCTACTTTGTAATCGCAGGAAGACGGGTGACAAATTTGCACCAATGCCTGCGTAGCACAGGCATGTCTGAAATATTTGACTGGAGATGAGGCAAGGTTTAATCGTCGGGTGGACTTTTACCCAATCACAAAATGGTTCCCGGAAATACTACGTTCAGTTTTGTTCCGGTGAACATTAGAAACGTCCCATTTTATTCCTACAATATTTTTCTCTATGATTTTTGCATAAATTTGGCTATTGAATAGACGAAATAGTTGTAGAAATAAGTGAATCGACGTTGTAGGTAACGTCGTTTAGCGGACGATTAAATAACGCGTTTTTGTTTATTGCTGATGCTTTTAAACGCGGAACGTACATCTGACAAGAACAAAAAGCTTCTAATAGATGCCATTACTGCTTATATATGTATGCTGGTCAGCGAAATACTTTCGCTTCATCCACTTCATCGACATGTAAAGACATCTGCCAAGCTAGATAAACATACATACGTAATGTAGGCTAAATAAATAGTTGGAATACGTTTTAGTTTAGGCCGCGTAGTGAGGGGTCGGTTTTCGAGTACAGCTAATTCCGGCTTGTCATGGAACCTCGTCGAAGCTGAGTCGGAACTGCAAAGGGCTTGGAGAGTGAAAATTTCGTATATTTTCAAACAAGGCTCTCGAGACACCGTCACGAGTTTTTGGCCCATTATAACGAAAGAGTGTTTGCCGCCTAACTGAGATTATTTAGTTAGCCGTTTGGGAGAATGAGCAGATGAGTTACGATATAGAAATGCTCCCTTTAAATGGAAGGCGTAAGGCGAGTGAGGCTACAAGTTCCTCCGAGGAGCTCTTCGGTGAGTTTTGCAGAGAACCGAGAGGTTGCCTTGAGAATTATGCACTGCCTCAAAGGACAATGCGTTGTTTCATTGAAACTGCAAGAGTGCGTGGACAAGCACAAGCATGTTTATTCTAATAGTCTTCATGTAGATGTCGTGCCATTTACAGCCTCTATACAGCGTCTATATAGACGCCCTGTAACTGGCTTTATAAATCTACATTATTTTTTGGCTAACTCAAATATAGCGATTCCTATCGAACGGTGTTAGAATACCAATATTCGTGGCATGCTCATTAGTGGAGAATCTGCATCCAGAGGTACAGTGCACAACTTTTAGCCTTTAGCTCAATATCGCCGACACCCACTGTGAGACCTCACAGCAAGTATGGTAATTCAGATTTCACTCTTCGTGCCTCTACGGTGCATATGATGGATGCTGCTGCTGCTGCTGGCGGCAAAGAGCACGCCTGGTCGCAGGTTCGCATCGCGTTCAACACGATGTCGATCTAAGTGATCTGAGACTAACTGGGAGCACTATGGTTACTATTAACGACAGTCGGAGCCCGTGTCGGGTAGGAGAATTGCTGACTACACACATTAGTAGTATAAATATTTAGATGTGGATGCTGCTCTTCCACGTCCAACGCAGCTCTTCTGCTATGTTATATTTAAATTGTGTAGAGCTTGCGGCGTTTAGAGCGTTAGATCAAAGTCAAATTAACAGTAAATAGATGGTTAACTGCTATACGGAACTCGCTATTGAGGAGTTGCAGCCTCTGCGGAAATCCAGTTGGGTTACTTTCGAGTAAAACAGGTCTTTCATACGAATTTATTTCACCTGCAATCTACGGTATTTTCAGTAACAGGTTTACACAGGTTACAACGATGGAAAGTCTCTATGAAAGAACACAGCAACTGAGACCAAACGATTGTTGCATCCTTTACCCGATTCATGGGGATTTCACATAGTGTCGTTAGTGGAAATAGACTTACAGTAATTAAGTACTTAACAGCCTTGTTTTTTAGCTCAACCTCTCAATCACACTCGCTGAATCATAATGATGGCCACAACGTTTCGTAGAACGAGACAACTATATTTATAATAATAAACATCATTTTCCTATAGAATAGTATCGTTACGAGTTGAAGCATCTGAGGAATCCGCGGGCGCCGGGTTTCCGTTGTTCTTCACCGGGATCAATCATTAAGGTTCGTTTCCACTCCTATCTATTGCACTGTTGTCTGAACTGAAAGTTAGATACGTATTTTTTTAAGCGATTTGCAGTTCATCCCGCTGGGGTCAACCCACAGTATTTAACAGCCACTGCAGCAGCGTTGGTTCAGGGCCATTGTAGCTGGTTCGAAAGGTGCGGGTGAGCAACGTCCGCAGAACCGGTATATGCATCAGGCCATAGATTTCACCCAGGACAACTGGGGGGTGCGACCTCAGCTACAATCGGAACATTATGGCGTAGTACCCCGTAGCCCAGAATCGCTCGCGTCCGATGGATATCGGCACAACATGAAAATAGAGTACGGGTCAGTAGAACGCGCGTTTGAAATTGCGCGGACTGGTTAGCGCCGTCCTGATGAGGCAGTTACCAAAGAAGCATGGTTACTGTTAGGGTACAAAAAATACGTACGAGACGTGGCACCATTTCCGATGTATGTGAATCCACTATACGATGCCCAAAAATGTATCGTAGAAATAGCAATGTTAGTCCTAGTTTGAAGTATTTACGGCCTTTGTTGTTAAGAGGCCTCTACGAAGTTAGATGCCTATTAGTTTTTGGAGGAGCTTATGGGACATTGTTTTGGGGGTTGTCCGCTCAAACGTTTCCTTATAGATCTGAGTTGATACGATTTATGATAATGATTCTTAAGAAAATATTTTCCTGAGCCAGAAAGGCAATGGGTAATGATAACGCTAGTCCTTGTTCCCTATTGGGCCTGGTTAGCTTGGCCTTTAGCTCGTTATGGAACGTTCAAGCAGATTCATATGTTATTATTCAGCTAGATTTATATGTTATTATTCAGAAATGCAGAGCATTCGAACAAATGTATTGCCAATCAGTGCGCAATCAATATATTAGTTTGAATTACAACCGTTATTATTCTACAGCTAATTATGTATTTTAGCCCTATCGATTTCTTTATCCAACTTCGATATCGATGATTTTAGCAGCTGTGATAGACCGTGACATAAGAAAACTGTTAAAATACATTTTCTGATTTCTTGTGTCTCTCGTATCCTGCTCATCCGACTCTTAAGACACTAATCAATTTTCTACAACGGCTGATCGTTTTAAATACAGGCAGTGTAATTGAAGGGTTTTTTTTTTAATTGTAGTCCTTGATCGCACTCCCCCCAAACGGTCCATTTCCAATGTGCTATTAGCAATATTGGAACCCGCAACAGTGGTTAGGCCGTACCTATCGCCGTTGGTACGTGTCAGTACGAATTCAAATTCACAGATAAAGCACTCATCATTCACACAGGGGGCACAGTCCTGCAGATGTCAAACCCCCACTGCTGAGCTGATTCCATAGCAGAACAAAGAAGTTCAGGTCGTATTGTAAATTATAGAGACCAGCAGATGGCATGTACGTTTCACGGTCGTATGCGCACGCTTTAAACATGCAACAATGACTATCATTGCTATAGTACCTATTGTAATATAACAACGGTAGACTGGCATTTACTTAGGTAGCTGTTAGTGCGGTTTTTGCTATCGTCTGGTGATGCTGAGCTTCTTTATCGCCGCAGGAAGAGTTGCTGCTCTTCCGCAAATGGAGTAATAATAGAAGCAGGCTGGGCAGTAGCAGAGAGTCACACAGGGCGGGCGGGTGGGTCATTCCGTATAGAGGTTGTCGGATACAAGTTCTGCATTGGGAGACAGCAGATTGCTGTAAATGGGACGGCGCAACAAAGCGTACACGGAAATCAGCAAAAATAGCTGTTTATGGTGGCTGGCGATGTCTCTTTCGTAACCACAGGCTGTTGCGCTTCTGCAGCGAGAATTTGCTGACCGTTCGGCTTGTTTTAGTCGCTAATCGGGAAGTTATCGTTTCAACAGCTATGGTGACTGGAAACATCCTAGATTAATGAAAGGGCTGATGATCTCCCTCCAGACGTTTGAAAGTTGAAGAATGTTTGGTCTCGAGACAATTGGTAAGTAAGTTACTCTCGTTGTTTGCGGGTAAAGGTTTTCTAGACCTTACAGAAGACATCATTGGCGGCAGTACGTAGATAAAACACGGCAGCATCGCGGCTGAACTTCATCTACTTCTGATTTCAAAGGGCTCTGCATCCGAGTGAGGATATCTAAAATTTCGTTAGTTAAACTGAAACGAAAAGACGACGGACGTACAATGTGTGAATTCGTCCCGTCTGTACAAATTCGTTTCATACTAAAGAATATTGGGTACGAGAGCGTATCCAATAAATTTGTGGAGTTTTTACACTAAACCTATTGTCACTTTGCATGCCCAGTGTGTCCGGAAACTTTTAATAATTGGGTATCTACTGAATGAAAACGTCGGATTGACCAAGCTGTCTCTAGGTAGTTGCTGATAATGCTGATAAATTCATGGTATCGATCATGAGTTCTATGTCATGCAATCTGCCCTGTAGCAAGACTATTACTTACGGGGTTACTGTTTTGACCTGCTGGGTTTTGAGTAGCTAGAATCTGAATCGAACTTGTAAGCTGTGTGTTATTAAGTACATTTCTCTAAACTGCTAAGTGGGTCGCTGTTCTTACTCTGCGCTATTCTGTATTTTGACGAACAAATCATAAACCATGCGAAGCTCATACCGGAACATATTATTTGCTAGAAATCAAAATTTGACCTTCGACTTAGACATGTAATACTTTTAATACTGTTTGGGTTTCGAGTTGGCCATTTGGCACTGGTGTGCAGCTTGGACCCTTACGGGACCGATTTGCTTACTTTGCAGGGTAACATTATCTATGGACCCTATGTTTCTCCGATGGAGTTTTGAGGCACTTTAGATTTACCCATCGACCGTGAAACGATGCTTTCTAATTAACATGGCCAGCCCCTAACGCGGAGTAGATAACGAGGTCGCGAGCGCCCTAGCGGAGACGTAGATAAAAACTGGAAACCTCATATTCGTCTGCTAGAGTCGATCAAATTCGACGAAGAATCGTAATGGCCGATATAGGACTGATAAACGTTTACAGAGGACAATGACAATGAGCACTGCGACCACGTCATTGGCGATGTTTGTTTACTCTTAACGGTTAACTTAATTTGCACATTAGTACACACATAAACTATGTCACAAAGTATAGCACTCATCCGATTTGTCGCGTTCCGTTAGGCTACACTTAAAGCTTACTATTTATTTTACTACTATAGCTTTAGCTCAGGAGGAATTGTTTGCCGTATTAAAGCGCCTCGAGACTGTTAGATGAAACATATATAATCAAATAATATCTCTAGTTCATCACATTTTACTTTCGGTACAAGTCTTTTTCTAAGGGAACGTTCGGGGTCAGCCAGTTTCGCAGGTAAAACTAAATACTGTCATCGATGTGAACTCTTTAAAGGGAATAAAGAGACAGCTGTGTGTCTATTTGTAGAACTCGCAAAGGAGCGTTTTGCTATTACAGACGGTTTATAGATAGATTAGGCAAAAACAGACAGGCAGACTGTAACGTTTGAAGATCGAATTGCGTTTTTTTTTTTTGAATAATAAGAGATTTCGCGAGCCAACCACTTCTTCTTGAACCACAATGATATAGGACGCCCCGAACGAAACAGCGTATCGAGTGAATACCTTTTGGAGAATTATATTGCCGTAAGTTCGCTGTTCGGTTCGTGTGCGTCGGACGCAGTGCGATTCTTTATTCTCGCGTTCTTTTTTTTTCTTTTGATAAAAAGTTCCCTTGGAACAGAAGAAAACCTGTATCCCTTTGATGTGCTTTAGAATGCTCGCGCCTGCATAATAACGCGTCAATATGTGGGTGGTCTACTCTGCTATACTAAATTGTAAAGTCTATTGAACATTGTTTTTGTTGATTGTATCTCTATCAATATTGTTAATACAAGAACAGCATGTAGAAATACTTACTTAACCAACACTAAGTGTACTAATGTCAACATGAAATTCAAGTTCACCTTGACAGTTGTCGAGTGTGATTCGTTTTCATTTTCTGCGTTCAAGACTGAGCATTGGCCAGGCATCAACTCTACCAGTACGCCAGGTATTCTGACGATGCTATAATTTGTTCTAATAATAATAACTTAAACAGCATTCGTAAGCCACTTTTAGTCCACTGGCGTGTCACTTAGCAGAACTTCATCGAAAGCTAGATCATATCCTAATGTAGCTGGCCTCTCCAGTCCGCTGTTTTAAGGTAAGAAAGGATTAAATTGCAACAGGTCAAGTCTCGAGGTACGTGACATAGGTAGGTCAACAAAGGACTTTGCATCCATCTACTGCCCACGCCATATTATCCATTTCTGCCATATTCCAACGCCAGCCATTAAATAGGGACGTAGCCCAGCCAACTGCCAGCAGCCGACTCTTCCATTCCTCATAGATCGCCAATGTATGTAGTAATGCTTTGCCGAGCTTCAGGCCTGCGTTGAATGCATCCACAGATCGTTGTAGCTATAGTGTTTTCACTGTCTTTTGTTTTCTAATTTTACGAACGGTCGTACGACGGTACGGCCAGTTGCGGTAAATTGCTTGCTACAGCATTGTGGCAATAGCGGGTCGCATAAGCGTTCGTTGTCTGAGAGACAGACGCGTTCTGACAGGCACGTTTGGACTAAGAGGTGGATAGCGGCGGTGTCGATTGACTATCAATTCTGAACAGATATGTGCGCGCGGTAACTCTCGTTTTAGAATAAACCTATCTATATAGGTTAGAACAAAAATAAGGCTTGATGTAGCATCGTCCGGCTTTTGATTCTTCAAAATATCAGCTTGAAATGCGCCGCATACTGCAAAACTTCTTCGAAGTCACTGTTGGAACTCGTTGAGGAATAGCGAATCAATGACGGGGATTATAATTATGTAAAGATCAAGCTTTTGCTATCTTGGTTCAACACTTCATAATTCAGGCAAACAAAGAACGCTGTGTAAACAATGGGAATCCATCGTTATTAACATGTTCGTCGTAATCTCCGGTGGCCGGGATCGATAAATATTTAACTGGGACTAAACCGCACCTTACCTATTTTCGTTGCAGCTGACATGTTCATATAGAGACATCTCAAAAAGCGGACATACACCGAGGACGATTCAGGAGTTGACACTCGTTTACGTACCCACTGACATCGCCATTCATGTTGAATAGCAGCAATAGGGGCAATATAATACTTCATGCTTGCCACTCTTTTGCGAAGCACGACCGAGTAACTCCATTAGTTACTCGGTCGTATCAGAACATTCAACCTGGGTCACTCTGATACAATCGTGAACGAATGTGTCGATCGGAATCGGGGTTGGCCACTGATCGGGCACATAATTTTAGCTCCTGCCGAAATACGTGGCAAGTTGATGATGTTTGCTTGGTATATTTTAAGTATAGGGTAAACAGATCGCACTGTTAAGAGAACACAATAACAAAATTATCGCTGTTTGCGAAGTGGTGCAGCGCAAAAACAGTCTAATGTTATAACGAATATTAACATGCATCTGTTATAGAAGAAAAACTAAAACGCAATCAGATTGTTTCTGGCGTAAAATTTAGACGTTGGTTTGTTTAGCGGCACAGTGTCAGGACCTACACTGGGGCAGTTTCTGCTGCAAATAGTCAATTGATCAGCGCAGATGCAAACTACTCGAGATCTGTGAACTTATCGCTAAAGATTAGCTAAGTGATAACGAATGTAAGAAAAATAATATTACTAGCGACTATTAGAATCAAAACTGCGATGGTTACGGTGGGGCGACTGTGAACATGAACGCGTTCTTTGAAGAATGCAGGTCGTAATGTTAAATAAGCGAAGACTGGAGTTTGATGAATATCGATACATACAGGACTCTTTATATCTTGTTCCAGTGTAAGCCTTTTTTGTTGCCCTGTTCGATAAATTTTGGTGGGAGCAGAATAGACCAGTCATCGTAGAATGTATTTAGCATTTTTTTTTTCTATCAGTGCAGTTCTAGCTAGTTCCTCCTAGCTACAATGTAAAGCAGTAGTGGGCACCCAGATACGCGCATGGATTATCCGAAGATAATAAGAAGGAAGTCCAGTCCAATAATCGTTCCACTGCGAAATGGGTGGAGCTCGATGAGGGCTTGTATCTAGAATGGGTTAAAGCCGAGAAAAGAATGAACTGTTTGTTTATCACTGGCCGGCCGGGACAGTGCCTACTCATCTATATCGGATTTATTGATCAAGGGCAGGATTTAGACCATTATGGGTTATTGTTATATCTGTTGGTGTGCATGTGCGCGTTTGGAAATGAAACGAGTTGTATAGGACGACTATTGAACGTAGCGGAATAATGAGGAGTATTATGGAAACGTCAAAAGGTGGAGCATCATTCAGGAAGGGCACTGCCGATCAGGTTGCCTTATTAACATACTGCACGCGCCATACTGTCGCTTAAATTAGAAATGCATTTTTGCACCTTATCACCATGCATATTGTTAACGTTACAGTTAGAGTAGTGACGACTAATTTAAGCTTTCAATTACTTGCGTTCCATACTGGTGCCGTCATTTTCGAATTAAAAAGCATTGCTCTGTAGCTAGCGTAGGCATCTATCAGTTCTGTGTCCGGTCACACTCTGTAACGCCGTGGCAAGACGCGTGACTAAGATTATTTCGAGCCAATCTTTGTCAAAGTGTAAAAGAATGTGCGCTATCAACGCTTCTACAATGGAAAACGTCGCAACTATTGTACTCGGATGTCAGTCTCCCCCTGTACGGCCCCCGTAATAAAATGACCCGAATGAATTTTCTCATATATGCTCCATCCCACAAAACTCGCTATATATATGAACCCTTACGGTTTCAGTCTGGTCTTGAAAAATAGGCATTTTTCGCCGATTCGTTCACTTTTTTCCCACATACATATGTATTACGTACATATTTATTGATTGTCTAGGTGTTTCATACCGGATACGTTTCAGCATCAGGGGCTGACGTTGTTGGATGCGAATCGAATTTCCTAGCGAAAAGTTCACAAGACGATCTTTGCTTAGCTGCTCAGTCATTAAGCTACGACGGTGGATTCCTTGGCTGTCGATTGGTGCTGCCGTTAAATCGATCAGTTGCCTGCCCCCTAAGGCAAACCACTGTTGTGGTCCTTCGTCAATCTGTCGAATATTACTCAACCCCAGTCGTGCTGTTGTAGACTTTCATTGTGAATTCTACCACGCGCTCGTAACAAAGGCATAGGGCAGGCAAGGGCATAAGGCGCATACGTCGGGTAAATTATCAGTATGTCTTGCGTATTGCAGTAGGAATTCGGTTAGACAACTACGCTGCTTGCTGCAGATCTCATCCCTATACTGCCGTCCTAGGGCTCAGAGGAATCGATATGGAACAGCATAACCTATGAAGATAGTTTTGAAGTCGCCTTTGTGGTGACTGAAAAGACTGCGAGGCAGATCGGAAAATACAATGGGGGAGATGGAATATTCTATCACAGGGACAAGAACTGTGATTGGTATGAGATTTAAGTGAAGAGTTCGATACAATAGAGTGGAGAAGGTAAGCGCTGAATAACATAGGATAGTGCACTAGATAAGTGCGCATTGTTAGGATATTTGATGGTACCAATGCTGATGACGAAATAGATTACTTCACGAGAAGGTTTTCTAGGTCGGTTAGTTTAATCGTTACTCTACATTTTGTTTTATACTGTGTGGCAAAGCCGTCGCGTTAAAATATGAAACACATTGAGCTTCATAGAAATCTATTGTGTAGCTTTCTTAAGATACTGTATAGCTGTGTACTTAAGTTGCTGGCAATAAGTTGAAGGGTAAATACATACATCCGCACAGATAGCATTCGCTAGATCTTGTGGCTTGATCACAATTCACTTACTGCTTACTACAACTAGAAGCAAGGCATTGCACGGAATCATTTTTGATATCGCCGCTTACGACACTGCGGGAAATTTCTCGAGCTGTCTAAGCGGTTTGAGCTATATGACACGATATTATCTCCTCCCTAAGAGGAGTTTCTTGTTTTACGCATGCTTGGGGGCAGACGTTCTAACATCGATGCTTATCGTGCTTATGTGTGCCTGTCCATCGCCCGTAGCAAGGCGGGGATAATTTCGAAAAGTTCGCTATGTTGAGTTGCTGTGTTGTTAATAGTATATGGTCGATGTCAAATCTGTTTTTCCTCCATGTATTGTATGTGTTGCAAAACATCTGCTGTTAAGCGGCTGAAAGTTATTGGCTGCTATTAGTTGTATTCTAATCATTGTCGCTCGACAAGCTTCCCTCATTGAATAATCCCTACGAAGGTTGCTACGGCATTATTCAAATATTCGTATCAAAATAATTCAGTAACTGCACGCGCCGGTAGTTACGTCCGTTTGGTTCAATCTGTCTGGTTCAGAGAACATCTTGCAAACGTTCCGTTATAGTCAATTTGCTTGACGGCGCGTTCAGTGTTTCGCATCGTGAATCGATTCTGCGGTTAGAAAAAGGCTGTTGAAGATCCTTGGAAGAGACGATACTACAGCGGAGCTCTTGCAAAACAAAAGGTCTGACGAGCCGCACGACCAATTGGTCGTCGCAATGTTCCTCTCTTCCGCATTGGCTGTGTTCTAATCACAATGTTCCCTCGTACCGAAACGAAAACGTCAAGCAGTTGAGACCCTCTTTGGTGCTGACGTCTGTGACGTTTTAGTTGTGTATTCTGTCCGTGTTCTGACTCTTTCTACGGGGATAAAGCAAGTATGATCAACAGGGACGCCATGTTCATATAGTTATTAAGCTATGACGGAAATCTCTTTTGGTGCTGCTTGATCTGTTCCTTGTCTTCATTCGTAGCTCGTTGGTCGAATGATCATTCTAATGAAATCATCAGGATGCCAATGAGCAGCTTTCGCCTATTAAGCGTGCTAAGCGTCTGTGTATTAGCTCGCTATGAACCCTTGCGACTTGCCTCTTTCTATGCCAGCGAAATCAATTCTTTTGGATTGTACAGGTTCCATCACGTATGCTCGCGCTTACTATTCAAACATCAAAAACATAACCAAACGAATGTAATGAGCAAAGGTTGTATTGTAGCCAGTCTATTTTTTTTTGCTTATTGTCTTAGTCGCCTAGCTTTGTCGCGTTCTTCCCACTCTCACATCGAATGAATAAAGAATCAACACATGTAATTGTGTTCCCATTCAACAATCAGCCGATATATAAGAAGGCACAACCAAGTCAGGCCAGCGACGCGTCTTCTTGGTCCGGCTCCTATCAATTCGCCTGTTACCTTGGCGCCTTGACGTTTCTGCTATTGCTGACTTCGTTGCGATTTCCTTTACAGCAGTCGACCGTTTAAAGTTAACACAGAAGGGGCTTCAGGATAGCGTTTAACTTCGCGTCGTAACCTTCGCCGTGTAACAATGATGCCCTGGGAACTGAGGCAGCGGTTCGCAGCCGAACGTTTATTTGTCTCGTCGTATTTACATTCGGCCGTGCGTTAACACCTGTGCGGGTTGCATCATCGGCAAACCAAAATATCTCTAATGCGTATTGCGGATGTGCAGAAATGCCTCGTTTAACAGTTTCGCGTTCCGCTATGTAAACGTCTTTGACGAGAAGGGATTCGCGGAGGGATCGGCAGTTACTCTTCTTCCCGAGTGCGCCAAGTGGCTGGGGCACATGCTGTAACAAATTGAAGCAAACGGCTGTATGTGTGCGCCACACGAGTGCGAGTGTTCTCTCGCCGTAGCCACGTTAACAAGGCGTCGTTTTTCAACAACAAGGGGATAAAGGGCGAAGAAAGGGGAGCGATATTGTAATGACATCTGCAGCCGCAATGGCGCCATCAGGTTGTCGACAGGTAAACACGTCTACTCGCGTGTATCTCTAAATTGACGAGATGCAGTTTGACTTCATTGATTTGGCTTGGCCTGCATCGTTTACTTTTATCGCTTCTTGGGTTGGAGCATAGACGTGAAAGCGTGGCCATGCTGTGGCTGCTTAGCCGTCGTTTCAACTATCGCAGTGGCTGAGGTCATAGAAGCGCGTCTTTGTAGATTTCGGTGGCGGTGTCGATAGACATGTTGAAAATTGTATGTTAACGAGAGCTCATCGTGAATTTCAATTTCACGAGAACTCTATCGTGAAATCGTGGACTTGAAATATTGGACATATGAGTGATATTTTTTAGAGCACTGAAGACAGTTATTGATTCAGTAGCGCTTCAGTAAAGACCAAAAAGGTCTAAGAAAATCTTATGGGTTGCGAGTAAAAAATAAGCCTCGAAACGCTGAAGTCGTTATTAAACGTCCGCCTTTTTTCGTGTAGTTGCTCTTTCTCACAGAACATAATTGACACCTGCTGCCTTCAAGTAGTCTCACATTGACCGTTAAGGACAACGTACTGCTGCGCCATTGCTTTCGAAAGGAATAACTCGGGTAATATTATGTAGGCAAATAAAGAAACGATGATCAAACTCCGCCATGCTTCGGAACGGACCGAGTTATTAGGCACTTGAGACGGTTAGTTAAGAAGAGAGGTTTACAGCTGGTTCTGAACATTTCATATTCCTTGTAGCCACCCCAGTGATTGTGCGCGAGTCCGTTAAGCGCTAATATTAACCTCGTGGTCTTCCCAATGCAAATTGATCATTTTGGCCATACCAAGTGTATATACTTCGGCTTTCGTCGTTAATTTTGGTCGAAGTGAGCTTCGAACGTCGAAGTAACGACGCAAGCATGGGGTGGGCGTCGTTGGCACTTGCAGATGGTTTAGATGTTAACGGGCGTGTGAATGCATGTTAGTCTAACGTTTGCATGTTTTAAAGTGAGAATGTGTAACGCTTATATATATTTCGAGCGATTTTTTTTGTAACCCGCCATATCGGCAATGAGGCCTTGTCGTACTGCAGCAAACGCTAGTGAACACTGAGTATTGTTTGTGCCTGAGGCGTGTTTACGGTCGATACATATTGTCATTTGAACGATACATATCGTGGTATTCTATCTCTGTGGATGAACTAAAAATAGAAGCATGATGTGGTATAGACATCCTCGATGCGACGTATTTGCACATCATCGCCACTGCTCGAAGCAGTTGGCCTGTTTATGCCTTCACCGCACGTTCGGCTGACCGCAGCGCTAACTCGCTGTATGAGACAAAACCCCGTAGTTGATCCAAGAAGAAGGAAGATCAGACTATCATCAAAGTCATTGACGTAGCCTATAGTATAGCTGCACTAAACCTTCATGACGCTTGTATTGCTAACAAAATCGTGTACTATTTACAAGCGCTGTTTTCGCCTACTTGATATACCACTATCGTATTTATTCCGCAACAGTCCTTTGGACATCTATGGGTATACCCTCCCCTGCGACGGATCTTATTGTCCCATCACAACTGTGTAAATCGTGCGTAGACTCCCGTGCTAATGATTAGTTCGTAGACTTATAATGTCGCAGTAGAGACTGTGTTGAGCTTACTTATACAGCGACCATCATGTCATTATGTGCCAGTATTTCGTAATGCCAGTGTTGCCACCGCTGCCGACGCCCCAGTAGCTTTCCTTGCGCATCCCGTTCTTATCCGCTATTCTCCTTTCCGGTTCTTCATGTAATCTACTCAGAATCTGTACACAATCGGTGACCAGCCGAATACTTCTGGCAGCACGCTGATCAGCTGCTAGTGCTGCTGCTGCTGCTGCTGCCTCAACCCGTGAATCGTAAACCAACAGTGAACGGTTACAGCTGCAAGTGCGCCCCCTCTTAGCTCGTTTTGCCCCTAGTTGTGTGCGTTCCAACCCGGTATTTGCGCGAGTTTTACATTTATCAGGGTTATGTTCGCCTTTTGCTTGCTGTCGAATACACGTGCTGCACGTTCGAGGTAATGCCTTACTACCACGCTTAATGTTGCTAGTACGGCAAGTTCCGCTGCTACTCAAGCAGCACCTATATTGCACTTGTTTCTTGTTTACGCTAACATACAAAACAAGCTGTATAGGACGCAGGTGCGAATAGGGGTAGGGGCAATTGGCAGAGCACGTCATAGTGCGTTTGTCTGCAAGGTGCAACGAAGGCCGCGCTTGTGCTGAACGTCAGTGTTGTTGCGGTGGCCCCGCTGCCGTGATCCTGTTTCGCGGCATTCGAACTGCTTGCCGGCCGCGTCGCAAAGCGTTGTTTCCTCATGAGTAAGGCGAAAGAAAGCCAGCAGACGCGGTAGCTCGTTTGTAGCAGCAAGACCATGTCTCTAGTCCCCTCTGTTGGCCCCCTGTTAAAGTGACTAAGCCATTTTAATATATAATAGAAGTACCACAATATACCACAGTGTGGTTACACTTATATATGTTTGGGTTCGTAGGTTCGTAATGTGATTGTGATCAACGGGACAGTGTGAAAGCGGAACGTTTTTGACATATCATTTTGTTTTTCCATAATTGCTAAATAAAACCTTTGTCACGTGTTTCTAACCGCCGATCGGCAGTACGCATAGTTAGTCACCTCGAGTTTCCCCGGCTTACAATGATGCTGGTGCCGCCACCGCCGCTGCTACTGCTCACATCAGTTTTATTAGATGACCCACTTGTAACTTTAGTAGTAAACAAGTGTCAGCCATGTCACTTCCACAACTTGACAGTTATGTAAGGTTGACCCGTCACGGGTACGTCTTTGTTGTCGTACCAACGAAAGTGGTTTGGTCACTGGTGGTATTAACCAAGTGGTATAGCGCGGTAAAACGAGTCAATTGTCGTGATGAGAAGCCTACTATACAAATATTGCATGTGAACGCTGTAGTGAACAGTAAAGATGGTGACATCAATGAAGTACACGATTGTATGGCCACGAGCGACGATGATGGTGTTTGAGAATGTGTTCCGTTATTAGGTACTCATTTATTTAGATAGAAACATCTATTTAATTATCGTAAACAGACACGGCACTTTGACAGAGAAATAAAGGTATAATTGGATAACATTATGTCAGACTGTTGTGCATACGAAACGATATGTATAATATGTATGGGCACACAAATCGCACGCAGTGCACACGTATGTGTGTGTACATCAACGTGAAATAGACACGACGGTCGCTCAGGGAAGTCTGCTGGCGGTGCGTAATGCCGGTGTTTAGCCGCCGAAGCAGTATAGCAATTTTCGCTCTCAAGGGTTTAGACGGCCAACGATAGACATTGAAAATAACGGATAAAGAACATGACTTCACCGCTATCAGTCTCAGTAACCAGACTGTAAACTGTCTACAGATAAGGCTCCAACAATTTATTATTACCTGTGTTTAAATTTAGCTTCTATACAAAACCACGCGTAAGATAAAAATCTTAGTTTTGTTCAAGTACTTGACTGGACATAACTGATATTGACTGATATGGACATAACTATACCGACGCTGCGATTTTCAGGTGGTAAACATAGCCCATTTTCGAAATAGCTTTAATTTTTAACAGGGTTCAGGGGTAGTGCAACCTGCAAGCCGGACTTCGTCTCGTACTGAGAGATTTACCTGCTGAGCCATGGACTGCTGTCTTCTTGGGTCTTAATTTGGATAGTGGCGATTGATTCTTTTGAATAGTATGAGTTTGACTGGACTATTGGAACAATGCAGGCATCTTATCTGCCGGCATCGTTCGATTTACCGCCCTGACAGGCGATTGCGCAACTGAAGACATCGGAGTTAGTAGTAGACGAGCAGGTTTGCCGATATCGGCTGCGGATGGCCCCCTGGGGCAAATCGTGAAAATGCAGTTTTTCGGTTTAAGAGAAGTGCATATAACGAAGTGTTCAAATTCAGCAAATTGGTTCTAAAAAGAAGGGGCGGATTTTGGTGCCAGGCTAGTATTCTAGTTTCCAGCGTGTGAGAAATACCTGGGGATCTAATTAGCTTGACTCTTCAGTAGATTCTTTCTTCGTAGACATAGAATGGCGGTGGAAATAAGGCCCCGTCAAGTCCTACTTATGCACCTAAGACGCTGAAAAAATGAAAGAGTGATATTTTACTGAACGGGAACAGAAGATTCCCATTAGTGGATTTCAGCATGCACTGTAAAAGATGAACTTAGTACGATCACTCGAGTTTCTGACGTCCCTCATAGGCGTTCTCACATGATGTCTACCACAGAGGAGTTCTTTACTTATGAAAACTAGTATCTTTACGTTCAGTACTGTTCGCCGATATCGCGTGGGCTTTATTTAATATTAACACATTCTAATTGAGGAAGTAGATGCTGTAAGTCTACTGTGATCTGAAACATTTTTATTGCTTATACTATGAGCAAGAATGTCTGGAAATACTGTTGCATCAGGTTGTCCTCAGCTGTGACGGGCACCGCATCATTCCCATAGATTTTCGTTGCGGTCAGATGTTTTGATGGTCAGGTTCACAGAAATAAGGTTTTGTTGAACTCTATCGTGTTCGCTTATTGCTCGAATAGTTCATCGCGATCGGCCTGTCTACTGGCGCTAGGACAACTCTCGCATGCGATATGCCGTTGTTTCTAGGTTGTCCTTAGGTTGTATTTTGTATTCGTCTGAGAATCAGTATGCAAGTATGGTATCAGTAAACTCGTTGATAAGTTGGAATACCGGACCACTTTTGGGTATTCCTCATAGAAATGCACGGAAAAAAGGGCGAAAGGATTCATGCCTGATAAGATTGATTCACTAGCAGTAGTTTGTTTACAACTACGTGAATCGAAGTTGGATGTTGCTGTTTGAATTGCAACTAAATTGAAGTTCTATATTCCTTTTAACGAACGTAACTTATACTGGATTAATTATGTGTAAGTTTAAGACATGCAGCGTGATAACGTCGGATCGGCGGTGTCTTATCTGGCGTTTATGAAGGAAAAACGAACTAGCTAGTCAAACGTAGCACAGGGATACATTGACCTCGTATGCTCAGTCCTAGGTAAACACCGCTCTATTCGTGCTATCATCAACTTAATGTTGCATTTGGAACAATAATTGTTTAAGTAAAGGCTAAACTGGGCCTGCTTCGACGTCTGCTTTCTCACTTGTCCGCCTGGTCGATCCGTGCAAAAGACAACAATAACAATGGCGGCAGCGGTGCCTTAGCCGTTGTGTTCGGCATTTATTCCAATCGGATATCAGCTCGTGTATATATATATAATAAATATAGTTTTTATATAATTTACAGATATATATGTATATATATCTGTGAACTGGCGCATGGTACTCTTCGTGCATATGATAGGCGGGTTCGCAAAACTCATTATACCAAAGGAAAAGATGGCAAAGCTGCCAACGAAGGTAGTCTTCAGATAACCAGTGCATGCGACATGTAGGTAAGATCCGATAGCCTATTTGACCGCTGCGTATCGTTTCGCGCGAGCGGAGAAATTCATTTCATTTTTAACTTGCTTTTATTATTCTAGATATTAGCTAGAGTTTGTAACTCGCTAAATTGACTTGTAAACAATATATCCATATCATTTTGATAGGCAAGAACAGCTCGTATTATTTCACCATTCAGCTATTGAATTCAAGACCTCTGTCAAGGGAGTTACTAGTAAGACGATATTCTGAACCAGATATAAGGAAAACCAGCAACATAGCAGTAGTTTCCGTCATATGCATTCTACAACTGAAAAAAAGGAATATATTAATTGAATAGATCAGCTATGGCGACAATCTTTTGATCGCTGTACGTATCTATAAGGGATCTGGTGTGTGTGACGAAACCTGCTTCGCTTACAAAATCCGTTAATAAACATGAGCAAATGAAAAACCCAGACAGAATATTTTGTATAAATGTAATAAATAAATGTAAATAAAAAAAAAACAAGTATAAATGATACTCAAAAAAGGCTGTTTCTGTCAAGGCTGAATCTGCCAAAATCCATGCTTATCATGGGTCCAAAGAGAGCTTTTAATAACCTCTCCCAATTCTCAGGTTATAGGTAATTCAAAGGTTAGTTCTTTCGAATCGTGATTTAATATTTGTCTACACGCCCCATTTGACAGTTACGCATTGCTTGACGATGGGCTTCCGATTCATCAAATGTATGTGCACGTGTATGTATGGATGTTGTGTTCCAGTAAGAACTTTGATGTCGGTCAATCGTTGCTAACATGTGCCTGGTATCCCCTTCAACTCTATCATTTAGTATGCATCCATGCATCAGAAGTCAAACGAAGAATACTCCTGTACCTATGCATGCTTCGAATGTTGGAATAAAATTTACCCGTCAAATATGTACGCCGTGGGCGTCTTTTGTACCCTGTCGAATCTATTGTATCAAATGTATTGGATTTAGATTGGTGCTGCACCCTCGACCTTTGTTTTGTTATTGGGGCCCTGTTTATGAGTTAACGTTACGGTGCCATGAGCTTTGACCGCTTAAGCGGGTGTTAGTCCTAACGCGATGCCATTATATTCGTTCTACAAGACAAAATGTGCAGGTGCAGCTAAAATGACTGGGAAATACACGAGTAGAATTATCTAAAATGTTGGCTAGCAAACTTGTTAGTGAACGGATGTTTGTTGGATCGAGAAGTCGTGATCCGACAACCTGGATTTCCTTAAATTAGCACTGATGTAGGTCCTGATCTAATGTGTAATTCTAATGTGGGATCCCTGCACGTCGTTTATCGAATCTCTACCTAAGCTTAACGTCATGACAGATTACGGTCGAGTCACGTTGGGATTGGCTCGCGACTGCTGCGATGTATGTCAGCAAATATCTGTGCAAGCTTTTTAGTCCGTCTATACTTAAGAGCTGATGACTTTGTTTGCATTTTTATAAAAATAATCGCCCGTCTTCGCGGTTCAGTCAGCGTCAAATATGGCCAACCCTCGTCTCATTTACCTTGCTGTGGGTACCTATGTGGATTGCAACATTAGGTTCAACTTGTGTCATGTCTCCAGCGAGTTTCCCAAGATAATTCCGATTTCACTGCCAAGACTTCGGCTGATATTTATAGATATTATGCTGTTGTTCCGCTAAATCAGCTGCTAAGCCATCCATACCAGGATACACGTAGAAACACCTCCTATTGAGAATGCCCCTCACATGCAAAACATTACACGCCAAAAAGGACTCGTCTACATGCTAGATATGCTTGCATGAATGATGGACACTGAAAGAACATTGCATGCATTCGGCATCTCACGGTGTTATCGGAGCGGGGAACTGGACATATTTTATGATTTAGGACTGAATTCGGAAACCTAATTTACATAAGTTTCCGAATTCGGTCCTAAATCATTGTCCCTGGCACAAGAAAAGGTTGACCGCACCATAAACTACTCGTGTCAAGTGGTAGTATTCATCGGGTCGGTACGTCACTAGAATCGGTAGAATTTCAGCCAGGTCGATGCTGTGTACATAAACAGTTAGTTGTGTTACAAGTACTTCATGTTAAGGATTTGAGGAAATTTCGCTAATATGTATCGTGCATATGCTAGTAATGTAGACATTGTCTTCCCGTTCATCGGACTAAAATGCTAATTTGTCAGTGACGCCTCAGGGGTTACGGCGAATACGAAGCGTGCGTCTGGCATGTGTAATTTTAACGGAAGTATGTAGATCATGGAGAGATTCGAAGTCCAACGTGATTTAGTAGCCGAAGACTGTTTGCGACCTGCGTAGGTTTCCTTCAAAGTAAAGAAACAACTAGATCTTAAAAATACAAAGCGAATTTCATACACAAAACAGGATTATCTTGTAAATCATCTATCAAGGACGGGACTTACGTATCTGTGGGCTGATCTTATTACCTTTATATTGCTCCTAATCATACCATCTCGAGGCTCGTAGAAAACACCCCGTTTATGGGTTGAATACATTGACGCAGGAGACCCTACTCTGTTATTACCGACAAATTTGCCTACAAATTACTATATTAGCAAGTATTCTTCGTCGACCCCTCCCACGTGTCGTGGACACGTACTCAGCTGTAGCTCAACGAGTGCATATGTTCCGAATGAATTTATAGCACTTATTATCAATAGGCAGACAAAATCCGCAAGATTTCGGTCGCGAACGAAGATGGGATAATGGGTGCAGGGGCGTAATTAGTATTTCTCCATTGACGACGACTGGTATGCTTCATGTAAATGATTAAACGATAATAGTAAACGACTGAACGCCTTTATGTCACAAGCATGTATACCACATTGAAACTATTAATAAAGGATTTAGTCTCTGTAGTTGGGCCTGGGGCGTCATACCCGTTGCGTAACCGGGCTACTACGTACAGCCGTATATATGTATGTACATACGGTCTACTTACATGGCTGTATGGCCAATTCACACGCGCCGTACCGGATCTTGTACGCAGCGCCAGCGCTGCTCCCCATCCGCTTCTGAATGACGAATCAACCGTTTGTATAGCAGAAACCGCCTGGTAGCAGTTACGATTATTGTGTGTTCTCATGGCCTAGTAATATCGTCGTCTATCGAGAAAAATTCAACGGCCTTGAATACCAACCAGGGTGGTAGGGCGGTAGACTTCCGAACATGCACATCTGTGCGACGAAGAATTAATCGTACATAGACGTTCGTAAAAGGACGGTGCGCGTAAAGGAGAACGACTCATAGCAAAAACATTAAAGGGAAAACAAAATTTGCGAATTGCGAAAATCTTCCGTAAGACATCTACGGTGGAATCGCCGGTTGCATTTGCAGTCGTCGCTTCGTAGAAGACTCGGTGCTCTCTGGCTAGTGGTACTACAAGAATACATAAGAACGTAAATTAGATTCGTCGAAACTATATATCGGTTGGAAGTGGGGTGCTGATACAATCCTATGCTTGTTGCCTAGAATGAATCCGTTTGTTCCTTCGTTGATCTGATACTACTGGGGGGGTAAAAACGCAGCTACTACTGTCAATCATTCTCGCTACGGCGCCGCTCACTGATTACCTGCGGTGCGTCTCGGTAGCTTTTGCGAGCACGCCGAACTTGCTGGTGGCATTTCTTCAGTTTTATTTACCAAGCAAGATGGAATTTAATGCGCTATCGTATTGTATAGAGCAAGAGAAAATCGGAAGATATCCATATTCATACTCGCCTTAGTAAATCTTGTTTACTTCGATGAACCGTTCGGTGGACTAGTAAAATTATAGTCTCAAAATAAAAAAAGGCCACTTCATAACAAAAAGTCTCGGTATTTTCTCTATCCTGCTAAACAAATTTTCAATCAACGTTTTATGTGTTTATAAATTTTTTCGATGGCAGCCACAAACAACGTGACTGATTTTATCATCGATATATTTCGGATAATCTATAAACAATTATTTATCCAGAAAAACGTTTGTTCTCGACATGAGACCAAAATGTTGACAGCAGTGCGCTTCATAATAGAAAAAAACATTTGACCGAAGCTCGTTTCTGGTTTATTCGTGTACTTTGCTTCTACTAGCTTCAAGCGGATAACTTCCATAAGTAGGAACCTAACAAGTCGCTCGCTTATTATGAATGTTCGTGGCACGCCATTTCTCACGTTTCCTTAATGATACGGCAAACAAACTAGATACGTCGATAATGGGAACGGTACGCTCTGTTTGCCATCCTTTGGCAGCTTGGTTTACTCGCTCTGAAACTCTTCGAGTTGCCCTCATCGAAGTAGAATAGGCGGTATAGATAGAATGGCAGAGCGGAAAAGGGTGCCCATAGCGCGTAGGAGGTGGTAACTGGCGATTGTCGGAATGTCGCCGTACGAAGGCGCTCCCGTAACAGAACACGTTATGTGTGATGACTGGCTTTTGCCTACTAGACAGGCAACACATACTGCATGGATTGGGGCGGAAGTGTGATGACGCGATTACGGTCAATTAAGGGGGCAGATCCGAGGCGGATAATAATGGCGGGGAATTTTCGGGTCTGTATGTAGAGACCAAGTGCAAAGAGAAAAAGATGCTGTATCGCTGTTTTAGTGATGAAATCGATCTAAGTAGTTTCGAAAGGGACCGGAAAACCAATGGGCAAAGTCGGAAGTCTTGTTGCGCCGAGTAGGGACGGCGGAAGGGCAATTATAAATACAACGAAATGTGATTTGACGGCTTTGCAGTTGTATCGAATCTTTTTAAAGGCTTGCATTTGTTCTCGTTTAGGTTTTAGCGGGCAATCGCTTCGACGGAATTTTCTACTGCAATCTAGCTCAGCTTCGGAAATTCACCATATATTCAAGCGGGGAGATGACAGAAAAGCTTGCTTACATTACGCATATAGGTCGGGTTGATGGACCTGTGGAGTATTCAAAACAATCTGTTTGTCGATCTTTTCAAATATTCTTATTTCTAGCATGAAACGTTCAAAAATCTCGCTGGTATTTTTTCCAAAGCAGCAGTTTTCCACGCTGGTACCCATAGAGGGAGTACGAAAGGCTGGATAGTCCATTCGTTGTTCGAAAAGAATATCCTGCTCGTATGAGGGTTAAACCCGGAGGTCAGTCATCAGGTCTATACGAGTAACTTAAGAGAAAAACAACGCTGGGAGGCGATGAATGTGTAGTGAACAATTCGTTGTGAGATGTGGCCCTATGTTGAAGCTCCTTAATTTTTGTTGACAGTGATTATATGAGACATGGTAAGATATGGTAAGGGGTAGTATAAGCTGCAACCATTTCTCTATAGATCGATTTTTCAAGCGATGATTTGTCTCACCACGTTGCAGTGATTTAACCGAATGTGCTAAAACAGAGGGTCACGATAGTTCATACAATCTTATTTAATCCTGTGTGTAAAGAAAGAGAGAGAGAGAGAAAAGGGGGGGGGGTATCACTACAAACGAGAATCGCCAGCTTCAGCCGGTTCATTAGAGGCCAAAACCGCATTTTCGCTATGTCATCCTCTCCGTGTGATTCCCGCTGTGCTATGTTGTGCCCAAAAGTATTCAAGATTTGTTTGGTATAAATAAGAATATTCAATTTATAGCCAATTTGCATTGCACATCTAGATCGTATGCAATAACGAGTAGGCCGCCTCATGTTGAAGTTCCCTGCAGTGCTTTGACTATTTTTTCCTCAAGCTTTGTCCTCAGTCTTCGCTTTCCTATCTTTAGTGTCGACTATATTGGCTTAAACGCACTTAAACAAACGCTGTCTGAAATGTTAACTACCAATTAATACCAACGTTAATTAACGACCGCCACCACGAAGTCCAAGGATGCAGACTATATCCAAGGAGTTGTTTGTTATCGTTAAACTGTTCGTCTGTACGCCATCAGCGCTTTTCAAACCGGTGTCAGCTTAGCCAAATAACTCTAACTCTCCAACAATAATAGCCTTAGCAGACAACCATAACGGCCAGAGAGAGCTCTTCTGAGATGTGAAACGACGGCAGACTGATGTGCGAACGCAAGGAACGATTTGCGACGACAGCCGTAACAGCAGCACTTGGTAGTAAACACTGGCTCAACCGCTATAGTGTCTACGGCACCGGCAGCGCCGTCATTCGTGCAATAGTGGCTAGCTACTGATGAAACAGGCCAAGCAAGGCTCTTTCTCTCAAAAACAGCAGTAGGCTAAATAGAGGTTTCTGGTGAATTTCTGCTTCCGATGTTTTTTGTCGTTGTGTCTCAAGTCTACAGAAGTCTGTCGCGCTGACCAGCTTCTCTTCAACACACGACCGATCTACTGAAACTTGTTGCCCATGCCAATATAAGGGGCCATGTCCGGCAGTCCGTTAGACATAGTTTGTGCTGGGTATTTCAACGATAGGTGGTCCGCGTGCAACGAACCCTGAACTCCTGTGCCGCAACCATTACTTATCATAGCATCATTGTTTGTCGCAAGAAGGTCCTGAAAACAGTGATTGACCTTGGCAATCTTTGTATGTGTCCTGTCTTAGTGGGTGGGTGATAGCGGTCGCTTTAGCTGCTGCTGTAGTTACGCTGCCGTAGGCGTTGCAAAGGCTTTGTCGTTGGGCCTTTACTCTTTGGCAGCCTTTAGGTGCTCTGGATAGTTGTCATCGTCGTCGTCGTTCCGACTGGGTTTTCGGCGACCGTGTCAATAATATGCAGATCCATTATGCCATAGTCGTTAGCAATGCTGACAATCCCTAGCAATTAGCTTCACAGCAAGGCGGGTTATACTTTGCATTTTTCAAGCATCTTGGAGAGTTTTGCTTTTTGCGCAGCAATAACCTGCTTTCTCTGGACTGCCGAATCAGTAGTGGACTTAGGAATGAAGGTAAGATTTTGGGGTCGTGTCAGCGTAACTTCAGATCGTTATTTTCGGTTGTTTGTCCCTTGTCCGATATCGCGGGTTGGTATCTGCGTGGCCATTACCGTCCTATGATGTCCCGTTGAACGAGCTGTCCTCTGGTCCGTTGTCGTGGCGACTTTCGCTGTAGTTGGACACTGACGCCGAAGTTTTTGCCGAATACAGCAAACTGCCGAGGAGTGCAATGGCCCGTTGCCGGGCCGGGTTAGCCCAGTTCTGTTGAGTTGTGGCGCGCCGACACGCTGCATCATTTTTTCACTACGATTACGAAGAGTAATAGTAGAACTAATGGTAGCTGCCGTCTACAGACTTCAACGCAGCAGTGGCAACAATATGCGATGGTTGTTGGCGTCGATCAAAAGCCACCACTATGACCGTGCTCTTATCGCCAGGTGTGCTCGATCTGTTCTTCTCTGGTTCTACACCAGTGATGTTACCTCCGATGTTAATAGTCGCGAATTTGTCTTCGGTGTATAAAGGGATTATGGAAACTTAAGAGGGTATGGTTTCCATTTACTAAGTAATACATTTACATCGATTTGGAAAATCCGAAAATCTTCACCTAAAAGTTTGCGCCCACAAAAAGATGTCATTAATTACGGAAGAAATTCCACCATTATAGCTTGTTGTATTTTTAGGCGTCCGCGAGCTTTATTTGAGCAGCGTTTAACCGGTAGACGGAAAATGTTGTGATGTGTTTGTTTCATAAAACCCTAACGTCTCATGTAAACGTTTCAATGAATTTGACAATTTCAGTGAGGCTCCTACGTAAGCTGGCAAGAAGCTGAAGAGACCTTTGCTATTATAGGATCTCACCAAGGTTGCTGTGTTCCATTTGTTTACCATTACTTTCAACGGCTAAAGAGGGAGTCGATTAAGGTTTTCCAGTAACGATTACCGCTGAATTTTGCAGCGTACCTTTGGGCCGCGTTTACGTACTTGAGTACGCATGTTTCAAATACGCTCCGTTGTCACCAGCGAGAGTATCAGATACATTTCACCCTAGCGTAATGAAAAATTTAGGACGCTGATCATCCATACGATGCAGGTATATTGCAATATCTGTGTTTTGAATTAATATCGACTTGAACATTTCAATTTATGTCAATCGAGCCCAAATTTTTTGTGCTGCAGTGCTACCGTTTCCATCGTGTCACTTGGACAATAGAAGTTACGTTTTAATAAGCACAATTATACATTATCAATGGGCCAACGTTAACATTATAATTACGAAAACAATAACTGTTCTAAGTTTCTTTGATTTCTCTTATTTTCTACTCGGTCCGATAGACAAATTGAACATATAAAAATGTTCAATTTGTCTATCGGATTTTTCATGTACCTGGCTCCTTTACTGACACCTTCTCTATATATCGACAACAAAGCATTGGTTTGTTTCGCAAACGTGAGTGTCTTTAAAGGTGACGATTTACGTAATGTGGTGTTATTTCAACGGTGACGTTGAGCAGTGGCCAAACTAATCGAAAGCGGTAAATTAATCAAAAAACGGGTCGCGTAACAATCTAATAAAATTGGACCGTTGATCTCTTTCAAACGCACTTACAGTAAAAGCCGTCGTGTTGATGCAATAAAGATTGTTATAAGTTTTTTTACTTGTTTATAACTTGTTTATTGTAACTAGAAAATGATCATCGTCTATTTATAGACCTTGCACAGCAAAATTGTCAGCCGTTGCAATTCATCGTTGCAGCCGTCGATTAGAAATCACCTGTGGCCTTAATCACGCATGCTTGGTAAAACCTAAAGTTTCGGGACAATTTACGGGGAGCCTTACCTAGCCAGTATAGTAATAGCAACCTTATGTTACTTGTTTTCAACAGTTCACCATAACAAGAGATTTATGTGAATTATTCCCATCCCATGAACTACTCGCTATTTTATGCGCCGTTGGGCTATTCTTTTTATCCATTCTGAGTACCATTTCGGTGTAGCCCTACAGGAAAGAGTAGCGACTTTTTTGCAAGGTATATGCGAAGTGACGCTGAGAACGCTTATTACCAGTGACTCAGCTGGCAGATCCGAGACACGCTTGCACATAGTGTGTTTGAGTAAAAGCATAAATCGACGTACGTGGAAAAAGCCTCCTTCTAACTCAGTAAATTTGTATAGCCAAGTTTTACCCCGCATGACTATGAGGTTTCCATTTTTCTACTCTGTCCCACCATCACACGTTGGCACTGCAGATCGCGGTGTTTCGATTATCATCATAGTTTGTTCGACTTCACTCATCGGCTTTCACCGGTCCGTTTCGTCTCGTCTTAACGTTCGGTCAAATCGTGATCCGGTGTTAGCCTTCGCGTTTATCTTACGAAGCAGATTTACACTATGTTGATGTACAATGTCTGACGCTCGATTTTTATTTTAATGAGCCCCCCCCCCCCCCCCCAGCGCTGCAGCGTAAATCCATTGTGACTGACTGAAAGTATTGCACCGTAATTCTGTGCTTCGTTATTTCGAACTGATCATGGATTGCCTGCCGGCCTGAGCCTCAAAGCTTACATGCGAGGCGCCAAACGCTCATGCGATTGCCCGGAGCCACCCACGCTCATAAAGATACTACTCATAGGCGCTGCCACCGGCATAAAGCTACTTCGAAGACTGAGCGATAGCAGCAGAGGTTTTTATCACCACTTCATCCATAGTTTTCGATCACCTGAAGGCGCCGACGATAACAAAAGAGGTTGTCTTCCAAAAGAGACCTCGAACTTTGGGTCTTTCTTCGTCTTCTTTCCTCGGCGTGGACGGATAGCGAACATAGGACGCCCAACGTCAAACGCGGACATTAGACCGTACGGATCAAGGCGTACTTCGTCATTCAGATACCGGTACACATGGCTCGATAAATGAACCGTCGAGTTACACATACATATGTACGTACAAACAAACACACACATATATAAGCGCAGGTGGACAATAGACGAGAACTGCCACATCTAGAAATATAATGGCTGAGTTGTTATAATATAAGTTTCCCGCGCGCTCGAACGAATCTTCGTTCTGCACTACGCCATGCTTTCTGAAGGCTTCTACCCCTTTTAGTTCAGAGCTATTGTAATCCGATGTTATTGATGCTGACTTCATGTGCCCCATCCCACCAGCCGTCAGCAGCTATTAAGGGCATCATTTTATGCTCAGTACCTGACACTGCCATAACTAGAACTGAAGGTAGCACTCTGCCACACGCAAACGTTTGTGCAACGCAGCTACTCAGTGGATATGTAATTGGGGAAGGGGTTGGGGAAGGCGACTGAAAAATGGCGTAGACACACGTGAACGAGACGGTGAAAAATCGGGATGATAAGATCTGTGCATACGCGGACGTTGTTGGTCTCATGAAATGGCTAGCTTTTGCTTACAACAAAAGAACAACCGGTCATTTAAATCGCTGTTGTGCTGGTGTGAAAGATATGTTGTGCGCATGTGCAGATTAGTCTACGCATCTTTATCGTAGTTCAGAGCGAATTTTACGTCGGATACCATGGTTGGCCTGCCGAAGCATTGTTCCAGATGGCTGGGCCCCTGCTAGCACGAAATGACTCGTCTCTATGTTCCGTATCAAACCTAGACGACTATACTCGTCGAAAATATCTTAGTGCCGAAATATCACTGGGACTCTACAGGTAAAAACTAACGAAGTGAAGAGTGAAATGGCAGCGGTCTTATTCCGAGTTGCTGCATATCCAGAAACAACGCTTAGCATCACTCCATAGTTGACTCGATTGTCTGGGAGGCAAATTACCTTTAAAATAAAGCTTTAAAGATTTTAAAGGATGCGATACCGAACGCTAGGAAGAGCTGTTTCAAATTTTACAGTTTTCTGTATACATTGAAACGAGTTGTATTTACGCATCATTTCAAGCTTAGATCATTCCGTAACTTTCTAGATTTGGTAGAAAGGCACCTCACCATTTCATTATACTACAAAGATTGCTTATTTTCCAGTTTAGATTTCAATCTGTTAAAATTGGTCGCTTCCGATCAGCTATGTTAATTTTTTTGTTTCAATAGTTGGACAGACGGTGATTTTACTTCTTTCATAGATTTGGGTTCTCGTAGGGTCATCTTGTCATGCTAGCCAAATGGTAGAGCCTGGCTAAGTTCTGCTAGCGTGTCCTTTTTGACAGTATCTGGCACAAAAATGCCTATCCAGTTATTAGTGTCAAGCATAAATTGGGCGCATAAATATGTGTATAACGTAATCTCGTTCCATTGCAGGATACGGCCATTGCTGCACCGCGAGCTCTCGGAAATGTGTCACGTTTGTACTCGGGTGCCCGCAGGGGAACCTGCCGTTGTCCTCGGCAAAGAAAAGGCGTTCACATTTGACCGCGTATTTGACATCAGCAGCTCCCAAGATATCATTTACAATAACGTGGTTAAAGATCTCGTCGACGGGTGTCTTCAGGTGAGTGAATCGATCGGTCCCCTGGTGGATGCTCGATCTAATTTCGAGCAACATATTATATGGCAGCAGTTGTGAACGTCGTTTCATTTAGAAATATCATTGAACGATAATCGATTGCAGATCGGGAGCTCGTCCAGCTAGACCAAGATAAATGCTGCCTGCGTATAATGACGAGCAAAGATCTCAGACTGCCTTACTGACTGCAGCGTTTTTATTTATATTTCTACAGGGATACAATGCTACTGTGCTGGCCTACGGACAAACCGGATCTGGTAAGACCTATACGATGGGTACAGGTTTCGATGTAGCCATCACACTTCAGCCAGCAGATCGAGGCCTGATTCCCCGTGCTGTCGAGCAGCTTTTTCGGGGAATGGACGAGGCCAGACAGACGAGCTTCGAGAAGGGAGTATCACCCCCACAGTTTCACACCGCCGTACAGTTTATGGAATTGTACAACGAAGACATAAAGGATTTACTCAGTAGTGGCGACAAGGCCGGTGATGGGACTGCAGGTCGCCGGGGTGCGCCGAAGATCACCGAGGAAAACGGTCAGATTGTGGTACAAGGCGTCACAGTTCGGGCGGTCCACTCGGCCGAAGAAGTCTTGCAGTGCCTGCACTCGGGGGCCTTAGCACGGACCACGGCAAGCACAAATATGAACTCTCAAAGTAGTCGGAGTCATGCCATATTCACGCTAATCATAAGGCAGCAAAAATTTCTACCGGGTACGTATATAGAATTGTATGGGTAAAAATATGCAGCATGAAAGCTCGTTAGCACACGGATCGAGAGGCAAGTCTTTCTACCATCATGAGGTCTTGATGAGTTCATGTAGCTCGTGGTTGAAGGAGGCAACATTGTCTTATGTAAACCCGGACACTCGAAGAGTGATGCGGTGCCATCATCCACAGTGAAGTCGTGTTGCGAGTGTTTTTATTACACCAAAACGCACCGGATTTGTCGTGACGGCAAATCGTATAAGGATGTGATCATGTATATCGTAATTTTGCTTTTCTGTAAGTTCATGTATTAGCATAGGATTTTTTGAAAGAACCGAATTATTTCATTCTATAGACTAATGAGGCCTTGCAATTTTGTGTCGCATTTCTCGGCTGTTCTCTCGTTCAGGCGGCCGCGGCAACGATGAGGAGGGCGCTGTAACGGAGAACGACATGGAGACGCTAACAGCCAAATTTCATTTTGTAGACCTAGCTGGGTCGGAAAGGATCAAACGTACGGGAGCGACTGGGGTTCGTGCTAAGGAGGGAATTAAAATCAATTGTGGACTCGTAAGTAAATATTTTCATTTGTAAGAAATCTTGGTCTATCTAGAAATCTCATTTAATATTGATTAATGAGTTCGCTAGTTAGATTAAAACTGAGCTAGACTAGAAAACTAGAAAGAACCAACAACAAAATCCTTTAGCAATTTGCTAGAAAGCATACCATGTTATTGCTATTCTGAATGTTTATAATCGCTCCCTGCTTATACCAACGGACGAGTGAGACATGCTCATAGAACACTAATCATTAGTAACAATTCTATTTAATTAACACTAATAAACAAAACTAGGCGCACAGAAAGGACAAAGTGGGTGTATGCGTGTTGTTGTCATTGCGGCATCGCAGGTGCTTGTCGTATGCTTCAGAAATTAGCATCAGCTGTTGTTGGTTATAGATAGCAATATTGTATAACCGTATAGACGCCATCTCATCAATTAGCTGTCTCAACTAACTAAAAAAATGGGGTGAACGGCGATCGTCGATCGCCGTTCAGCCCGTTATTTTAGAAATGATTTTATTAGAAAATGTTTATTTAGCCTAACCTATTATAATCACAAGTTACAGATAGTTACGCATAAACTAGAATTACTAGACTAGAACTAGAAATTAGAGGAACATTCGCCGTAGTTAAAAAGAGATCATAACAATACAAGAACATACAACAAATTGAATCGTCTACTATCTGGCCGAATTTTTTTCAGGCGAAAATAACGCCGAGAGCTACGAACGATCGGACAAAACAAATAAAAGAAGTTTATTGTTCTTTAATTTATTCTTTAATATTTTCAGTTGGCTCTGGGCAATGTGATATCCGCGCTAGCCGATGTCTCAAAACGTGCTACCCACGTTCCGTACAGAGACTCGAAGCTCACCAGGTTACTTCAGGATTCTCTAGGAGGTAGATACGCTGGATTCAGAGTGCAGTAATGCGTTTGTGTGTGGAGAACTAGTACAAACACTAAAGCACTAAAACAGTAATTTTCACAAATTTCTGTTGACCATGAACACGTACCTTCCTTGTTAAAACGCAGGTTTCATTTATTGCAAAATACGGGACTTTCTCTGCAGCTAAAAAAAAAAAAAATAGTCTTGGACGATCGTATTTAATCTAACTTCAATGTTAAACGAAGTTGATCGATCTTTTAGTTAATGGCGAAACACTGTTTTGGGTTATTCCAGATCCTCGTCTGGGGCATCTCAGATCGACATTTCAATAACTAAGTAAATACATAATAACTAGATGAAAAGTTTGTCGGAAATATTAAGAGATTAATAGAAAAACAAAGTAATTGGTTGAATCTTTAAGTAAAAGTATTTTGTGCTCTAAAGGCTTTGCTAAGCGAATAACGCACACGATAAGATTGTTTACCGCACGTAGCAAGGTACCCAGTGGGTGTAAGAAAATTAAGACGCTCTTTTTTTCAACGTTATAAGGCAATAGTCGGACGCTAATGATCGCATGCGTCTCACCGGCTGATAGAGACTTCATGGAGACATTAAACACGCTCAAGTATGCCAACCGAGCTAAAAATATTAAGAATAGAGTGTGCATCAATCAGGATAAGAGTTCGCAGACAATCCTGGCACTTCGAAAGGAGATCGAAGCTCTTCAACTTGAGCTCCTAGAATATAGACAGGTAGGCCTCAAAGCCATTTCACGCAGCGTGTGATTAAGATGCGCTGACGTTCGAGTGTAACATAAAGACCTTCTCAGAGGTATAAGGGTAAATGAAGACGAAACCTTTATTTAGATTTAGAAGGATTGTAACTTTTGTAAGACTTACATTATCAAAAAATCATTGATTTTACGACCCTCGGTAAAACACAGCTCCTCCGATGTTTCCTTTCTGTCCGGTTTCAGGGTAAAAGGATTGTGGCCGAGGACGGGACGTTTCAGACAAATGATATGTTCCAAGAGAACCAAATACTCCTCGCAGAAAACCAAAATCTACGGACAAGATTAAAGGTGCGTTGTACACTAGAAGAGACTAGAAGAGTTTAAACATTGGTTAAGTATGGTCAATTTATTAAACTGTGCGAATTCTAGATCTACCACAGCAGTGTCAATACTCGCCGCTAGCGTGTGCTATAATTCATAGCTTGTCCTTAACCCGGTATGGTATTGCAGGCACTCAAAGAGACGGTCGACCGCTTGAAAGTTCGAAATGCCGAGTTGCTTAACGAAAAGGCAGCTCACAACTGGGTGGCCATGAACGACGACCAGGAGGGACGAGATATAATCGAGCTACAAAGGCAGTACATCAAGGAGATTGAGGAACTAAAGTACGTGCAAGCCATCGACCTGAAAAGTTTTCCTTATGAGCATATGGTTATTTGAGATGCCGCACTGTGGTGGTAACATTTACCATACGAGGTAGTCCCAGCGAGTCGTAAACCACAATTGAAATATGTAACGCTTTTTCCGCACAATTTGCTTCTGTTTAACCACGCTCGATAGTTACTGCTAAAGGTTGCTAAGAATAACGTGAACGTTCCTCCGGACAGGACGAAACTGATCGAATCCGAGGAGATGCGTGCCCAGCTTCAGAAGGCCGCAAATTCTAGGGTTGTTCGCCGAGTCTCGAATACAGGGAACGTGGCAACATTAGGTACCTCTATGGCGGGATCTATGATTTCTTCTTTGCTGGCGGATGACACGCCAGGTGAGACTTGCGTTGAAGAGCTCATACATCATGCCCGCAAAGAGGTGCGAAGACTCAAGAAGCGGGCGCGTCCGAGTTCGCATAGGTTGGTAGAAAAAATCTTTCGTAAAAATATTTAGCATTCGTAAAATGCTAAATATTTCGATATCTGATATGTAGAAGCTCGGCTCTTCCATTTTACAACAGCGGAATTCCGCAGTTCGAATTGCATCGAATCCTGCAACAGTGTCGCTGATAGTGTTTTGTATCTTGTTGCATACTGTTTCTCACATTGAACAGAGAGAAGGAAGAAAACGGAGGAGTAAAGTCGGATGGTGATGAGGATACTTCACTGAAGTCGGAAGCGAACGGAGCCACGCCGGGCAGTGGAGGCAGCGGCGACAACTCAGATGAAATCTCTGATGATGATTTCAGCGATGACGACGAAGAGGAAGACCAGCTGAGGGAATATTCCGCAGAGATGGCTGGTATTACCCAAGAGATCTCTATTAAAGTAAGTACAAGTTCCGCAAGGCCGATGATTCGATTATTGTGCATTATTTCTTCGTGGCAAATTCATTAGGAACCACGTGTGATGATGGTGCCTGGTAGCTTTAGGTCGAAAGTTTTAGTGATCGGCATTCGTCCAAATCGGATTTGTAATGCATGCAGGGCACTCTGGATTAGCAGGAGAAATATTTTTCTGTTGTTAGTTGGAAGGACTAGTTTTTTTTTATACGGAGCAAGTGCATTGCTTCTTTACACCGACAAGCATTATCACACGAGGGTGCCGACGTTTCTAAAGTGAAAGTTGTGTGCGTTCGGTGCGCTATAGGTATTTTCATATATTCTGTTGGGGATTAAATTTACTCGGACACAAAGCTAGTACCCCCCCCCCCCCCCCGTATCCAAACTACAGTGAACAATGCAGAACGCAAGGTGATTCTTCAAACCGTCAAGATAATGAAAGGCATTACATCAAATGTGCGAATCCATGGTTGATGCTAACCTCATTACCCCCGTAGATTTTTCAGACTGGGGTAGGCATAACGCACGCTATAATTCTCACTGGGCAATGACGCATAATTCGCTTAGCAGCCTTATATTCGACCCCAAATGCCTATTACTGTCTGCGTTGTTGCCACCGCTCAAGTCGCCGTATTGTCTCATATCTATACACTTTACGCAATCATAATTATCATTGTCGCCTTGGCATTTTCTAATTTCACACATACGTTTGTGCAGAATCTCAAAAGACGTCCGCTAAGCCCGGCAAGGCCGGCAAGAAGGCCAATAAAAAGATGCTGGTGGTTTGCAAAGATTAGCCGCTTGCGGCCCTTCACTTGTTCGCCTGGTGACCTCGCTGTGGTTCGTAGTCAACGCTATTTTCTTTTTCCGACGTCGTCTGTTTGCTTCGGTTACTTATCTTTGCGTCATGCATTGTTTTTATCGATTGCTTTTGACAGCTAGTTAGTTATTAATTAAATTCGATTTGTACGTGGCTTTGCGTAGTGACGTTTTTTTCGTCTGACGTTCTCATGAAGCCATTTGGCTGCTTAGCGTTTTTTTTGTTTGATCTCTTGTGTATGTATGGGCTAGTCAACGAAAATGAAAGGGTTCGAGATGCGGCCCAACGTTCTCTACGAAATCGTCTGTAAAAGCGAACGGTACTTGATGAGGCCGTTTCGTTCGTTTGTTGCTATATTCTTTGCACCAACGTTTGATAATGGCCTTATCAGGGCTTTGGCATTGTGCCTCGGTCGCTCCGTTCAAGATCACAACACTCCATTCAAGTTGTATTTGCGTATGTATTGATTTATGTTACTTTTATGCTTCTTCAATGATTAGTCTGTTCATTCTGGAAGGCGTTGTTAGCAACGGCTGCAAGGCTTGCATCAACTAGACGCAGGCATTAACTGGACAAAAGTGGGGGTCTAAGGGAGGTACGATTTGCCTAGATAAACACGGGTTTTTCAGATTAATGGCAGCAAAAATTTAATTAGCTTTAATATTGGTAATGCCGTATCATGGACCCGCTGGAAGTTAAGCAATAAACGAATAGATTTACATACTTTTCCGATAGTTAACGACGGCAGGCACTAACTAGACAAACCGGCAAAACTTCAAATGTACAGGACACGCTATCTGTTGAAGCTGAAGAGACTAGTCCACTTGCTTGGTGGAGAGAGCCTGCAGTACATAAAGGAGGGTAGCGAACGTTGAGCGCGTTATAGCCACTAATCGAGTAAGCAGGAAATTCGTACACGCTCACGCCCACATCATTCATATCAAATGCATTGCTTAGCCTAGTTGCCCTATTCCACATATGTCTCGGGCTTTTCTCTTAGTAAGTTGCGCGTCTGTGAATTTGCTTGATCGCTAAAAGATAATAAAAAAACACAGAATTTTCATATAACCGAAAAAATCTCGCCAAGATCGCAACGCACCCGATGCAATTGATTATAATATAACAGAGATAATATCTGTAGTAATATTTCTACTGTCAACCTGACTGGATTCATCTTCAACTCTGTTCCTTCCGAGTTATGTGAACTACTAGATAGGAACCGTGGTAATCCCGTTGATGCACTAATTCGTTAAATAGCGAAATGTTTAGCTACGATAGGAAGCTCGTTCTTCCTGCCGTTCCGCTACTTTGAACCGTACATACCACTGGGCCCAAACCACTTGTTGTGTTATTGTCTGGGCAGACAATAAACTATGAAGATAAGGTAGCAGTCCCTTTTCAATGACCACCCGTAATCCTTCTAATTAAGTCGATCTGAATTTACCGTTCGGCCATTGGACTATTCCAGATGTCTATATCTGAGATGGTTCCCAGGCGAACGTACCATGTAACAGTATTCTTTGTACCACACGTTGTAGAACTAGCTATTGTATCTCGTGGAAAAAAACAGTCGATCCGTAGTAATTCAATTTTAAATCTATCGTTATTATTGTACATATTTATTGCAGAAGGTCTTTGATTTATTCACTCGATTTGTTTGTGATTCATCTTTGTGTAAATTTATTCATCAACGCAGGAGCGACTTATTGAAGAGTTGGAGAAATCGCAACGACGCATATGCTCGATGCGGAGCCACTATGAGGAGAAGCTCTTGCAGCTTCAGATCAAAATCAAAGAAACCGAAATGGAGCGCGATAAAGTACTCAATGCAATGGGTATGTACCAAAATGATATTCAGGTAAATGCAGGACTAACTGTAGCAAATGCTCACAGTCGCAGCGCGAAATTTACGTCGTCATTACGTCAGCAAGCGCCATCACTCGTAGCGAGTCTCTACTCGTGTGCTGTATTAACCCTGGCCCCCTTTTCTACCACCTTTCTTACGTGATTCACGCCATTGTTCTGATTTCCTGTTGAGGCTCACAATGCATGTTGTTGTCTTTTTCTAGCTTCCAAGAATCAGTCTCAGGCCGAAGTCGAGGAAGCGAAGAAAATTCGGGAAGATTTTGAGAAGAAGCTGAACAACCTACAGGCAGAACTAAAACAGATGCAAGATGCAAAGCGCAGACATGCCCAGCTCGTTAAAGAGCAAGAGAAACAGGAAAAGGTCATTCGTGAATACCGTCAGCAACTCGAGGAACTCAAGAAGACTAAGGCCGAACTAATGAGAAAGATTCGCGAAGAAGGTTAGCCAACGACGAACAAAAATGGTTGTTTTTAGGTTCTCGTAAAAGTTGCCTCTAACGTAAGCTTATCTTCTGAGAGCAAGTCGCAGATTACTATAGATCTATTGGCTTAATTGGACCACAATCTTACTCCATTCTATTTAAATGTTTAACTTAAATTTTAATCTGACTCCAGGCAAACGTCACAAAGAGCAAGAAATGCGAGTCAACAAAGAACTGTGCTCCCTGAAACGAGAGGCCCGTCAAACCGAGAACCGTATCAAAACGCTCGAAGCTGAGAACCGCGCTAAGGAAAATGTCCTCAAGCGAAAACAAGAGGAGGTAAACGCTCTACGGAGGCAGGCCGTCACAAAGATTAATGGCGGGGTACCTTACGGTCGGAGTGGCAAACCTCAAGCTCTTCAAACGCGCATCGTAAAAGACCGATGGAAAAGATTTGAGAAGAACATTGACAAAATGGTCCTTAACAAGCAGGCGATCCACAATATCGAACGCGATATGGAACGGTATCTGCTGGAGCGCGAAAAACTCGAACGGGTGTTAGACCGCACAATCCGAAAAAGAGATCGAGCCCTCGCCCAGGACAAAGATGAATCCTTGTTGCGTGACCTTGATGATGAAATTGATAATCTCAACAGTAATATAGGTTATCTGCAGGATAACATCATGGAGTGCCAGACAAACATCTGTCAAATTGAAGAGAACAAGGAATTGCCCGACCAGCAGCTACTGGACGTCAACGAGCTAATTGCAGGCATGGCGCATGTCACTCCAGATGCAAAGTTCCTTATGGAAAAACTCCTGGCGATGACCGTCAACCAGGTTGGTGAGACTGTCCATGTGCACGGCACTGCAAGCAAATCGATGTTTTGTGTTTAGGTGGCGTACAACTGGATTGTTTTATTTCCTTTTGTTGCCTTTTCTGCAGTCACACTGATAGACCATGCCTCGCCCTTGCGTTAACTTAGGTATCAGCCGTTTTGAGTTCCCCTGCCCAGATCGCTGTATGTACTGAGTATTATAGCAAGATTATCTCACTGTCAATGTAAGCTAACTAATGACTATTAAGTCACCCGTATTTTGTAAGTTCATAATGCTTTCATAGCTCAACATTTTAATTTTTGACTGTTGCTGCTAACTTTGTCGTTTTTCGTCTCTTGTTATCGCGGAAATTCGCGGCTTCATCACAGAGTATGCAGGCGGCGCAGAAGACGGCGGAGGCGAAGGAGCTTGAGGCGCGGCTGGAGCAGGTGGAAAACAACTATTCGCAAACGGAACGCCTATTACAGATGACAATCGAGACGCCGGATAAGGCTTTGGCCCAAGTCATGGAAGGCCTCGAATTGCAGGGTGGCCAAGAGAGTCAGGCCAGCTCGCGGTCTGTTTCGCCCGCTGAATCGTACGTTCAGATTCAGTAGTTAGTGGATTAAGGGTGTCCAATATACCTGAGGCAGATGCTGATACAGATAATATCGACGAGGAGACAGATATGATACGGAAACCTAGTAGAAGTTTTGTCTTTCATTGGTCGTAGGAATTTGCTGTTGACATGGGACTAAAAAATCTCGGAACTGTCTTATTTGAAAAATCCTATTTGTGTCAACCATTTATACAAACAATTATAGTGATTGTTGTCTGATGAGGCTGACATGGAAAGAGGCGTCGGGAATTTGACAGGCTTGCAACACGCTGGAAGCTCACATTATCCAGTTGTCTAGCGCGTATTTAATTTATACTAGTGCGTATTATCATTTGCAAGCAGAAATCTGTTCAGTAAAGATTACTCTCTTAAAATTTAATATGCCGAAACGCCCACTGCTTGGTCTAATGGCCATTAAATGCTTTGCAATTATAGGAAAAGTAATCGAACGTACAGATTCATTCAGCGTCAGTTTCTTGCTCTAATCAATGCTCAAGACAGTATTCGACACTACTGCTTTTAATATAATTCTAATTATCAAGCTAATATCCCAAGAGTAAAACAAGCTGCTGTATGACGCCACTTATAAAGTATACTTAATAGAGTAAATATATAATTTATATATATAAAGTAAATATATAATACATATATAACGGCCATGTGGCAATATTACTGGCTTTCTAATCAAATTTCACCCCACACTTTGTTTTTCTTCTTTGTTGGGGTAACAATTTTTACGCAACAATCTGTAACGACCCTGTCTATAACAACGATTTGCGTGTTGTCCCTGTTCTACAGAATTCTCTTCTAATGTTTGTTTTCTTTCCTGTCCCTCCTTGTTCCTCTCCTTTTCGTCCTATTCAACCTGTTCATCTGACTTTCGTTTTCCTTCAACTTCTTTTTGTTTACATTTAATTACACTTTGGTGGTATTGTTCGGACCGTGACCATCTCGCTCGTCTGATATTGACCTGCCACCTGGCGGACGTAAATACGTTTCAATAATGTTGTTTGGGTTCCCACATTGCCTCCACCGCTGAATGGGCACAATCACATCTTCACCTACCGCTTGATAACCGTCTATCCATTTGACACATACTAAAATCCTCCTACGCCTTCGCTTATTTTCAATCTCTTCCTGTTCTTCCACCTCCTGTCCTTAAACCTCGAATCCCTCATATCTAACTCCGTGTAACGCCGTGGCCTTGTGGAACTTTCTTTCTTCTACCTTTTCATCACTTTTGTCGATACATCTGTTCATTTTTTCCTGGCCGCTTGTCTACGCCGTTTGCTTTTTTCCTAACTTTTCTTCTGAATGGAACACTTGACGTGATTATCCTTGTTGCTTTAAACAACCACTGCTCTTTTAACTCGTACAAATTACATTCCACTTCCTGTGCATATATGCACTCATAATAATGTTTTGTTTGGTTTTGCATTCGGCATCTATGGATAAACGTTACCAAACTTTCCAATTGTTATTGTACTACATCTAGACTTGGCCTGATAGTGACTCTTTTCACCCTAGTCATCGCTGTCCTTATGTCCATTATCAAAATTCTTTATTATATCATCACATTTATTCTCCTCGTAGCAAAATTTCCTAGCCAAACGCACTATCATTATCATTACCATTATCGTAAAGACGACAATGGCGGATTTCCTCCATGAGCTTTTCAGCGCCCATTTTGCGTCCATAAATAGCACTGAACAGGTTCAGATTGTCCCGATTTCATAGCCTTCACTGAGCCTATACCTCCTCCGACCATACACTTCACCGCTCAGATGATGTACTCGACGGTGGGCCGGACGTATTCCGATGAGAAATCTTGGAAGTCCCGGACTGAGGCATCAGTAAAGCACTGACTAGATTCTCGGACAATCTGCGCAGTCTGACGAAAAGTGCTGCTACGAAGAAGCTGCTCCAACACATGTGTACACCTTGAACCGAGTATCAAGGTCCATCGATTTGCCGCCTGCTTTTCTTGATGCAGTCTTTTTGACACGATAGACATCGATTTGTAGCGCGTCGTGTGCAACGTACGTTATTACCCATTAATGTACGTGACCCGGAGACCCTAAAATGCGATTCGAAGCCGAAACTGGTCAGTCGGTGGACCGGGTTGACGGCCTTTGCGAACAAATAGGAATTCAGGAAGTCACAGACAAGATCTCCGATAAGAGAATGTGACGTTCCTGAAAAAGATAAAGATGGTACGTTGATTTAAACCTAAGCGTTGGCCACATTACAAGAAAAAGCCCAACACTTCGCAACCCGTCGTCCGCATAGACCTTGCACGGTAACGTTATCTTGTCGTCCACTTTCCTTCCCCCGCCAATTGAGGCACGCAAGCCAAAACTGGCTAATGGTTGGTGATTAAAACCTGTGAGCATTAAATGAATGAATTTGCCATACTAGTCTTTCACGTATTTTGTGTTATTTTGTATTTACTTACTGACCTCTGCTAGGACTAAAACAACTTGAATCAGTAAATTTTTTCTTCTCTAATTTTTCTGCATAAACTATTAAACATGTAACGGTTTCGCCCGCTCTTGGGATTATATCCCTCGATTATATTCCTAACGGAAGACATTTGTTCAACAGCGATACGCCTTTTATATAATAAATGCACCCAGTTAATACGTTACGTATTCACCATTACCACATCCCCTGAGTCTTTCAATATAACTGTATCCTAGGCTGTACTTGCGGATCTTCAGTCCCGTTTGATTAACCAACAGCCTAAAGCGAAGTAGCATTTTCCAAAGTACAGACAGCCGAATACGCTATATGCTTTGTAACTACAAACTTAGCAAATAACGCTATCATGCTACGCAGGTACTCATTAGGCTCATTTTATGTGTACGATACGTTTGAGTACTACGTTACTATTCCGTAAATATGTAGGCTTAATTATCCAGGATTCATCAAACCACTAGCTCAGACCGCGCGTAACTCACAGCCTCAAGTTGAGATACGTTGCTCGCTGCGTTACTTCTGTGATTCGGTTGAAGGGAACGTATAGGTGGAAGACGCTTGCGAAAGCCGATATTCTTTTTGTTGTAATATGTCTGCTTCTCCGAAAAGGTTCGCCGTTTACATTGTCATGTACTAGAGTCGGATAGCCCGTTCTTACCAAGTGGGTGGTTTGCCATGTAGCTAGATGCAGCATTTGCTGGATTCATGATTATACTCATATTCGTGTTCCGCTGTTTTTAACGTCGTCGCAGCTATGAATGCGTGTCATGTTTTCCTGCCTTTTTTTTTTTTTCGCAAAGAAGGGATCTTGGCAGGCAGAAAAGGTTCTCAGGCAAACCTTTTGTTGTCTTAGGCTGGCCGCCATTCTGTAATTCACCTGTTATTTGGTGAGCTACCATAGTCGAAATTCTGCGATGCGCAACAAACAGCCGGGACATGTCAGTTTTTTTTTTCGTTGTATGCGATTTTTCTGGCTTTTGTTCATCATGTTGGTTTCACATAAAATTCGTTCATTGATTGTTACCGTTAAAGAGTTGGTAACGCTTTTAAGTTGAATAAATTAAGTTAGCGAGATGTTGTTGTCATTCACTTATTGTTTATCATCAAAAGTTATGAGTTTCGTTTTGATATACTTGTGATTATTCTGTTACTGTGGCATTGGCGGCGATTTCTGGACGCGCTAAATATCAACAGGATCCGTTCGGACATCTCTAGCGCCACCTACATTGTACCTGGAGAACGCGGTAAAACGTTCAAGGTAAATAAGTAAAAAGAAAACTCTTAAAACGGTAAACAAAGAAATTTCTTTGTTCTACTAACTTTGAAAATCCAACGTGCCAGCGATGCCGTTTGTCGCTATCTATCTTCCTATAATATAAGAATAAAAAACTAATTCAAATCAAAAGCCCACCCCCTTGTTTGTCTCCAGTATGATGAAATAATTATAAATAGCAACGATATTGAGCAATGTGATCTTTCGTGTTTACAGGCCCGTCGGCGAACCCCGACTTGTGCAGATCTTCTTTTTAACGACGGTAGCGAAGCAGGAAACGCTTCGATTCCCCGTTCAGATAGCATTCCGCTTATGGATGAAACTGAACCTCCCTCATTCTTCGGAACAAATCCTAATAATCATATAGTCACGACCCCGATAGTCAGCCATACACCACCCCATTCGCATATTCCTCGTTTTAACTCTACCGTCGCACCTCATGGACTGCCTAATACAGGCGGAGCTCACAAGGACATAATGAGTCGGAGCTTCACATCCTACCGGTAAGTGGCAAAGAAGCTGTGCTAAATTTAACGCACGGGTTTCTATGAGGACGTGGCACTACGAGAGTATGAGCCCCAAATAGGTCACGCATGAGCTGAAATGTCGGAAAGAATTATTCATTCATGAATAATAATACTTATGAATAAGTATTCAGGTAGCTCGATTTGTGTATCCCTTTTACCAAATGTTCGAAGAACAGACGAGAGGATCTACCAGTGTTGTTAGCGAAAAGAGAAGCGTCCCTCTTCGTTTATAACCTGTCGCCGTTATCGAGGTAGAAGTCTTCGCAATGGCATCGTGGAATGAGCGCACGGCTGGCTACGATTCGCAGTATAATAGTCGCTTTCACTTAGTTATTTGTATGTGCGGGTCTGCATAGGCATTGCGTTTATCTTCTCATGATCTTGCGTAGAAGTTACTCTGCTCTTCTCTAGTAGTACGCGCCAGCTTCCTAGAAATTGCGATTATCCCAACAGCTGGATATTCCCATTGAATACTAGAAATATGAGTTTCAAATGTTTATAAACATGGTGTTGAAACAAGACAAATGGAACATCTCGAACTGTAGGGAAAACGGTGCGAGATTCGGTTACTTTCATATAATTTTTCTGTAAGTCGGTAAATCCTTATCGAAAGCTTGTCGTATACTTAGTGAACATAATGGAGCCTGCCCAAAATAAAAAATCCTAAGCGAAACAGCAACTCAACCAACGTACTCGGTAATGATAATGTTTACCTAAAAATGATAGAAATCGCAAAAATGGTCTTTCGCTTTTAACCTTGCGAACCCTGATTCACGGGGCAAGGTGTTACGGTTTAGAGAATGTTGTACGCTTGTCTACATTTTACATTCCTGAAATATAAAACGAATTATGTTTCATTAATAAACACGTTTATTACGTCTAGATAGAAATCGCTTATGCCTGCTTTTTCTCCATACAAGTTCTACTCCATAACTGTTTGTGTAATGGTTTATGATCATTCAATCAATCTGAATTGAAGTCAGTGTGCGCCCATTTTTCACTTATACAAACGACTACTATGGCTTTGTAGAGCGCAACTGTGAACCAGCGGTTATTTCTCGTTGAGATATTATTTGAAGTACTATAAAGTAGTCAAATAAGCTAGTTGTACTTACGATGCATCCAAACGAAGTCTCACCTATAAAAACCTTCTCTTGCACAAAATAACATTGAACAGAGACGTGCTAATCACTCGAAATCACCCCACTGGCGGTCTTGGAGCTTCAAGTGGGCCTTCACGACTTGAACGCCATCATCCTCTACTCGATCCGACGCCATCGGGGCTGCCTCGTAAGAGAGACCCGTTACCGGCGTACGCAACGCCGTTGACTCAGAGGAGGCGCTTCAGTCACTCGCTGGCGGCTTCCCCCGGAAACCTGACTGTCAACAGCAACGGCTCCGGACACCATCCGAGCGGTTTGCTAAGCAGCTTAGGAAACGCTCGAGTGCATCCAACATTCGGGTCCAATGATCTCAATTATGGAAATCGCCTGCACCAGCATCCACTACAACCGCAGTGGGTATCACAAAATGACTGCTATGAATAGCAACAATTCCAGTACTCCTTTCCCCAAAAAGGTTATGAGAAGCCAGCCATATGAGTAGGACACGGCACGAACCTAGTTGCACGTCAAGAAAGCACATTTCCCTTCGCATGGATAGGCCATTTCCCTCAGAACCCTATAATCGATCAGGTCAAGCAGAAACTGGTCGTACTTTATTCTCGGCAACAACACTGCGATGACCAGTCGCCATCCGCATTGAATGAACATCACACTTTCTACATGATCCACTTACCTGTTGTGTAATTGATGTTACTGAGGAATACGGTATACACGAGAAAAAAGCGAACAAGACCAACTTTACCCGAGTTCTAGCCAGAAATGAATAAGGGCGCATGCTGTGGATCTTCAGTGGCAAACGATTACTAAGTAAAACAGGAGAAGTGCAAGACGCACGAAAATCTTCCTCATCCAAAACCAGCCACCTGGTCCGACTGCACATTGCAGCTATATTAAGCCCTTGGTTACAAATTAAGCCTAACCGAACCTACAGTAACTGTTAACTCTATACGCATGAGTAAAGGTGTTTGCTTCAACGTGTAATAACCAAACCATTGCCACGCTGTGCAAAGTGACTGCATTAGTGAGTAACTGATCCTGCCATCGGTTAGCTGCACCGTCTTGAATCCCAATAATGTTTGAAAAACTGCCTGCTTCAATAAACCCAAATACTCGTTGGTTGATTGCAATGCTATTATACTTGGCATACGCGGTGTTTGACAGCGAAAGACTCGGTCCTAGAAAGTGAAATCCCTTCTAATCCTAGCACTGTCGGCAGCAGCGTTTTGTGATGCCACTGCTACCTATGTTCCATATGGTGTTCATCTTGCATGCTTATCTTGCTACCCTCTCCTTTTATCGACTGAATAGCCATCTAGCAACATAGTATTACTGCATGACAACTGATGCGTTAGCCCCTTAACTCTTTAAACCCGAGAAGACAAATGAACGAAACACGTGAGATAGTAAAGAGTACCATTTCTCCACGTTAAAATGATTATAGATATTGTGATGATTCGTAATCGCTAACCTGTACATTGTGTCTTGGCTGATCGTATCCTCTAGTGTGACCGACTCCACGGGTGTTAACAGCTCAGTCGGAACAGCTGGAGGTTCCGCTGGGGACCAAACCCCGCCGGCTTCACCTTCGGTCACCCGGAAGATGTTCCGCTCGACGGACGCTAATGTCTTCACGAGACTCGCTGGAGGACAAACCTCAACGCCTCCGATGAAGGAGCGTGGCGTTATCTCAATGTTTACGGGCCGAGCTTCTAGTAAAAGCTCGTCCTCACCGTTGATCTGCACCCATACGGCTGAAGGTCACAACAAAGCCGTCTTGTCACTCGCTGTCACAAGCGATGTCCTGTTTAGCGCCAGCAAAGGTTTGTATTTCTTGTCATTTTCTTTTCATTTCATTTCATGAAAATAAATGATGTTTCACAGAAGAATATTTGATACTAAGCAGACTCCAATTGCCATTGGATTTGGTATAGCATTGGTTTATCATTGCCTATACTTGGCTTATTTAAACTGCAAATACTTATCCTGTTTGCTCATTTCATAGAATCATGAAAAGCACAAGTCATACAGCAAAATCTAAGCAAATTCTAAAAACTCTTTTTAGATCGTACCGTTAAGGTATGGGACCTACGCACAGGTCAAGAGCTGCAAACGGTGCGAGGTCATCCTGATAACGTGACCGTCGTCCGCTATTCGGAGTATTCCCGACTAGCGTTTTCTGCATCTACAGCGTATGTCCGCGTCTGGGATCTTCGGGAAAGTCCTGCTAAATGCGTGAAAACGCTGTGCTCGTCTGGGAGTACAATGACTTCGTTGCCTTCGTCGGAACGGGACAGTCGAGTTCCAACCGGGGAACAGCGAATCAACGCAGTCGAGCTCAACCACTTTGGGAGTGTCCTTTTTGCAGCGTCAGGTTCCACCGTCAAAACGTGGGACCTTCGTCGGTTTGCTACTATCGGAAAACTTGTTGGTAAGTTTACTGCGATTGAACATGATTCTATCGGAGTTTAGTTAAACTCCGATAAAATCACAGCAGTAACTGGCGTGTAGGTTCTATAAGGCCACGCCGACATTTATATAGATTCTAAATTATAAGTCTAGTGTCCATTCATCCATATGAACACGTTGACTTTGTATGTAGCATATATGATTTAAATTTGCATTTCACCGCGGATACGGAATTTTGATGAACGGTATTTTTATGGTAACCAGCCTGCCTCTTCGGCATATGCGTCCTTTTTACTTGTCAACCATAACTTCAAAAAACCCCTCTTGTATTTATGGCAATGCTTCTCCATATAGGCGGCCATACTGCTCCGGTGATGTGTCTTGCCGTGGACGACGTCGCCTTGGACACCAACTACGTGGCCACAGGATCGAAAGATCACTATGTGAAGGTTTTCGAGACAGCGGAACGACCCAACGGAGTCGTTCAGCCAAAAATGAATTTAGAGCCTCCTCACTACGATGGAATATCGTCACTAGCTATGTGCAACGATTTCCTTTACTCGGGTTCGCGCGATATGTGCCTTAAAAAGTGGGACCTCACCAACTGCTGTTTACTGCAAAGTATCAATCAGGCTCACAAGGATTGGATTACAGCGATGGCAACATTGCCTCCTTCCAGCAACTCAGGAGGTCAGTATCCGCAGCTTCTGACAAGTTGCCGAGGCGGGCTCCTCAAGATGTGGAACACAGAGACAATGCAAAACATCGGTGAACTCAAAGCGCATACGACGCCTATTAATGCCATCGCTTCGAACGGAGAATGCGTATTCACGGCGTCAAAGTAAGTATTGAGGTGATGTATAGGCCAAAGCGATTGGGCTTTCGGTGACGAGAATTTCCCAGGGAACTTGCTAAGATTCTCAATATACAGCCCAACAAAGCGTAATATTTCTAGGAAAACTTATTTCATAAAAATGAATAACTTCAAAATTTTTCACTTCATAGAGATATCAGCAAATCAACACATATCGCAGCACAACAATTCACTGTTGTGCTGCGGTAAGTCGTAAAGAATTATCCAAACTAGCATGAGAAGCTTAGGGAAGCATTGGACCCTTATGTTCAACCTGTCGGTAGATTAGGGAGTGATAGATGAGAGGAGCATGTAACAAAAACGCCGTTTTCTCAACGTAAAATTGACCGGTAAACAATTCATGCCGCTTAGTGGATGTGACATCAAAATTTGGCAGCGATCTCGTGGTAGTTCTGGTCTAGTGGATGCGGAAGCAGGAAGTCTAGTCACAAGTGGTCTAGCCGATTGGACAGCATCATCGAACTCACTAAGCGGGGCCCAATCCATGACAGCCTCTTTTTCAGCCCTTAAGGTACACACGACTTGGTCTGACGACTATGAGATCAGATACTACTCCAAAGCCCGCCTGGAACGAGAGTTGATTCCCCATAGTTTTTTTTTTTGTTTTTTTTATTCCCGCACGATGTTTCGCTCCAATAGGAAAATTCGGGAAGCAAGACAACTGGTACCAATTGAAAATTGCGTCCTGTGTAATATCATACCACTTTGTTGTTGTTTCTGTGCTTGTTATTTGTTGATGATAACCTAGAAGAAAATTCATCCGCTTTCAAGAACTCTGAACTGCTACATAGACGCGGTTTTTTGTGATTGTCAGAAGCTAAGATGTCGTTGGCAAGGCCAATGATATGGGCAGAAACAACTGCTGTGTGTGGTCGACGTTTGAATCACCTTTTGAAATGTTAAGTTCTTAAAATTCGCATGAGTGAAATGTAACTAGCACTTGATTTTTATCCCACTTTTGCATTAGCATGTGTTTTCTTCATGGCAAATTTTTTAAAAAACAAGGCTTGTTGAAGATTATATTTCCGGTACGAACATTACCTATACTAACACGTAAGATAGTAGAAACAAATCATGAAGTTACTGTTAACGATATGTTTTCGTCCACATTCACAGTGATACGACTGTCCGGATCTGGCAGACCAAGCTGAATCAAGACCTCTCTTCGCCTGATTGTAACGGGGGATCCCACCAAGATCGATACCTATAAGGCAGCTACCTTCGCCGTAGACTTCCAAAGTAGTCCTCGAAAAGTTTGCAAAATAGCAACTGTCCATGGGCTCTCCTTTCTAGACCGTAACGAACCAGTCAACGTTGTCTGACGTCGAGTGTCCACCAAAATCGAAACTGCCGACCTGAGACGTAATTTTTTTAGCTCCTTCTCATACTTGCGTACCGGCACAAGTGACGGTATATATATTTAAGTAAATATGTATAAGACTTAACTAAAAGAAACGTTACCTAACCAAAATATTTACATAAAAGGACTTGACGATTCCGTCACTCGGAACAAACAATTTGACTGCCTGCTCACAAGACTAAATATGAATAAAAGTGATAATGTCATTTTGTTGACAATACTGAACTTATGTCTTCATCAAGCCAGAGTCGTAGTTCCGATCTGTCTCTCGACAGACACGACTTGAAAGTCTTTGAAGATCTACTTTGTTACGAAATTTTTGTTTGTGCACGATAACCAACAGTTATTCATTCGTAATAAAAAAATTCGTCACTTAATGCACGAAAGATAGAAAAAATACTTAACGAACGTTCGTGACCGCTAGACATGCGCTACAATAATCTCTCTAGCAACATAATAACACCAGTAGCTATTCCAATATGGTGTCGTATACTGGATAGCTACAAATAATTAACGGCTGGATTGTTTTATTCCCATCGCAAAGCTTCATGTATGTATGTGTGTCTGTGGCTGTGCATGCGTGTTAGTGGCTTTTTGTGTGTACGTGTGCGTGACAGTGATCAACCAGCGTACGCTAAAACTAGGACAGAAAATGTGAATGAAAGCTAGGAAACAGTAGGTACCCTGAACGGCTTCACATCCACCGAACGGTAAGTCTGTTCACTGTAATGACGTTTGGTGAGCCGGCTGGCAGAGATCACAATCCACATGTTCGATTAAATCAACACGAATGGTCAAATGCAAACAGGAGGCTCAATGGCTTAGGGTGATAAAAAAAAAAGTTATGCCAAAGGATACGTGATTTAGAGATGGTCGAAATTACTGTTATCGCACGCGGAATGCAGGAGTCTAGTACGGTGTTTGCTGTGTGCTTTCCACCACAAGTAAGGTGGGATTGAAAGATCAGTTCCTTTAATACCCCCGTTAAAAAGGTCTACAGTTCGAGTGTTAACGGATACAGAAATCAGCAGAGATGAAAACGAAAAATGAGATCTGCAGTTTGCGCGCACCTTGAAAGACGCCAATGCGACAATATACAATCGAGGCAAAATCAGAATATGATTCCATGGACCGTTTTCCGCACAGTTAACTACTTACGTCAATGACTCACATTAAATAGCGCGCATATTCGATAGGGATCAGATAAATCTATTTTGTCTTCGGTTAGTAGACATCAGACGGAGGTAGAAACACTTGTTTTTCACATGTAATGCATGTCAGATGCACCATATGTGACAAACAAGTATAAAAGTAGATGTTACTACAATCAATAAACACTACAAAAACAAAAACATTTTATTAGTAGAAAGTGTGAAAAGTTGCGAAACGTTGCCGCACAGGCACAATAGATTTGTTTTGGTTTAACACTGTCAAGGATATCGAATGGTAGAGAATATACCGCGGTGAAGTATGACGATGCATATGGTTTCCGCGCGCCTCCTTCTATGGAGTCGATTTAGCAACGAAAGTACACTTCTAAACGAGAGATCGGTCCGTTTCGTGGTTCTCGTTCAAACCTGATTTCATCGCTCTTTCGCGCCACAATACGAAATCAGTTGATATGATCGTTGTTCCAGTATGGGATATAATAACGAAGACATCCAACGAAGAGTGAAATTTTGTCTTGTTTACTTTTAAGGAACAGGCTTAAATAATGAATATGAGAAGCTATTTAGGGTGCGAAGTAATGACATGAAATAATCGTTACCACTGCTTCCGAAAATGCCATTCCATTTGCAGCGAAACTATACAATTGATTGCTTTATAGTAGTCTATATATTGGCAGTAATTGCTGCAGCAGAATTGATACGAGCAAGAGTTCTATGCTCTGTTTTTATTGGAGTTAGCTAGTTGATACGATCGTAATCATTTGCAACTAATTTGTAATGAATTATTATGAGTTTGTGCGGTTTTTTCTGGTTCAGGATCTCGCGGCAGGAACCTCGTTTATTTCCGGTGGCTGTGACCAAACTACCCAAGGTTTAGCATCTTCACAGATTTACACAGGATCCAGGGGACCTGTTCTATATTGATGAAGTATAGCCGTACAATTTTGTACGCATACATTCTTCTCTGTATACGAATGTCTGTACTTGTGTATGTTTGCGTGGAGATGACCCAGATTTGCCGTCCAGCATAATTATGCTCTAACGACAACCACGTTGATAAGGGCTTAAATAAGTATAAGCAAGGACAACCACAACGAGAAATGACAGTTCGTATAATAATCAAGAATTATAGGAACATAATCTCAGTACATATTGTAACATACTTAGCAAGAGTAATATCTGCTTGCATAGCCATCTTCCGATAAGTTTTTGTTAGCAAAAGTTGTACCAAAAAAGAAACATGAGAGGTGACACGTCTTCTCGCCGTCTCCGACTGTAGGAATCGACATTTACTAATTAGACGAGTTGTGAAGGGTGAGCCTAGCCAGCAGAACGACAAAGGGAAAATATTTTTTCCCTAGGTGTAGTTCTAGAGGAGTGAAAGACGCACTTTAAAGAAGTTTTGATATCAAATACATAACATTATTCGGCTGAGAATATACAAATACTGTGGATAATAAATTTGGGCAACTGAAAACTTCGACTGACATTCGAGTTCTGTTACCCTCTGGCATGGGCATAGGTCGGCAACAAACGGATATTGTATCAACGTTACTAACGTGAAATAATATATAAATCTTTCTCATATATATATATATATATATATATATATATATATGGGAAGACCTAAAAAAATGGTAATAATTTGTGTAAGGCATAAAGCGTAGCAAAGATGTAAGAAAAATATAACTAGAGGTTTGGAAGTGAGAGTGAACAAACGCGTTAGAACTTATTGTTGCATCTGAACATGAATAAATTCATTGAAAAATGAACTTACAGAGCATAGAATATACATACATATATATATATATATATATATACGAAAGGACCGACTGACAATTAAGACGACTAACGGCGATTATAACACAATAGTTAATACGCCATATTGTACATATACATAATATGAAACAATGACGTCTTCATATTCTCTGAATAAATATGTTTATACTTTTTCTAAAAAGTCGTTTTAGTATTTCTTATCCACTACCAAACATCTACGTTATCTACCAACATCAAATCAGCGTAAGTTGTTGGTTTTTTCTGCTTTCTTATATATCAATCATCAAAATTGATGATAATGTTACGAAGGAGTCTTTTTCCACTTGTAAAAGAATTCCTTCTTTTACGTAGTTCTTTTACGTAATTCAGTTACCGTGACTAAGGATAGTTGTTATAGAACCTGGTAAAAATAGTATTTTTTGTTTTGAAAACGCCAACCGCAATCTTAGGGAATCCTATTGATTTTCGTGATGGATGCAAGTTTTTTAATAAAAAAAAATGCTTTTTATTTTTGTCATAATCCCATTTCCGGAATAATCTCATTATTGAGTGCAATACATTACTGTTGCTAGAACACCATGTCAAGAAAGTATTATCTTTTTCTTGGTTCTTCAGCAGATGCGTGTCTTCCAACTGAGCCATATTCATAGTAATCTTCTTTTTTTGCAGCACTCGGCTGCTTGTTTACTGGTGGCTTTAGCGATTTCGAAGTGACAATAAGGTTCTTACTTGGGTTAGCCGAATAGAGTTTTTTGTAAATGAAGAGTTCCTTGAGCACCACGTTGAATTCCACAGATTAAATATTTGATATATATTCTAGTTCTCGTCCTACATAGTTACCGCTGGCGTCCAGAAGGACTATGCGAGTTCTGGTCACTGTCTAGTAGACGGGGCAGGCTACTTATAGATTCTTAGCATTCCCCTTCCTCCTTCTGGATAAGTAAGTAAAAAGGTAAATAAAAGTAAAAAAAAAGTAAAAAAAACGCCTAGCACTTGAGTTAAGGTGGCACGGGAGTCTATTCTATTTTTGCCGGTGGACCGTATTCAGAAACGTATCGTTCCGAACGTCTCTTATAGAGATAAACTTTTCTGGACAGGAGGGTCAGTGTTGTGCCAACGGTCCACGGACCTGTTAGCGCTCATTTATCACATTTCGATGCTGGTTATTATAAATCGAGTGTTTATAGGTACAACGCTGAGGCACTAGGTAGCAGAATAGCTCTTCGTCGGCGGTATCGTCGTTTTCACAACTATACTAAATATATGAAGAGAAATATATTTCGCCGGCGTAAAATGTATTTTAAAAAATGTGTATACGTGATCCTCACGAGAGCTGTTTGTAATAGTACGTGTGGTAATATAGAGTTACCAAAACAAGGAGCAAGAGGATTATATCATTGGGCCTCAACAAGTATACACCTTTTCTTTCAAGATAAATAGAATTAAGATGACATTAGTTCCCACCCGCAATTATTTGATGTTAAAGCAAATTGGAAAATACTATTCCTTTTTTCTATAAATTGGACAGGATCGTGATAGAGGATATAATGCAGATGAAACATTGATACATATGAATTTAAAGCCAAAGGATCCGTTTAAATATTTTTATACATCTGTGCCCTGTAAAGACTTGATCACGACAAGAAGGTGTAGGATTGAAAAGGAATGACCGAAGACCGAGAGGATGTGAATTATAGTCGTTTATAGTTATGGTTTATTTTGGTGTAACAGTAATCATGATGTTGGAAAGTTTACTATGGTTGGAGCCCCAACTCAGCATATGCCGTTAACAGCATAAGAAGCTATTAAAAAGGAACTAGGAGCTATAAAGATAAAATTAAAATATAATAACAAGGATAACATTTACTTTAATGAAATAAAAAGTCAAGGTATACTCCACATCAATATCAAACGCTTTTATTTCTTCTAAATTTTCAAGATCATCACATTGATATCTACCATCATATAGTAAATATAGATTAGTATCATAATAAAAATATATTCTTCGTTAAAGTGGTGTGGGGTCATAACCGGTAAATTTGTACCAATTTGATTATCTAGGTTTACGATCGTTCGGCTAAATAAAGCATTTCCGTGCATTGACATTGTTTTTACATGCGGCGCAAATGTATATGAATGAACTTTAAAAGGATCCTTTGGTTTTAAATTAATTATGAATTAATAATCATCAGCAGAAAAATCACTGGATGTTCTTCTATCTTATAATATAATATTGGAATTTGCCAATTTGCTTAAATATCTCGCAATTGAGGATGCTGTAAAATGTCCGGAACTAATGTCATCTTAATTCTCCTTACTTTCACAGCTCGAAAAAAAAGATAAATAATTTTGTAAACTAGGAATATCTGCCAAGGTCCAATGATATAAACCTTCTCCTCGTTCCTTTCTTTTCTCTATTTTCCCTAGATTGCTCTGTCATTCTATGTTGTCGCATGTACTATTAACGAGTTAACGTTACATATCTATGTTTCTTAGATTATTTTTTGTAAATTTTACGCCGGTGAAATATATTTCTTCTCCTATATTTAGTACGATTGACACCATGAAGAGCCGTCGGCATAAAGCCGTCCTTTCACCAAGTGCCTCTGCGTGGTACCTATGAATTATATCTTCATTGGAAGCTCTTTAAGAATAATAACTATGAATTATATCTTCATTGGAAGCTCTTTAAGAATAATAATGTTTCCTTGAAGTTTGATGATCTTTACTGCCGTTTCCATTTCAAGTGTGAATTTGAGAATACAGAACGAAAGAGTGACACGAAACGTTCTTAACAAGGGTTGAATTCAATATTTATTGTTATGCTATTTATAAAAAATTACTCTCAAGTAGTGCCGCGGTCTTTTCAGGCTCCTATGATTTGCGTCAATTCTAGATCCATTTATTTCTAATGACTTCAGATGCGAAAATGGCTGAGCGGTAGTGTGGCCGTCTCTCTCACCGCCTTACGTTTTCCTAAAAATAACAAACTTTTTCATTGTATGATGGATACAAGCAGAGCAAATGCTTTTAAGCAATAATGTTAATTAGATCAGAAAACGGGTATGGCAATTTGTTCTCAATAAAAGCAAAGCCACTGTTTCTTTTGTTAATGTGAACCTCAAAGGCACAATTTATTCTTACATCTATCAGCAGTGCTATTTTTTTTCTCTTAAACCTCTTTTTTTTTTATTGTTCTTCTTCTATATACACATCTCTTTGTACATTACGTCTCGTAGTATTTTGTTTCGTAGAGACACGGTCTCATTTTTGACATGCTTCCATACTTCTACACTTCCCCTTTCACGTATGAATGCTATTGTTTATCTCCTATGCATTTGTCCCTCTATGTCGGTTTATCTGTTTTCTGTTTCCGCTTCTCGATGTTTCCCTTCATTGCTGTATTTTTCTCTGTCTTCTAAAGTTATTATATATATTGTGATAACAGTATGGCAATTGCACCTTTTAACACAGCGCCAAGGGGTAGGAAATTATGCAAAACACAGGTTATCACGATAAATTTATTTCTCTTGGCTCCGGTCATTATCACTATTGCGTATCTCAAACGGGAATTGGACGAAGAGGGTTGGGGGTCATAAGAATTCAACAATATTACGGCGGCTCTTTTTTGTTGTCGTCGACAGCAACTTTTCTAAGGCAGCACACATACATACATACAATGATCATCAGCATAATCCCGAACGATTCCGGAACTCCCGAGAGTAAGCTAATGCACGGCAAAGCTTAACGAAAAAGTTCCTCGATATATATTGCGTGTTTTACTTCGTTAATAGTAAGGAGCATCTTGCATCTGAGATGAATTTGTTGTTGTTGCTTTGCTTGCCTTACTTTTAAATTAAAAATTATTTGTGTTTGTCTTGCAATGCCTTTACAATACACCGATGACGGCGTTATTTCTAATATTAGATTTGCAACCTCTCTTCGGGGCTCTTCCGGACTCCTTTGTGACGAAACAGATTGCGAGCTAAGTCACATCCTTGGTAGATCTCAGCATATACTCCACAGCTTCTCCAACAAAAAAACATAATATCAACAATACCACTCATACAGTATCCCTTACCCTCTTTAAGTATACTTAACATTTCTCGAGGGGTCGATTTTGTAGTTTTCTCTTCGAATGCAAAAACGTAATCCACTAATGGTAACTAATGATCTTATTAGTGTTTCTTCATTGATTTTGCATACGAAAACACACACATAACACACACACACCCACCCACACCCACACACTACACACACACACACACCACACACACACTACACACACTGCACACACACACACACACTACACTCACACAACACACACACTACACACACACACAAACTACACACACACACACACACACGCGCGCCCACACGCCACACACACACTCACGCGCACACACACACACACACGTGCACACACACACACGCGCACACACACACACGCGCACACACAAACACACAAAGGTGGGTTCTATGAACCGCCAATATTCGACAGTCAAAACACACGGACTGGCGACCTAAAATCTCTCGCAAACATATTATTGTATTCTCCGTGAATTGCAACAATCCCAATTGTTTTCGACGTACTGCCCACTACTATGTTACGACCCCTTCAAACAGTGGCTTAACAGCCAAATCAGCATAAGTTGTTCGTATTTTTTTCTATCCTTTCGTGCTGTTCGTAACGACGGCAAACGGCCTTCACCGTCCGTCCGGAATCATAACGGTATTGTGCTGTTCGTAAATCCGGTAGTAACAATAGTTTCATTGCTCATGCAGTTATCATAGCTAACTGTTAAAACAGCAAATCCTTAGGATTGTAAAATTCCGCTTCCTTAGACGAATTCTAATATTTGCACCACTTGTGTAATGAACTGATGACACAAGCTAATTATTAAAAATACTCGAAACTTGAATTATGTACTCTATAATTATTTTCTATACACGAAAACGTTTTGTTTCCTTATTTTGTTGCATTTGCTTTGCTGTTCACAGGAAGAAATTTCCAACTAATAAGAGATTTGAATAATCTGTGATAATCCCCAATAGTAATTAGCAATACTCATTTTTACCCACTTCGCTACTTTGCAAGCGCACTTAAATTCATTCTGCAGGAAATTCAACAGTTGGAACTCGTGAGTATCTGTATATAATTGGCTGCCATGGATGGGTTGTCGCCTAATAGGTGGGGGGCTTTGTCGCAAACTTTTTCCATTGAAATGCGAGTCAATGAACCCGAGCTTTCTGAGAACATATCAACAGCTCTGATACACATGGGCGTCCAACCATTCTCAAGCGTACAAATACTTTACATCCACTATCTTTCATTATTTAACAATACGCGTCTTTCTGTCGCCCCCCACTTACAACAATACCCAACTTCTCACTCGCGTGACAATCAGCTTATACATGGCCATTTTCGCGACTCACATGCCACAAACGATGAAACGTGACACGTTCGCTTTCTTGTGCCTAGTAAGTCACTTGTTCTGAGTAGATTAGGTTTTGCTTCGCTGTTCTGACATTGTCCGGCACTCAACTATTCACTATTTAGAACTCTTCTTGTGAAGTTCCCAGGTTACAGCGTTCACGACATCCGGCACATCTGTGATTTGTGTTTGCTAAGTAACGTGTAAGGGATAATCCGGCTTCTGGCTGCGGGCACGTCGTCTTCTAGCGAGTGGCTATCCATTTTGTCGGCTGTTGTATTATCGTTAAAGCTCTGCCGGTGTAGGAGCAATTCATTGGCGTGATCATGAACGATGCCTGGCAGAGAATGTGCGTGATGGACGCCTCCTACCATGAGCTCTGTTTCCCCGGCAAGATTTGACTGTGCCGCGGACGGTACAGTTGTCAAAGTGTTTTGCGATCCTTTGTCCACGTTTGTCGTGAAAGGTCGACGCTGCTGCATGTCCTCTAGGGCAGACATCACAGTCAGGGCTCGATAGGGATCATGTTCCGTTACTGGAATGGCAACCCATGGCTCATTATTTGCTGGCTTTCTTTGCACCCACCTATTAATGAAACGACATAATCGAAAATTGAACAAACAATGTGTTATATAGTTGGTACTGATCACCAAAAAATAATCTGAATTTATAATGATGTATGGTGCTTGTACAAGGAGCAACCTTTATCTTTGTGAAAAGTCAACAGTTGCGTAACTGCCAAGTTAAACTTTTTCCTTCTTTTGTTTAAATCAAAGTTTTAATGCTATTAGTCATACATTTACTATCAGTTACATGATTAAAAAAGAGTAACTAACAGCGTTGTACTGCCCTTAGAAAACTTAACATGATAATGTCTGTCTGTTGAAGATAAAAAAAATAGGTTAAAAGCATTAGACTAACAAATCGAACATACAAATACTTACGGATGTTTGAAAACCTGCATCAGGGAAAGCCGCTTATCGGCATCTTTATTTAACATCCCTTCGAGAAGTGATCTCAACTGGGTTTCGACGTTCTCTGGCCATACGACCTCACAACGGCCTATCGCGTCAAACAGCTTGTAAATGGTATCCCCTTCAAAGGGGTATTTTCCTTAAATTCGACAAAATACAAAAGTTAATTGTCTCTGAAGGTAACAACATAGGGAGTCGTGTATATGTCTTGTCTTAGCGTTATCAGTGCAAGGTTTAATATATACAGGTAGATGACGAATATTTTACTTACTGAACATATGAACTTCATAGGTTTCAGAGATCTTGTGGATCTTGATCTACCTGTGGTAATGTTGAAGAGCGTCACTCCGCTTGACCAAACATCAAGTTTATATCCGTGAAAGGTGTCAGCACCGTTTGCCACCTCTGGGCTTTGTACCGCCGGAGAACCTTGGCTCGTATGACAGGTGTCATCCATGCCTGCCCAGCGGTCAAGTTGTTCAGCCACTCCAAGATCAGCAATTTTTACAACCCCTTCCACGGTCAATAGAAGATTATCGGCTTTGATGTCTTTGTGAATTATGCCCTAAATATGTTTAATCGCACACAACAAAACGACAAAAAATTCACGGTTAATCTCAGACTTTACGCCGAACTGAGTACAGAATTAGTTGACTTTGATCAGTTGCAAAATTCGAACTAATCTGTGATAACTCGAGGAAAATACTTTAATTGACTAATATTTTTGTACAATTATACTAACTCGAAGACAATGCTTGACTTATGTGCTTTTTAAAACAATGAACAATTAACTACGAACTACTTAGATATTAATAAAGGCAATATAATTGAGGTATTGCGTTTCGATAACAAAGACTGAACTATATTACCTGCGAATGTAGGTATTCGAGTCCTCTGCATAACTGGTTAAAATAGCAGTGAGCCTGTGCGATTGGAAAACGATTTTCCGGTGCTTTTCGTAGAAGTTCTTGCATAACAATGACGCCGAACTCAAAAATCATATAGGTTTTTTGTTTTTCGTTATCTACGAGCACGTCCCAGAGTTTAATCACGTTCGGATGGTTCAGACCTCTCAGGATCTTCATTTCACTAGTCAAGTAATAAAACGCATACAACGTAAAGCCATTAGACCGCCGATAAATTGCCTTCGGAGTTGCCCTCGAATCTCTTACCCTTGCATGTTCTGTTTAAAACGCACACTACTTTCTCCGTATAAATACATATATATACACGTTTGTTTATGTATATGAACCAAAAACCATTCTGTGTCTGCTTAGTTTATAATACTGCGTGCAAAAGAACGGTAAAGCCTATGTGTACGTTTCTTTGTTGTGAGATAACCTAATTAAGGAAGAATAAAATTTCTCAATTTGGCACGGTTTATACTTACGTTTTAACACTTTGTTCTCCGTTGGGTATCCTACGTAACTTTTTTCGAGCGACAATTTTGACAGCGCGTCGCGTCAAGGTATCAAGGTCCAGCACCTCCTTTACTTTGCCATAACAGCCTTCCCCAAGTAGGCTTCCCATTAGGTACCTGAAATATAAGTTTACCCTACTCAGTAAAGAAAAAAGTAGAAAGTAAAGAAAAAATTCTGATTTTATATTGTACGCGGTTGATGTCGCCATTTTTAAAAATAGAAAAAGTTCCGTTGCGTAAAACTCACTCTTTTATTGTGGACTTGTTAATTTCAGAACACATAAAAAATAATCTTCGTTTTCTTCTTCGGAATCTTGAATTTATGTACTTCGTTTATGAGCAAGTGGCAAGTCTTCTATATTACCTGTACGAGGTAAGGCCTGATGCACTTACCGATTTCCAATAATCTTCGCTTTCAGCTTATCCTCGTAGAATACAACGTCCTTGGAGTTGACCCGGTGAAAGCCCAAGCCACCGCTTCCATGACCGCCCAACTCCTCGAGGTCGTCACCGTTCGGGCAACATCCACTCCCTCCAATGTATCCTCCATCACCATAGGTCGCCATTCTTCCGCCCACCCCTGGTTGCTCCGTGTCTTTAAGCGAACACGAAAACCGAAGAACGTACGCATTCTGGTCTTGACCAGAACTCAAGGACATGTTTTCCCGCTGGTATCAGCGAATTGCTGGCGGTGCTCCGCGCCTCCCGATACCTACCCACCGAACGGCATCTGCAAATAGGGTTACGTCGTCGTCCCGTTGAAATACCAGCTAAAGCACTAATGTTTCCGTAGTTCTAGCCAAGTACTGAGAGCTGCGCAGATAGGTCCCGTAGTGAAAGAAAAGACCCCCTCCCCCGTTACCACCTACCCACCCACCAAACCACGATAAAAGTTAGTAAATTTTCCTATTACGAACATAGACCGTGGCTTACTTAAGGGCTTCAATAACGTCAATAGTAGTTTTCTTGGTTTTTCTTGGCGGTAGCGTCTGCTAATGACGCCAGAAATCACTACTATTGCTCGGTGAATAACTAAGTTTAACGTTACGGGCCGTGCCGTTAATTTTGGTGTCAAGCAGAAACAATCCGATTCCCGCAATAATTTCGTTCCTGGAATACACACAGTTGATATAGGAGGAAGGGGACACATAGCTATAATTCTACTATACAACACAACGACATCATTTTGTTTTCTTTTTGTCTTCCCTTTGTATAAGAGTTTTACTTTCGTATCGCTAATATATGGCGCATATTTCCTGCTCTGTGTCTCTGCTATGCATAATGATAATATATCGGTCCGATAAAAACAGTAATAGTAATAAGCTAAATGCATACATATATGCCACACAATTCCGAAGAAAATTAAGCCTGGACTCTCCTCCCACTGAAACAAAGTTATACGCCTTGACCACTTTTATGTGACATCGAATTTCTAAAGCCAGCACAGTGCATGTATCAATAGGTAAATGGGGTAAGTCATATTCGGAATACTCTGCGTAGAGAAGTTCGTTTTAAATATATGCAGTCATGACTTGCCAGAAAGTATATATATATATATATATAATATATATATATTAAGGAACAGCCACTTCCGCAATCATTACCATTGAGTGTCCAAAAATTGGACAAAGGAAATAGCACGTAGCAAAAATGTCAATAAACGGTCTCTCCCACAATAGAAAGGATTCGACCCACCTGATCCAAGTGTACGGACAAGTGTTGGACACGAAATCATAGGGAAATACAGGATGTGGTGAGAATTAGAAATAACTACTTATTTCCTTGAACATATGCTTATGGCGATACGAAATATCATTTCGTTTCACATCTGTCCCATCCACTATATGGCCGGTAAATTAATTGTAAAACACTGCTTGCATTTCCTTCTATCTACCGCTGTGCAAAAAAGGTTCAAATCCAATCCAAGAACTAATAAAAATTTAATATTACGCTGATGCATAAATAATGTCTGCACCTTTGAATATTTTGCGTTTCGATATCTCCACCATTGTTTGTTTTGTTCAATGTCCGTAAAGTGAGAATATTCTGCTCTGTTCCGTTATGTGATTAAGGGAATAACAGGTGCTTTATCCTTTGTCAACAACCAAAACTTTAGTAGGTTTAGTAAGCAGAGAACAAGGTCTAAAACTGAGAGGACTGTTCGAAGGTAACTTGCTTATAAGGAAAACGCAGGCCCAATCGGCCATTGGAGATTGATGAGAACAGCCTGAAGGCACCTTTAACAAGCAATGGCAGGGAGACAGCTAATGAATTAGCCAAGACCTGCGAACACTTAGCTAACATCAGGTACCCCAAATCTTGGAATCTTGTTAAAATAGGGATGGGACTTTTCATTTAAAAAACTTCAAAAGGCCTCTCGACATTCCGCCCGGCACCATCCAATACATTAAACAGTGATACGTTTCTTTGCAGACTTGTTACAGATGACAGGACATCTACGAAGACCAGAAATACTCTATACAATCAAAAAAAAGTTTAGGCAATAAGAAAATCGAGAATGGTCGGCAAATTTCTAGTTGCTGGCATTAACGAGAGTATAACAGAAAAACAGATCTTGCTTTTCACGGCAGGCCTTACAGGACAATGTATTTTTCAAACTTCACGTTCGTCGATCATAACTTCTTCCAATCACTCACCAATAGATGCGGAGCAGTAAATTTGCCAATTTAAAATGTGGACAAACGAGTTCTTCGGCATCAGATCTGAAAAATTCTAGTGCGATAGAATAAATGTATCGGATGAGAAATATCAAAAGGTCGTAGAGAATGATGATGAATACTTCACTTAATATGTTGTTATACTTCTAATAAAATGCAACGTTTTAGGATTTGAAAATATGGACGAAAAAAATTTGACGCGCCCACCAGATAGATCACTTCTTCAACCTGAACACAATATCAGTGTCTCACAAGCAATCGAGTGATATTAAGTATAGGCTAATAATAATTCTTCACTGTATATGACAATCTTTGTCAAGCACAAGTTCGCTCGTTACAATGAGTTTGTACAACGATTTGATGGCTGGCTTGGATTAGTCAGCCAACTCTGTGGACGACACCTATACGCACAACCTGAGAGCCATGATGATAAACTGAATACACACGAGATTAACAGAAAACTGCCGAAGTAATAGGGTATGTAGTGCTCGTGTATCATAAGGAAGTCCAGCTAAACTAAAAACGACTTGTTCTATTAGATATGCCCTTTAGTTCTTTGTTACTGGAAAAGGTGTATGCCTTCAGCATAATGTCCATCGACTACAGCTGAAGCACCACACTGAACAATACGTTGATTACCGAATGTCGCGTTTACGTTAGCTCTTATTCCTCTTCTCCTTACTTCTTACACGGTTGTACGTAAACGGTTATTGTTCATCAGATTATGATTATACTTGACTACGAAGCGACGTAATAATCACAGTCATTAAAGGCCTTTACTGTTTCAAAGAAATCTGTCTGCATTCACAACTTGAGACAACTTGCACAAGGACAATTTTTTCAGTAATTTTTACAAATGACTTCGCTCGATACTGTGTCGTATGGCAGAAACGCGTATTGCGATTTCTTCGGACTCTTCCTTAGCTACCTGAACTAATACATATAGACTAAGCCCAGCATAAACCCTGGGTTTCTAGCCGTGCAATCTTTTTGCGTGTAAACAGGGACCACCTTCTGGGCGTTCTACGGCGGCATACGCAGAATTAAAGAAACGATATCGACGGCGTTACGTCTCCGGTTTCGAACTCCGATGTCTCCTTTATACATAGAACAAAGGCGAAACGTCTCACACTATACCGTTTTGATAGATAATTGTAGTCTGTTAACTGTGTTCGTTCAATTTGCGTTGCCTAGTTTCCCACTGTACCTTCTGGCATGCAATGCTCGGACAACACCAACAGGGTAGCTTGTTTGCCCTAGAACCATTCAGTTAAAGCTGCAATAGTCGCCGGGTGGGTGGGCATCAACTCATTGATGTCACCTTATTATCAACCAAACAGACACGCAAACCCAGCTTTTTTCTTGTCAAAAACAATTGTCGACTGGTCAAGTCAGGCTTGTTTGATACTGTGTGATGTGCACTATAGACAAATAATCTATCTCGTTCTCTAGTAGCATATCAATCGTGACCTTTTTCATTTGTTCTTTTTTACCTTTCACTGACACGAAAACAAACACGTTGTTCACTCAACTGCACAAAACAATTTTATACATAGTAATAATACGCGCGGACACACACACACACCGTGAGCATACAAATCAGTGACTTACCCCGCCGACCAAAGAAGTCATCAAAGCTTGCCAATACCTTTCTACGAGCGGGCTAGCTGTAGTAAACATCGACGACCCGGGCAGCAGAAGCAGCAAGCCCATAGGTCTTAAGCAGCTGATCCGCCCGTACGACGAATACCTGCCAATATTTAATAACAGCTCGTAGGCAACAGTTATGCAGCCGCAGCAGTTCGCCTGGCTGCAAATGATAAAACGTCTAGTTTTTCTGTCGGTCCGTCCTATCACCGCGACCCATTCCGTTGTTTGCTACCTCAGACACTCGCTACAGCAGCACCGCCAGCGTAATAGCAGAACTGGCTCATTATAAAACAACGGAAACACCGACAGCACAGACTTCACAGCAAAGATTCTCACCGCTACGCTTTCACTGAATGTGAAGCAGGTAGGCTGCTGCCACCGCCATTGCCGTCGGGCAGTGAAATGGGTCACAAAGACGTACAGACGAATTCGATCGACAACTGTCCGTGATTAAAATAACGTCGTCGAAACGGAACGAGGTGGGATCTGCCACTACCGCCAGTGGGGGAGAACAGCGTCTGCTACACGGCGCCACTGCGCTGCCCAGCACCGTGACCGTGACCACTGGCATCAGCACGAATTGACATTGCCACAGATAGAAAAAAGCAGAAATTGATGCTGAGGGGTGCGCGAGCAATATGCGGTGCTGGGGCGGATAAACCGGCAACTGAAAAATGTGTTACAGAGGTATTGTGGCGAGGAGGCAAAAATATGCAGCAGGACTGAGAGGCAAGCAAGTGGTCAGCATAAACAAAACAATGATAACAATACTGTAAAGATCTCTTGTCCAGGGGACTGGGAAAGGAGCCGGTCATCGATGCCTAAAATTAGTTTTGTTTGCAATTTCGTTTTCGGCAGGTTGTTACAGTTCTTAATGTATTGATGCCGGGTATGAAAACATTTGAGAATAGTGGGTTACAACCGTCTCTAGGGCGTTTAAAGTCAAATCAGGTTTTTTTGTTTGGTGTATATATAAATGCCGGTGATAAGGTCGGTAGTTGCCTCAAGAAAGTTACACAAAGTATATTTTGCGCAAATCTAAATATAAATGGATCCCGAGGAGGAAGCCGATGAACGTAAGTGTGAAGGCGGTTCGGCATTTTGGCAAGCAATGAATATTTATCGAAACAGATTTATGAGAAAATAGAAGATATGTGGAAAGTATAACTAAGGACTAAATATAGATAATATAAAAAATCTTTTTTCATTATAAGCCCACAAATCTATACCATCAGTTGCTGTGAACAGATTGAAGATATTCAAATCGATTTCGTTTGTTGTAGAATGAGCTTATTGGGGCGTTCCTTTGTTTTTGCACACAACAATATTGCATAGTAGAAGATCTTTTAATTTGTTGGAAACTGGACTGCAATTTTAGTAATCTCCAAATTGATAATTTAATGTTTATACAACCTATTGACTCACTGAACGGGCTAACAAACGGGGTACACCGTTCTCAGATATACCCCTAGTATATATAAAACATGCAGGATATCTTCTATATAAAACAGGTGAACTTACTGATTGCGCGACATATACGAACTTCAGTTTTTAGCCAAACAAACTCCTGTTATCTGTGTCCTTGTGTCAATGATCTTTTGCCTCTAAATTGTCTATGAAATAGCGCAGTCACATGATCAAGACCTTTACAGCTCTGGAAAAACTATAGATGCTAATGATCTACTAACAAACTATCTTAAAACGCATATGCTGCATTACTTGTGTGCTGTTAGCAACCGCCCGTACTATTCTACCGCCAATTCGTTTATCCACATATAACTTCAGAGAGGGCAACTCTAAAAAGTCGTCTGCTATCCTGCTCATACGTTGATGGGGTTGTTTTTATTATTATTATCATAAAAGTGGCGTTTTACAGCAGCCATTTGTCAAAAACATGAGAGCATAAATTGAGTATAAATTAAGTGAGGTTCACATTGCGTAAATTGTCTTTAACAAGTTTTAATAACACGTTTTTTACGGTGTGATTGTTTTGTGATTTAATTTAAAGTGAGTCTCTGGTCCTCGCAGTGAGTCGATACGGTCAATATGGGAGATGAATACGAATATGAACCCGAGGATCTCGGCGAGGAGATGGGAGACGATGACATTGGTGAGCGATGTTTGTTAAAAAGAAGCTAAAAAAGGCGAAAAGTTGAATTTATACTGATAGCTGCGATGATATCATTGTGTAGCAAATATTAAAATGTTTTTCTTCTTTTCAAATCGAAGCCTTCATAGGGGCCTCATTTTATGTGCATCTTCGGCGCATTGTTGGATCATATACGCTTGGACATGGTACATGCTGAGCACTTTTCACGCAACACTATTGACACAGAAATATATCGATTTGATAATATATCAGCGCAGACAATGCTGGTAGCCGTTCGGGATTCGTAAACATTTGGTACGGTGTTATCTTCATGAATGGAAAACACGACAAGGGTTACTGCTGTCGGTTTATGATATATAAACGAACGCAAACTCTACGAGCAAAACACTTGTCTGGTTGGTACTGTGTTGCGTGAGCAGAATAAGTCAACCCAATCCTTGTTTTGTAAAGGACATTTCAGGTTTCACAAATCCGGCTGCCTAGACTGCCCCTGATAGTCTAGTAGGTAATGCGTTTGCCTGCAAATCTAATTTACGTAGGATACGTTGTGATGCAAGTTCGAATCTGAACGTAGAGACATCGTTTCCTGCTGGGAATCAGCCGTCTGATAGAATACCTAACGGCGGTACCGGACGAAGTATTTTTTAGACTTGTAGTGGTCTAGATCTTAAATCGATAGAGAATATTTTTAATAATGTTATCTGAGTAGGATTCTACGGGAAAATTTTACGCGAAATTTTTGTTTAGATAGAAACATTAATTTGGACTATGGTAATACTGTTGAGGCATCACAGTCTTTACTTTTAGAGCAAATAAGTAACGAGCTCCGAACGAAGGCTGAACATATTTTAGCTCTGGGAAAAGGCTACAGAAAAATTATTTGGTCGCGCTGAAACTTTTTTCGACCACAGCTTGTATAATGCAATATTTGCTGTTGAACGTCTAGAACGTAGCTGGTTTTCGAATTTTCGATTCTTTGGTGATACTGATTGCTGCAAAACGAATATAGCTTGAACATGCTGTCGTACTCCAACAGCACCTGATAATTTCCATGTTTATTCTTCAAACTTGTCGTGTATTCCTATTATTATGGAGCTCAAGTTGCGAACGGCATAATGGACACATGTATAATGTAGGTACTTCGATAAAATAGGTGATAAAATACTAATTGAGCTACTTTCCCGTTTCGGTGTCGGCGCATGAAGGAGGCGACGAGGCACTGGATGAATACGACGCAGGTGGTGCTGGGGGACCTGCAGAAGGTGGCGACGGGCCGGGTGAGAAGACCGAGAATGAAAACCGAATCACGACTCAATACATGACCAAATACGAGCGTGCACGGGTTCTGGGAACTCGAGCCCTGCAGATCGCCATGGGAGCTCCTGTCATGGTTGAACTCGAGGGCGAAACCGACCCACTTCAGATTGCCAAAAAGGTTAGACAAGTGTAAAAATATTCTTGAAAATGTAGTATAACTCACAGCGAATTTCGTATGATAGCATGGTATTTGCTGGGTGCAGAACAACAACAGTTAATCATCATCAATCGATTGTTAATGAGAATTAAGTAGCCTCGTGTAGATGTCGCACACAAGTTTATGTAACCATGGCTGTTGCAAGAGAGGATATTGACAATAGTTTCCATGCTGGAAATCGATCTATCAGTCCATTTATTGATTCGTCGTAATCGTCGTAAGATACAGTGCAAGATGACTGATGTCTATGGATAAGAGCCGCACCTGTGAATTATGGTCTTTCATAGTGTATATTGTGCTAAAAGCTGTTATTTCATATATAAATTCCTCGTACCCTTTTTTGTCACATTGCAGGAACTCAAGGTTCGCAAAATTCCCATTACAATTCGGCGTTATCTTCCCGACGGTTCATTCGAGGACTGGGGAATTGATGAGCTCATTATCACGGATCATTAATGGCTGCCCAACAGAGGTCAGAGAGATCCATATCGACCTCGTCATCACTAATATCAGAAGTAACACAAGAGTAAAAATGTGAATATTGAAAGCCGACTATGACTGCCCGAGCTTACTACGTGTGAGCTCGCGTCACCGCGCGACATCATAGCACGTATCGAATATAGCGGAAAACGTGGTTTGTCCATAACAAGGACATTTTGGAAAAACGTTTGCCATTAATGTGATAAAAACAGGTCAGACGTAATTACTGCAAATACAATGTAATAAAGAGAAAAGGTGTTAATACAATTATAGTATATTGCTGTGTAATCCTTATACGTAATGTGCACATGCTAATTGTGTGCCGAAAAATCAGCTTAAACTCTTTCCTGACCACGTGTCTTTGTTTGAACGTGTTTGAAACTCACCACTTGTCCAACTTCGCAATTTTTCGTTTCCCTGCAATTGCAAGTGGCGAAAAACCTGCTCCTAAGCATGACTTGGAAGCATTCCCATTTTATTTAGAAGTATCACGTATACATTTAATGTATTTAAACCCTGTTAGTATAGTTATAAGGCATTTGCTGAATGAACCTAACGGCTTGGACTCGAAACCAAGGTGCTTTTTGTCCTAGAAGGGACGTTTATCGATAATAGCAATAATGTTACCGGTATTTACCATCAAATAGTCTTGGTACCATCGTTTTAAGTGTTTGTTCTTAGATACGTTGTTAAGATCAGGAATCCATAGTGCTTCTAACTATTATGGTACGAGCACCTAAGGTTTAGTACAAAATTCCTATTTAAAATTGCTGAAAGTAGTTTGCCCAATACGACATGAGCGAAGTGAATAAAGAAAATTATTTCATTTACTTAGCTGAATAGTCAGAGTCAATTTCTGCGTCATAACAGAACAGATACTAAATCGAAAATCTGCTCTGCTTTTATTTTTTTTTTTAGAATTATACGGTTCTATCTTCGATCCTGAAAAAAAAACACTGCTTATATCTCTTTTATCTCTACAGCAACATTTTTATTTTTTTCATCACTTGTCATTGTTTTTTTTGCAATAACTTTTAGTATATATATATATATATATATATATACCTGACAAAGGCCACCAGGAAAATGTAATAATATCTGTTAAAATAAATTAAGTGTACAGCGCTCAAAGTTCTCTGGCTTTTAATTCCAGGTAAGTCGCTAGTAGGAACGGTATTTTTATGGATGCGTGTCTACGTGTTAATATGTATATATTATAAATTTAAGTGCACTTGACGGCTTTTCTCGACTTTTTTCATAGTAGAGTTTATATCTCTACATACATAGCCTCTCATTCCTTCACTTCGTACATTTCCTGGAAATCACGGTTATTCACCTTGACGCTATTTGCATATAACTCATCTTTCTATACTATTATATTAGTCTGCTCCTTTCAATTTGAAGTTTTATGTCTCTGTCACAGAGAACATTGATAAGGCCACGAAGTCCCGTCACATATTTCCGACATGGAACTTGTCCGAATCGATCTGCTCGTACCGTATTCAGTCATGTCTGATTACCCGTCGTCTCTTAAGCTTCAACGACAACAAATTCTTGTTTGTCACTTTGTAGAGCCTTCTACAACTCGTTTCACTAGTACAACCCATACGCAGTCCTTTGTTCCTTACGGAGGACGCAATACGAATCAGGTAATGTTGGAGGTCAACCATTTAAAGGCATGAGGAATTTATATATTGACATGACCTTAGGAACTGTGTGTCGTTCTACACAGTCCTAACAGGTGGCAACGACATCGAAATGAGAAATGAAACGTACTATTTAACAGAACATGGTGAACAAATTTTCAATGCAGGAAGCGCTTTCATTTCGTGAATTGGTTCCTGTGTCCGGAAAAAATTGTTTTTTGAATTCAATGGGTGAACTTTGTTCCTGCAGTTGATTAGCGAGGCTGGATATCTCGGAACGCGGAGTCTGTCCAGCCAAACAACTTTTTGAAATCCACTCTTATTATAAGCGCAACCTGAACCAATTTGTTTCATAATTTTCACTAATGTAGTATCACACTCAATAGTACCGCCCTCTTTTATGCAATAGTGTGCAATAACTAGATGATTTCTCTTATATAGGTAATGAGTTACAGTACCACTGATAACAGTAGTAGTAGGAAGCCACTGCGACGCATATCAAAGCAGTTTCATCATTCTTTCCAACGTTCTCCATGGTTTTCTTTATTTTTGATGTGTCTTTACCCCACCAAAATAAGTCCTTAGCAAGATAACCCAGGTGCCCTGTTCAAGATATTCAAGCGTAATGATGTGTTGGTTCGAGGTTTACTGCACGACGACAAATTGCTTGCCGAATGAGCCGTTCTGTAAACCCATATAGCACAAGAACTGATACACATATTCTTCTCACCTCGAATCTCAATTCGCGAGTTGATTTTTTTAACTCAATTTGCATAGAAAGTATCGCAGATCATATGTTTTCCATGTTTCGAATAGCCAACCTCAATTTTATTTTTTTCTACTAATTTTTTTATGCTGGAAGTTTGATTTTCAAAATTGTGCTCGTAATTTGTTGGTTTCACTTGCACTTAGGCTGGTTGCACACTGCTGTGACATTCCACGCATTAATGATACTAATTAATAGTGGACTGACGTTACCCTGGCATAGATACATACAGTCTATCCTGCCGTCGTTCACTAAGTAGCAGCATTTTTTTTTATCATTAGAATGGCGACTCTGCCAAACACACTAGCACACAAACGTCCATCACAGCGCTATACCATGCAATTCTGCCGTATCGTTGAAAACGGCGAAGAGTTTTCTGTAAAGATTTGCAAATCTCCTCCGACAATATTTGGATAGATGTTTCAAATTCATTTGCCGGACATTGTCTCACGTCCACTGGTGTTAACGCCACATGTCATTTAACATGGTTTTATTTCGACAGTAATTATGCGGCGTGTCATTTCGTAATTAGCTCATTCTGACCTTTCTTTTTTAATTTTAACACGACTTTAGAAACCTGCTCTACGCCGCCGCTAGTCTAGATGTCTTGCAACTCTCCCTGCTTTTACGCAGCATTGCTAGCCTTAAATGATATTGCACTCAGTGAACTAAATAAATTGGAGACAAACAATCCTTTCTGCGTTTGAGTGCCATCTCATCAACGCGATTAGTTCCACAAAATGTATGATTCTTGGTCGTAACTACATCAGTAAGGCAGGACAACACAAGCCATAAATTAGCTACTAGAAAACGCTTATGCAATCTCTTTTATACAAAATTTGTTTAGTAATTAACCAAAAAGACAACAAAAATATCAATATAGCTTAGAATACAGAAACATCATAGTTTCCGTAGATTTTCCATGAACACGCGGCGCATTGCGGTCATGCGCTGCCTTATTCATAATGTTTACAGTCGATTATTATCACCACTGCAAAACACATTATTAAGTAGTAATAATTACAGCAAGCGTAAATCCTAATTTAGACCTTTGTAAAAAATTCAATAGCCATTATAACAGTAATAATGATATTAGGTCATAATAATAACAAGATTGACAGCTGGCACGGTAAAAAGGGTAAACACATTATAGTACATATCTTTCCATCATTAAACTCTATTGTATTTGCGATTTAGCACCGAAGAGACTAAATTTCTCCCTTTTACTCTCATTTTTTTGGTTTTTACTTCGATACATAATGAATAGTGCTAGCACATAAGTTCTCTTCGACCGCATCACTTTAAATTGTTCCCTATAAATTTTCTTTGACCGCATCACTTTAGACTGTTCCGTAGAACCCCGTAATTTGCAGGAATCCCTTTAATTTGATTTTCCAGCAGATCGTTAAACCTTTTTGACATGCTTCACACTTACTCATGTATAGTTCTTACTCTTTCATTACTTTTTCGTAACAGACTTTCGTTACTTTGCAATAATAATAATCTTCGAAGCAGCAGTAATAGAAATAATAATGTCTAGTAGTAGATACAGTTCATTTTGTGGTTCGGTTTGAACTTAGATTTTATAGAATTTTATACAATATCTTATTTCACAAATTACTGTTACTGATATAGATGATTCTGATACGTATATACATCACATAGTATTACTGCCGTCATTAATATTATCATTTACATCAGCCTGCGTTCCGGTCACGTCTATTATCATTAGGACGATAATTATAGTAACAATGTTTTGTCTTCTATTAGCCATAGATATGCCGAACTCTAATACAGTACTGGTAGCAGAAGCAGCGGTAGCTTCGGTAGTCTGTCAGTGCTCGCGATTTGGCCGGACAAGTACTGAGTGTTCTCTGATGTGTTGTTTAACCAGCCCACGGCTGTGCACTAGCGGCTGAAACGTTGGGTACGTTACCCGCCCCCATCATCGACTATATTTCGCCTGCTGGAAATCTTAGAAGCTGCAACGCCTACAAAAAAGGCCGTTTGGCTTAGCTCAGACCTTTATGGAATTTACTGCGTAGCCAACGATGCAGTGTACCCTTTGGCCGACCCACACGTGCCAGCTCAATACGGTGTCCTACCAGTAATACTGATCAAATCCCTTGTACTGAAATATAAAAGAGATGATTCGTATAGAATAGTGTTAGTTGCGACATAAATAGAAGATAGGTATTTGTATGCATTGGCGATAGAAATATTACAGAGACACAAATTCACATGTGGCATAGGATGAAATTAAGACAAACAAATGCGGAAAATTTTCAATGATCAGGTCGTTTTAAACGAACTTTCACAGTGATATAGGCACATGTATATGTACATATAAGGACAAGCATTACATGCATTCACTATAAGTTATACATGGCTGCCTGATGCAATGCAAATTCAATTTTGAATGTAAAATTCGAAATATATTTATCTAAGTTCGATACGGTTAATACAATTATAAGACTGTATTATGAAAACTTCGATATTACATCGATCTATATTTCGGTATCGCCAGCGAGCGTATCTTCGATATTGACATCTCCTGAGTGAGCTACTTCAAAGCCTTTGTCAGCAGCGTTAGAATATCAAATTTTCGCCTTAATATTCTAGGTTAGTTTGTCTTCGAACAGCTTGAACTATCCCAAGATCCTAATTAGGGCCATCCTCTGGTCTCTTAATGCGATGATGATCTCTATGATTTAACACATTGTATACGCACTGACATAATGAGTACGTGTAAATCATGAACTATTTATAAATTTTTACCATTTATACTAAGCATCCAAATTCGAGGGAAGTTAGCATTTTTAAAAAAGTCCGTTTCGATAAAGTAACGCTGCTGCTAGATGTGGCCGTACCAGCATTTGGATCCAAATTTAGCTTCCTTAAGTTAGAGAGCAATTAGTTAAAATTGGTCAATGCTACGTATTTTAGTTAAGCGTTGTTTCACAGTCTGGGCAGTGCCAAACGGGTAGACGTGCAACGTGTTGAAAGCATTTACCTACTCGACAGTATCATTATCCTTTTAGTCGCCATAGTTATCATCAGCAGTAGCATGCAACAAGAATGAATGCAGTTACAATTGAATCGCGACATATTACTTACGTTTCTGGAATGCTTAGAGAGAAAGTAGCAGAGTTTGAGTAACGTTTCGCTTGCAATACACCTTTTTTGCGTTTTCAGTATCCTATTTGCCTGCTGTATCATTTTCTTTTGCCTGCCTTTCTGGAGTGCGTTATTTGCCCGTTTTATTTTGTTTTTCTCGGAATATTTGTCTGCTTTAGCGGCCTCCGTCCGAAGCAGTCGTCGGCCGGATGACACGGAGGAATGTTTCTCATTCCAGGAGACTTGTTAATAGCTTGTTAATTGTTACCTTAATAACATTCATAGTTCTGCTGAAGACTCGTGTTTTTCTGCTCTCTGGGAGTTGACACAATTTGTCTGCAGCTAGTCGAACATATATATGCATATATACCGTATAGGACAAAAGTTTCTGGACAGTTTGAAAAGTCAAAAAAATTCTATTTGACATCTGTTAGCAATAGCGAATTAATAATATAAGGCCGGATTTAACCATAGCACACATTTGCAACGAGCGCACCCTTTTCAAACTACCCAGAGACTTTGGCCAGTATATATAAATATATATTACTGTTTGAATTTAGCACTAGTTGTTATTACAGGTGTCGCTGATTTCAAGTGAGTTAATTGTGATTGGTGGAAAATTATGTTGTGCTTATTGCAATGTTTTTGTTATTTGATTCTTCATGGAGCTCATTACGTCGTCTGCTACGCAAGTAATATGACCGGTATGGCGCTGTGTAGATGAACATAGAACATATGATTATGTAATAAATTAGAAGCACGGATGGAAGAGAAAATACAACTATCAGTTTAGTTAAAACGAGCTCGAGGCTGCTGTGAGCGATGAGGATGCATGTAATTCAATTAGCGGTATTCAGGGGCATGGTAACGTACAGCTTGTGTGGCAAGAGCCATAAAAACGCTTCCTCTTCGCACATTTGATGCTGTATTCATGTACAGGGTGATCAACAACTGCCCTGCAGTTTATTTTAATCGTAGGTTTAGTTAACTATCGAAATTGTTTTTATTTGGCACCCATTAAAATATTCTTCGCTAGCTTCCAGTTTACTGCTGAAGCAATCGAGTAATTCTGGTCAAGCCTAAATTTGAACACGTTCAAATGAGCCAGAAGAGCAACATGCAGCCAAGTACATACATACACCTCTAACTACCCGCCCTTAGGAACGCAGAGTAATTCACTTTTGAGGTCTTGCAATCCCGACTTCAACTCTTTTTTATTGCACCCCATACATAATGCTAATGTTATGTTTCTGGTATTAATGACACAGGTTGCATACAGCGGTGCATTTAATAACGAAGTAATGACAGGGGTGGCCCTCCCCGCAGTGTTCGCTAACAGTAAATTATACTCAATTTTGAGTATAGTTGACTATTCATTGTTAGCGCACAAACAATTACAATCTTCAGCATGCGCCATGTTGCTATGGTTACGCTGTGTATGCGTGATTCACTCAAAGATGAACTGTACATTACCCGGTTTGTAATTTTCCCAGCAAACAGAGTGTCGGCGAAAAATGACGAGGAAATACTTAGATGTTAGAAGGACGGCAAAAAACTACGAAAAGAAGATAAGTAGTAGAATAGCCAAATGGTAGGTTTCTACCGCCTCGAGGTGAAGTCGAGAAGCTACTAGATTCAGAAAAAGCAAAAGTCGGAGGCCACTTCAAATTGAGTTCAATGAAGTGACAAGTTTTACAAACACAATTTGTCGTTGTGTTTATGATACAGTACCCCCCAATACTGTTGACTGCTTCTACCTCAGGATATTAATACCATAGTTATAGCGGAGTACTGCCTAGAACCTGAAGACGATGGCTTCAAATAGAGAAAAGCTGGTAAACTTTTCAGAAAAAATTATACAATTCTATCAATCGGCGACACAAGATGTTGAACAAGCGTTCGAACGCCCATTAAGCGCTTAGGCCGCTGCAATCAAAGCCATGAAGACTTCGCGTAGAGTCTTCCACGATGCGTGCGTACAAGCACCCATACGCAAACGCATCACACATAGATAGAGACAGACATACAGACACGATTTTGACTTAAGCGCGCACCAGTCACGTATTTGGTTGATTTTTATCACCTTGAAAAAAACGGCGTCAGAGTTGGTAACAGAGACATTTTCTTTTTTTCACAGAGCAGTAACGGGTTGACGGCTTGAAGCGTCCTGCATGCCGGGCGCGACGCAGCACCCGGATAGGTGACGCTACAAGTGCAAATTCGATGACGACTGTAAGGACGGAACTACTTTAATATTCTCGGTCTCAGTACGAGGGGAGCCAGCGACTCCGTCAATATGATCAACAACAGCAACCAATTCGACGGTGTGGCTGTCCCGCTTCTTCCCGATAACAGCGGTTCGGAAAGGCAAAGCCGTATCGACCTGCAGAAATAAGCCATGCTGCTCAAGAACCTTTTTCCACCGACTAAAAGTTATAGGAAAGTGCGCGTTGGCGTGGACGCGCGGCGGCAGACCGAGATTGGTCGCATTCGCATTTTATTGGTAACGTTTTTTTAAGGTAAATTTTAATGTATTCAAGGCAGATGAAGTATCGGGTCAGATTATGCATTGTGATGGTACCGCGTATCATGACAAAAACAGCCCCAGATAAAGAGTAAATGAGGTAATAGCGTAGAACAAGAAACGTTTATTATGATGCAGGACGACGATTTGGGTTGAATGTATGTTTGTGACGTACAGTAGAGAAAGTTAGAAGTATCCGCGGAAATAATAGTGTTATTTTTCGCGTTTTTTGCGTCGCGAACAGTAGCGGATAGATTTCATAAATGCGATTAGTCAGAGGGTATTATCGTCGGTGGCACATCAATGTAGAGCGGCAAATGTACAGGGACGAAAAGATTGAGTGTCAAACGAGAGACAAAAAGTAAATTTGAAACGAAAGAAAGATAAGAGAAGATGTGTATATTTTCATTGTAGTTATAGTAATGGCGACAATTGAGATTATCAATGTGATTTTAAATTGTAGTAGTTAAATCGTTTGTGGTAGTCATTATCGAAGTTGTTGTAAGTGCAGCACACGGCAAAGACGCGGACAGAGAATGTGCGGGCAGAGCACCGGGAATCACAAAAAAAAACAACAAATATATACTGGTCTTAGTCTGTTAGCTCAAACTAGGTTACAGATTTGTACTGTCGATATTGTTGGTTGTTAAACGCGTTTTTCTTCTTATCTCTTATAGAAGATCGCGTGTTCTTTTATAGGATGTCTTAAAAAAAGAGTCAGCCTGTTGTTTTTATCTACTTCTACAGATACAATAATGAATAGTGTCTCGCTGCACAAAGCTCGTGCGGTCGTTGAAAAAAAGAGTTTAAAGAACATTTCCACAGAATGCACAACAGTGTATAAATGTTACCAATTGAATGGTGTTTTGGTTGACATCTATGTTGCATTTCCAGATTTAATTTTCTATAAGCATGTTACCACATTGTATTTATTTCGGGAAACTTATTGTGAAATATATGCTTTATTCGTATGTTTACGGTATTCTGTCAAACGTTGCGATGCCACTCTAGGGCATGACTCAGATGAATAAAAAACATCGCATAATACCACTCCGACGTTAGTTAGTCTATTAAGTTTTTTTACGTAATTTTGTACTGTGTTCTTGTTGTGTGCTGATTTCGAGAGAATGATCCCACCTTGCGCAGCGAATACGAGATTCGATTATCTTAGACTAATAGACTGTCATCGAGCACTCAGAGGGGTGATACAAACACAAGCGGTTTTTTAATCCGACAATGAATTCGAAATATACCGTATAATGCAAAAGAAGCTAGGTAAAGCTAAAGAAAAGAACTATTTATATCTCTAAAGCGGTTGAATTGATCAGTCCCGTAAGCGCTTGTAATTTTGTACATCACTGCGAACTGGCTAATCAGAAGCAGTGCATCTTCCAGAATCCATTGCAAATTAATATTGGTGCCATTAGAAGCGTTGATTTGATCGAGGTCTGCACAAACCAATCCGACGCATGAATTACAACAAGTAGTTGCTCCAACAGTGTAATTTAGTTACGTCATTTAATGACTGTGCTTTTACTTCATCCTGTTTGATCCTGCGTCAGTCATAGCATTACTATAAGACAAATAGGTCTATGTGAAGGATGAACTAGGCTTACAATGAAAAGTGTCTACAGAATCCCTCTTAACGTAATGCCATCTCATTCAAGCAGACTAAATGGTAGCAAAAGATGCCAAATTAAGCACTAGGACAAATGGAGACTGTGAAATTCGTCGTCCGGGAACAATGCTTATCAACCTTTAAAGCCGGTGTGCATGGTGAGTAGGGTGCTGGGATCATTTTAGGATACTATTGTGTATGTTATTTCATTGTAAGTTGCTATAAACTACTATAAAAAGTATTCGTTTAGCGCAGCTATAGCTAATTTTGAACTCTTTGAAGCAGCAATATTTTGCTAAATATTTAGTTATTCATTGAAAGGGTCTCATATGAAATTCAAGGTTAACATTTATTGCTAAAAGTATCATATATTACAGTTATGCGTATAACAAAGTTAAACACAAAGCGGATGATTGTGATGTGCGATTAAAGAAAAATAAAGTGAGGAATCGAAGGGTTTTGAATGCAAACAGGGATAGACATTCGAAACTGCTGTCATCGCCAGCGAAACCGATCCTTTTTATCACCTTTTAGGCATTTAACGCTTTATGGGGACTTTATATCTAGAATGAGATGTTACCCAATAAAGGATACGGTCCAGTCACTAAGGAATACCTGGACTCATTGATTTGATGACGCTAAATCGTTAACAAAATATATGTAGTTTGTAAAAGAGAAAAATAATCTCGTAATTAGCCTTGAAAGTAAGACTTCAAGGCTTATAGCTATGAAATTAATTATTTTTTGTTCAACTAAAGTCACACTCGACCAACAAATGACTTACTCAGCGTCACCGTGTTCGTAATCTAGCTTAAGCTGAGGATTAACGATTATTTTGGTACACCCAAGCAACCAGTTGTAGCAACCTAGACAAAACTACCTAATATTAAACAGTCAAAAAAAAATTCACGCTTCCGCTTTCTTGATACACGTACCAAGAACGTGTTAGTAGATGAACTTACACTATGTTGTCTGTTATGCTTCAGGCTGGCCTTTAGCTATGTACTCACTTCTTTCCGAATCGTTGATGTATGAAAAGAAATGCGACGCCAAGCACGAGGCAAATGCTCCCCACCGTTATGTACGCGATACCCAAAAATGGGTTCTTCCCTCCAAGCCAGGAAGTGTTCGACAGAATTATTCTTTTTCTGCCCTTAAAGTTCGATACTGGATAGTTGTACTCGATAACTGCCCGGTATTTGCCCCTGCGAAGGTATTTACAACAAAAGCAAGAATGGTTTTCTGATGTTGAAGCAGTTCGTAGTTGGCGATAGCAGTGATTTACTTTTCTACCTAAAGAGACGAGGTCAAAGGATATATCCAGAAAATGGGGTTTTCTGTTCTGATGTTTTCGGGGATGGCGGGGCGTTACCGTGATGACTCACCACTGTGTACAACACAGTATTGTGCAAAATACTGTATGTTGTAAAAAATGATAAACCAATCGGAAGAAACTGTGAGTTTTGCACAAACTCACACAAGAACTAAGTTACTCGAAAACGAGCCCAACGGATGCCAAACACTGACTTCCATGAGTCATTCAGTTTTTATATAAAAGAAAAAACATTGTTTACATTAGGTTAAATATAACGTAAACGAATCGCGTTAGTTAAATCAATCGACAGCAAACCGAACGTGGGGCGAAACCTGCAATCCAAAATGGTTACGTCTGATAATGCACCATTTTTCACTATGATCACCATCAGCTAGCTTAAAAAATGTTTCTAGTAAAGGCTTCTCTATCTTACTTTGGCAGTTTGTCCTTCCAGTCGCTATGGCTATGATCGATGCGAGCGTAAAGCTTGCGGAACGTCGGCAGAGCTGCTGTTCGCATCCATACTATGAGGTCTTCATTTGCAAAACCGCCCATCTCAGCAACGGTTTTATTCCAAGACGGCGGCCGAGCAGTACCATCGTAAGATGAAGCGTTGCGGAATTTCACGTTACGATCGGTCCACCATGAAATTTCATCTCGTACAATCTCAACAGGCCTAAGAACATGAGGACGATATAAAGAAAGAGATCATTGTCAAAATACAAAAAAAAGTTATATGGACTATTATTTATAAGAAAAATAAAGTTTTAAATTTATTGTTAGCGCGAGTCGCCGTGTGGCGCTTGCAATCATGTAGTTAACACTTAGTTCAGGACACACAAGCTGTATAGATATTTATTCCAAGACTTATTAAAAAACGACTTTGACCTAGAGGATTATATATGGCACTATATTCAAAGAATCTTGTGTATCTATTACTATTATTATTTGTATAGATTTCTTTTCGCTAAATATTCGCACTTACTTCCATCTATCTTTGTTCTGATCATAGAACTCCAATTTGATCGTATCATTAAACAGGCTGTTGGCGATTGCGCCGCACGGCGCAATTGGTTCACCTTTGGTATTCTTGTCAAACGGGGAGCAGTCATTGGATACGTATTTGGGATTACCCAATAGCTGTTTATCACTACGTGACTTAACATACCGCCTGTGATTCTGGTAAAAATTGCTCAGGCCGTAATAGATAAACACGTATGCCGGAAAATCTGTGTCGAGATCGATCGGTTCATAACACGTGCACTCGTATGGTCCTGTTCATAAAGCAGTAAAACGGCACCAAAAATTAGCAACGGCTAATTACTGTTAAGAATCTCTTGTTGAGCATTGTTATAGAGCATAATATCTATTTAACTATTATACATATAGATTAGCAAAGCGAAGAGTGTGTGTATCTGCCTGCCTGTCTGCCCGATTCAAACCACCCGCATAAAGTGGGTACTTTGCCCTACTTTTCTAGGTTGGTAGAAAATCATGCTAGGCTACACAGGAGATTTTAGCGATTAACTGAGCGCTTTTTACAAGCGATAGCTTGTTTTTCCCATAAGCCGTTTTTGTGATCAGTTCAGCAATGGTTGAGAATTTTGAAAGTGTTTCTATTGAAAATTGTTTTTTCGAGTTCAAGTTGGCGGGCATTGTAACGGAAATCGGACTGCCGTAGTTATGTAACTGTAACGAGGCTATAAGCTATGTTGGATGTGACCAGTTGGTGGAACAATATAACTGCAGCAACGTAAAAGAATTACTCAATTGCTATCTTACTGGAGGACAGCTGGATAGTTACAAAAACAAAACAACATTGCAGCAACATGATTACGAAAAACTTATCTCATAAATTTTTCGTAATTCTATAAATTTCTCGTAGCTCTATAAAAGTGTACATTTGCAACTGAGTTTGTGTTATCCAATGCAATACGAATTATATTAGCCAATATTAGAACCTGTTGATAAAATAACGATAGTAGCGCGACGAATATGGATGAATATTCCTGTAGGAGCATGCGATAACTGAAAATACCAACGGTATATGCGGAATAGAGTCGCTGCCACAGAATTCTATGTTGGTCCGCACTAAAACTATAGTTTACATTAGATTTGGGTCAAACGAATCAAACTAATTAAATCAATAGCAAAACGAGCACGGACGAAACTTACAACTAAGTTTACTTGCCTCTGGTAGCACATCATTTATTACAATGATTACTATCGAAAGGCAGGCAAGCAATACGACTAAATCAATATATGCTTGTATTAAGTGAACAGTAACTACTGCTAGCTCTGTTAAAACTCCGCTATAAAATGATTGTGCTGGATTTATGTGAGACTAAAAAGGTAATCAGAATTTAACCTTCTCGCCTTTAGGTATATATATATATATATATATAGTCATACCTGATCCGCTGTGCGTGCCATTGTGTAAATAAATATGGAGCTCTTCATTGCACGTTATGACATTATGGCCATCCTTGCCACAGTCTGTGTAATCCACTTGTGCCTATGTTATGAAAAGAAGAAACAAAGCAAACTTATCTTGTTTACTCATTAACAAACATTAGAATTTAAGACGGCAAATAAGGACCTGCGTGTTGTTGTTATCTTTCCACTGAGAAGAATGGTTTTGTCCTACAAAGAAGTCAATTATTCCAGATGGCAAGAAATTTAAGTATCTTCAATAATTAGCTTATTTTACATTCTATAAAGGTTATATCGAATTGTATTACCAGGAGAATTTGAATTTGCCAACCGACATTAAATAATAAAAGCGCTTTACGAAGTTTTGAGCGGAAAAATAATAATAATAAGATAATGATAATAATCGGGTTTAAACCTCGCAAACTCCCTCAGACGAGAGAAATAATAGAATTCCAACGGGTATGAAAGCGAGTCCAACGAGGAAAAACGTTGGCAGGACCGTGCCAGCAGTTAAGATGGGTTGCCACGCTCCTAGCCTCTGCTGGCGAAACGCGCTGCCTGCGAACGAGAGACAGTAAGTAATATGAAAATAGGTATTTATTAACAGCGTTAGCTAATTACTGATACTGTTCACTTTATGATATAGATAATAAATTTAGTGGTCATATGATCTTTTAATGAAAATTCTTGCAAAAGTTCGGACACGCATAATAAATATATGATGAAACATTATACTCGTGAAAGAAACCCAAATAGATCGATTGATCCGTGGTTTAATAATGTTCTTCAAGAAAACGGATCTGTTTAACCGAAGCTGTAGATTCATACTTCTTTTGTACTTGTTTTATGAGGCACATTTGTTATCTACTTTGAATTAGTGTACTTGCTGATAGTTTAATTATGTTAAACTTCTATTTTTTATCACTAAGGTACTACATACAGGCTAAACAAGGATTCATCTTTATGCGGAAAATGACTTTATGGAAGGAAATTTCTTTAATCGAATTGTTTCAGCAAAAGGATATAATCAAATCAATTCACTTTACCTTAGCCGTCCTGCAAATACCACAAAACAGGTCATACAATTTCGAACGGCCTTCTTGCGCTAATTCAAGCGGATTACATTTACATTACAGCATTTGTTTTTATTCGAAACAACTATTTTAAAGATTACCATGAAGTACCAGTTCTACCTTCTTCCCAATAACGAAGCTTATCTAGAATGGTGCGTTGTTGTTAAAGGTTAGCCCAACACGCGCGTGTTAACATTGATAGATCTAGTTGTATATAGCAACAGGATTAATATGTCAAAAGGCAACTGCTATATGCTTAAAGGTATGAACTTTACAGTTTGTCGCACTGTCTTTAAATCGCTTCAACGAAAGATGTCCCTTGGCAACTCAATTATATAACATAAGAGAAATGATAATAGCTAGTAATAAATGAAAAGAATAATTAATTAGTAGAGGCCGCTACACACAATTTACACTTGGGAAACTGCGTCCGTCGCTGTAACTCGAGTTCTGGCAGATGGAGCACCTACTTCGCACTCTGCTTTGCCGGCTATTGTTCGATGATCGTTTAGTGACCGTACTTGAAACGGGCTTTTTTACCGGCTTACTAGAATGCTTACTAACTTTCCGTATTCTCGAGTTTTTCAAATTCACAGTCCTATCAAGCTTATTGGGACTTTCCGGTGTAAATTGTGAACATTTCACTGGTCCAGGCTGCTTCGATTTCGCTGGTTTTAACTGTTTTGTCGATTTAGAGCTCCAACCTATGCTGATTGATTTGAACTGTTTAGACTCAATTGACTCAAAGAAACTTGTCACCTTAAAGATTTTTACTTTCTCAACATTCGACCTTTCCGTTGGCCTATCGGTAGGCCCAATGGGTTTCGGAGATCTAGACTTAGGGTTGTACACTGGCTGAATTCCATAGATTTCCTCGGGTTTAAGTCTACAATATTCAGATCGTTCCAACTCGTTGGATTTCACTGTACTAGCTTGTTTGGACATCGTCGTTGCGCGTGTTTGGGCTGGTCCACCAAAAAACCCCACGCTGTGTAGTTCAACCCGCACGGTACGCAATTAACCAGCAATAAATATTATATCGCAGATAGGGCCTTGCAACAGAGCTATTTAGAATATCTAGACGTTCTCACTGAGCTATTCCATCTCTGTATAGGGCATTTAAACAACTCTTTGAGGGTAGGAGAAGAACTGGGTTTGACTGTGTTTCTGGTAGAGAAAAATACGGCGGTGGCAAGACTAGTAATTGATTCATGCTTAACGAGACATGCCAAAGGGAACGATATGTAAATGCACATGTATTAATGATAAGTCAGTATTCAGTGGGATGCCATTTACTAACGATTTATTGCTTGACCTAAGAAACTGTTTGGTAAAGATGCTAATGTTAACTAGCCTCATCATGATGATTTTAGAGAAATACAAATTTTTTAAGAGCTCAAGACGAAGTAAGGACTCAATTTGTTTTTAATGAGATTCTGAGCACATCTTATGGGCGATTCTGAATATGAGTCTATTCCGTCGTTTCACAACTGAGCCTGTAACTTACGAAACTCGTCTTTGGAAGACAGTCTCGAGGAAGGCATCCGAACCTCTCGTTCCCATCTTCATCAAAACGGTAATAGAAACCATATGCTGTCTAACAACGTTTTCGAGAACCTGACAAAACATCGTGCCGCCCTCGATACGATGAACCTTCTGTCAAACATTACGTGCTGCGGGCTGATGTTGATCTTACTCTGCAGATGTGAGCTCTTTTTCAATATTCTGTTTCTTCACGCGTAAACACGTATCTCGGTATTATCATTTCCTACGGATATCTTGTATGTCACTTTTTTGTCACGTGTCACGTGAAACTTTTTTTTTCATTCTTATTGTCCCTACGTACAACTTGATAGACTTTTTCAAACGGGAACAGCTTTAATTCAGTTAGTCCAAAAGTGATTTTCTGTTAAGGTACCGCGTCACATTTGTATCGCGTTAAGCTGCTACATAACTACTTGCCGAATTTTAAATACTACTACTGACATAAATATCACATAATTACTAAGTATTATCACAGCGAAACAAAATTTGGGTTTAGGACGAACAGTTAAGGAGAGCGAAAGTAACTGTTATTTAACAATATGCATCCCACCCTTAATCGAGTCGCACCACATAGTCAATCAAATTGGCGCTAACTATAATCTGACCATAAATGTCCAGTTAGCGAAGGCAGTACAAACCGGCGGCCAAATCACCGGACAACTGAAGCTAGTCGACCCTCACCAGTTCACGACTTCATCAAATTTCAAACAAAAGCTATGGAAGAGCCCGAACTTGCTCTACCTACTATCGTTGATTGTTTTATATTATACAGTGGAGAGGTTCAGCGAAAATGTCCGGCAGCGTGACATGCTTTGTCTCGCATCGGTTATCATTTAACTGCTATTTGTATTAGAAGAGAACGCGGGCACTGTTGTAGTTATCAATGCTGCCGCTACTCTTCTGTACTTGAAAAATTATATGAGTGATTGTGTTCGCTTCCTGGTGAATATCTGATGCTTTGTATCTAGGCGCAGGCACGCGCCTTATGCATTTCGGTAGAAGGTCGCACTATTCGCCTATTTTAAAGTTCGCCTATTTTATAAGACGGAACTACTCGCCGCCCCTTTCGTCAGCAGTGACCCTGAAGCATGAGGTAGCCAGGCCATGCTAACAGCAATGTACCGACAAACATTTAAAAAACTGCAGTGAGGTGTTTCCAAATGAAGGATAGTCAACCGCACCGTGATTCGTAAATAGCGCGTTTATTTTTCGCATTTCCGTTTTTATTTCCGACGAGCGATCGATTGTACGGAATTTTGGAGGGGAATGGATGATAACATTTTTGTAAATCTAGAAGCAGTATATAATGTTTTCTTTTATAAGGTAATGCGATATGATTGTATTGGTGATGGTGATTTCATGGTGGCTGTCATTGTCTCTTTGAATCGTTTGAAACAAGGGCGCCATATTCCGTACCGTTAGGATTTTCTCCAAAGGTAACTGTTCTTTTGACAATACAAGTAGAATTTTGTATTATATCTGGACTTTCAACACGTATATCAATTTTGAAAACTGTCTCTTATAAGTTAATATTAAAATTCATAGTAAAAGAAAGGCGATTAAATTGGTAAGTACGGTTTCGTATAGATATATTATGAGGCTACTGATAGAGTAAGCCAACATACTTAGAAAAACGTTCAGGTGATTTTTTTCCATTTTATTTTTTTGTTGTCGTTATGCATTTAAAACATCGTCCCGATGGTCAAGTCAATAAATGTAGATAACTATGTAACTATTACTCTTCTTATTTGAAATATAAGTCAGATCCTCAAGCGCTTTAATCCGAAAGTGAAAGAAGCCGAGACGCACACATCTTTCGTCAATGTCATCATTTCCACTTGTCAGATACGACTTGAATTCGAGATATAGTTTCATGCGGGTAGAAGCTACCCATCTGAAGTATTGTCTAGCAACCTAAGTACCGGACGTACAGCAAAAAAACCTTTTTCACACCTCACGTACAAAATGAACCTTTTTGATTACGTGAAAACTACGGACGAAACTAACGCTGCTTGCAGAGTAATCGTTACTGAACCTGCCTTAGTTTGTTGTTCCATTGATTTAGACCCAAAGAACTAGCGAGGGAAATCCGTCGAAGTTTTTTCTCGCAACAGCATCCCGACGGGTACTGTCAAGACAAATAGAACGTATATAAGGATATAAATGCAAACGGCCGGAAATGATTGTTTTATAAATTGGCCCTAAGAAATAATCCTTTATCTAGACAGCATGTATATTCAAGTTCGTGTGTAACACCTCATCATTTTGTAACGTGACTTAGCCTACCCACAGAGAAAGTATGGCTTAGCATATATTGATTCATACAATGAATCGGAATTCTACAACCTCAACTAGCAGGTATATCACAGGAATGAAATAACAGAAGACAATATGTTGTCGGAGTATATTCGAGTATGGTCGTGATGTCGAGTTTCGGAGTAGTTATAATTTGCATGAACAACATAGGCCATACGGCATTAGATAGATCACCGCATTTGCTTAACAGCTGAATGTAGACAGATATCGGTAAAAAGTAAACCCATTGCTCAATGTAAATGTGTGTAATTGCAGAGGGTGTTTTTTTGGGCAAAAATACATCCGCCACAACTAAGTTAGAACGCTCGTTTTATAACAAGATTATAACCGATCATGCTGAACACCTACAGAAGTTCACAAAGGCTTTATTACTATATGATTTAATATTTGAAGGAACACATACTATATTGTGTGACATAGTTCTTACGACAAAAATCGCCTTTTACGAACTTCATAGTTATTTTCTGCCGTTATCACGTGTAGTGGATCGATAAGAAACCGGTCAATATTCTGTATACCTGTATTCTGTAAGTTATAGCCGGAAGTGTTTATGTAACTTATAAGTTACATAAACACTTCGGCTAGGGAACACTTTCTACGACACAACCGCCCCTTGCATGAAAGAAGTTCAGTTTTTGGTTTAATTTGTAAATAAGCAGAAAGATACTATACCCAGATATCGCACTTACGATGGGTGCAGCGAGGCCACCCAACACTCCCACAGTCGCCCACGGTGACGCACAGCCGACCTGACTGAGGTCTGTCGATCATGCGCATTTTTCTGATGTATGGTTGATTTTTTCTAGCGTGTTCTTGTTATCAGTACCTCTGCGAAGAATTATGTAGCTACGACTTCATCGCGACGCTTGCGACGTCACGATGAGGCGGTTGTGCTCTGACAGACAAACAGATTAATTAGCATGCTTTGCAAAACAACATTCGCTAAACTGCCACCTTGCCTGAAGCATCCGCGGGTGGGAAAGAGTGCTGGCATTGCATTTGTTACACAGCGAATATAAAGTAAAGTAACACAACGAAATCGAACCAACATAAAGCATAGCATTTTGAAACAAACTCCTTCGATTAATTCTAGTTAGTCTCGATTACTATGCATTTCACTGAACCGAAAATCACCAGTAGAAGTTTAAACAGTTGTAAAATACTTCAGCAGCAAAACCCAGTGAAACAATCGGCGTTGTCCAAAAGGAGTTGCTTAGCGATTGACTGAATGTCAACTGGGCCAATTTCGGGTCATTAGGAGTTGCTTTGTGGCAGTTTAAATCGATGTAGTTTCCACGGTGTTAGCGTCACGCGTTTGTCAAAAGTTCATTGATTATCGAAATGCCTGAGTTTTTCTAGGTAAAGGAATTGCCCTTTATCGACTACTAAAAAGCCAAATTGTGCGTTTAACCTAAGTCAGTTCAAGGACTCTATTTATGTCTGTGTGACACCCGATGATACTTCTGTCCAGAATTAATTTTTAAGGGTTGTTTCTAATCAAAATTGCACAAGACAAGCAGACTTTAGCTAATAGTTCGTTCTACGATAACTTACAAGACTTGTATGTATATGTGGACAAGATATGTACTCTATCCGCGCTTTAGCAGCTTGCCGCTTCCAAACATGTCCAATGCGATTCTTTCGCTTTTGTGAGCATCTATAAAGGTCTACTATTGCTGAAACTACTGACGTGACAAAGTCCATTAGTTGTTGGCTATTGTTCTGATCGAAATCGCAGTTTCGGTCCTCTAGCGCAATGCCGATATTAGTACCATCTAAAACATGCAATAGAACTATAGGCATAGACGCTTGAATTCGACTAAATTTCCTGGGCATGCTTTATCAAGGTGCTTTCGAAAGCCAAAACTTAGTGACAATTTAAGAGCAAAGAAATCGAACTCACGGATCAATAGGTCGATGCATGTCGACGAATCTAATTGGCAACTTTGCTTCAACAATAGTGCATCACAGTATACCCTGAAGTCAGTTCACCGTTTTTATATTTGAGACAACACTCTCTCAACAGCCAACGTAGTAGTTAGCATGCAAAGATCGTGAGTTATTGTTTGCTTACGATGATTTTTAATATGTAGCTTAAAGAGGTGAAGTTCGCTTTGTCGAGATCATAGATCATCTTTACTGGTGAGCCGCCGCAGGTTTATTATACATATATATATAACGATTGAAAGCAGCCCATTCTTAAAAGAATACTGCAGCAACAATGAAGGTAGAAAATGAGCATTTTGACGAAGTCTCATTTGGATATAGTCCATTTTGCAAGCGAACTCCCCTTATAATCAAAAGCTCTAAGACTAAAATGCATAAACACTGACAATATTTGCAACACTGTTCCACCTAGACCTAAATCATCATTGATTAAACTTATATTGCGACTTTTTAAAGTTTCAAAGCTCTACATATAATCTATATAATAATAGTGACATATAATATATTTTTAATTTTTTTTATTCGGCTTAACCACTAAAGCTTGACTATTTCCTCAGCAACATGATTTAGAAATGATAATCTCTTTCGATGTACAACTTGTTCAAACCTTTGGTACTCATACCTCTGATCCGTAAGTTGTATTGTGTAATCTTTTTGCGCACTGAGCTATTTGTAAATTATATTGAAAATGTTTTTGTGTTTTATGCCCTGCGGTACCTTTTTTTAGATGACTAACGGCCCCTTCCAGCACAAAATGAACTGTATAACTTCATCTGTCCGGATTCGAAACTAGGCAAGTTCACGTGGCCCTATATTTAACAAGCAAACACGTTAGTCAGTGTACTACTAGTAAATCATACTGGAAACCGCTATATGGATATGTGGGTCCGACCTTTTTAGAAAACCTCTACCAACTTTCGTTAACTGATCATGCTTATACCTGAATGTCTAAGCCAATCATGTATTTTCTTGCAGTTTTTACGTGCAACTCATTTATAACAGTTAGTTAGCACGCTTGTGTTACAAATCTAGCTATAGATTGTTAGCTACAGATTTGAGATATAATTTATATATATATATATATATATATATAAGCTGGAGCCATCAGAGACTCGAGACAAAATCTAATGGACAGTCAGCTTTTTTGAGTGTTTGTTGAATGAATTCAGCGTTCAGAAGCACAAGCTTAACATGTGATGCGTACTATTTAATTCTTTTTATTTAAAAGAAAACTAGAAAAAAATAGTGCGTTGAAACCTTGAACATTTCACACTAAAATATGAACGAGATCAACTAAGATTAGTAGTTAGCCTATTTTCTGTTTTGAAATTACTTTAGCATACATCTTTGATACCTACAGGAACAAACCGAACACATACGAAAAAGGTCATCTGATATAAATGTGGTCTACACACGACATCGCTAAAAAATAGCATAAACAGTCGACGAAAGGAAATGTATCGAAGTAACTGTATTAGATGATAGTGTAGAACGAAAAGTCATCTCCAGACTAAAAACGCATAATTTAACGTTACTCGAAAGAAATGCATAATATACTCAATGACCGTAGAAGGAATCGAGTGTTCACGTCCACTTAAGTCTGCGGCTGAACATCGACATTTTCGTAGTCATTTGATTGAATCGTAACGTATCTTATAGCATAAAATCATGTAGATGCGACAGGGAAGCTGGACGTTACCGCTAATTTCAACTGCCTTGAGGTATCCGCTTGTAGCTGATTACTGCTATGCTGCCAAAAAACGACATTAATAAGGGTCATATTCATCTAAGCCGACTAAAACCACTGTCCCATTTATGGTTAGACACTTTGGAGAGAAAAGATAGAACTAAGAAAAAGAATGAGGCAAGTAATAACATAGAGCGCTTCTAGAATGACAACCCAGCTTGATCGCACCGGACGTCTACGGTCAGTTGCAGCTACACTAGCTAGTAAGGGTTTTATGTGGCTCTTCCGCTTATCATTCCGAGATGAACGAAGATCAGTTAGAAGTAAATTGCTTTATTCTGAGCTCTTGTCGTTTGCGATTGTATTGGACAAGAAAATAGCTTAGATTTTTAAACCCATCAATATTTACAGTTAGGTAGTTTTTCGATGCGTTCAGTTTGGTCATGCTTAAACAGCCTGAATCTTGTATGGAAGGGAGAACTTTACATGAGATATCAGTAGCTAGTAATGTAAGTACGCAGAATGACTCCACCCTGAAATTGTTGCTTATCTTATTCGTTCCACCGGTTCCTTTACAGAGAAATACAAAAACTAACATCGACGGTGGAGTCCGAGCTTACTGCGTTACAGCACTTATTTATTCAAATCAATGGATCTGAAGGCGCGTCTATTTCTGTACAGCGCCATGTCAAAGAATCAGTTGTTTCTCAAATCACATCTGATTGCGATAACTGTGCTTTTAACGAAATTATTTTTGATGTAGATATACCATGAAATAAAAAAGAATCGACTTCTATGCGTGTGCATAAAACGGAACCTGTCGCGAACGTTACATCGACAGCTTAAGCGATTGAACAAGTTCCACGTATTAGATGTCATAACCTTAAGGTAACAGGTTAGCCAAAAATATTATTGAGCAACAAAGTTAGTTTCGGCTTTCCCTTGTCATTCTTATACCCGATTTCGGTGGCAACCAGTCAGTTAAAATGAATCGTTTTTTGTTGATGTGTCGCGATGTCATGACGAACATATGTGACCCTTAAGGGCACACTTATTCCATGTAATACGGATCTTATTATAAGCTTTAGTGCAGGTGGGGGCAATTAAGGCTTGAGCGAAATTCGCTACAGACGGTCTCGCTCAAATGAGACCTTTAATTAAACGCCTTGCTTACGAGTAAAAAAGGATCTTGTGCCTTCTCATTTATCAATAGCCTAGAAGCGCCATGTTGGTGAAAGCTGGTGGAGTACTCATTATTGAGATTTACCTTTCTTCACTGGGGAAAACATTTCCAAAAAAAAAATACAGTATTTATGCTTTTAAATTTTACTTTTTCTTCCTTGATTTTTCTTGTTGCTCATGTACATCAAGTGAATATACTTTTATGATTATTATTATATATATTTGATTATATTTATATTAATACATAATTTTATTCCAACTGTAGTTAAAACTTGTTTGGAAAGCAGCATCATTCGTAAACGTAGCATACCGTATTCCTATTAAGAAACGAACGACACTCGCATTTTTATCTTGTGCAGCAGCGTTGAGGCGATTAACAACATCTCTCTATTTTGTTTGTGGATTCTTGACTATAAAACATGTTATTTAATTCAATGATAATAATATTAATAATAATAAAAACTGAAGAAGCTACAGTCTATAATATTTGTTTACCTGTTTATTTCCGCATACGTTCGCTACCAATAGGCAAGACGATACGTCAAACGGTTTTAACGCGCTATCGGAAAACTCGACAAAGGTATAACAGCATACAAGCTAGTAGATCGTAGCATAGGCCTACCTTGGTATACTTTAGAGATGACTGGCAATGCAAATGGTGGCCAACTTATAGGATGCAGACATGCTTTGATTCGCTAGAGGGCTCCACCCTGAAGGCTTCTCGCCCCGCTAGCAACGAAAATGGACTGCAACGACGCAAGTATGTTTACAGCTTCAAGGACGATGCGGACATATTACGCACGCAATGACCAAGTAAATAACCGCTGAGGTTGAATTTAGCTAACGAATAACCATGTATTTTGCTTTCAGTTTAGCTTTAGTTAGTTAGATTCATTATTTGTATTTTTATTATAATTATTAGCAGGTTAAAGTTGAAGCTTAGTCTTTCACACTCAAACCTTACATTTTAACCAAATTTTACTATTATATATGAAATACAATCGCTTAGCAAGATGCAGGTAAGTTAGATCATGTATTAAAGCCATTAAGTTATTATACAACATTTGTGAAGTAAAACACTTCAAGCACTGTGAGGTGACACGTTCCGACGTGTACAAGTACGATTCAGTTCTTAATCTGCTTGTTTCATGCTGCAGCAGCATTATTAAGCCTAGTGGAAGTATCTTGACGCTTATATAAATTATTAAACAGATAACCTATCATCCACCAAGTATATGATATCTCGTACGTTAAAAACTGTATATGCACTAGTGACTAAAAATTCTGTTTATTAGACCCTTTATTGATAAGACACATGGATTAAGATTTCTAAAATAGCACTTATATTTACTTGTGAAATGATGATCCCTTGTACATCGAACGGCGCATGTGGGTGACCGCGTAAGACTGCGGAACGATGCGAGTGAAGTGGCCAAGTAGATCAGTTACACGTCACCAAACTTTATGAGCTATTAACGCACCTACAGGTTTGCTAATCATAAATCAAAGACGTAGTTTGGTCAATCAATAACAACGAACTCCAGACGAAAGCTGTTTTTTCGTGAGATTCAGCATTCAAGCTAACTTCAACCAGAATCTTCACTCGGGCTAGGTAAGCTTCAAGATCTTATAGCAGCTCAGCCTTTTCTAGTTATTCGTACGTCTAATAATGTAAAGCTAGTATATGATACTGCTTGTATTGTTCCATCGATCTGTACTCAATGGTGAAAATTAGCGTTTTAACATAACGGGTATGTGTCCTAGCTTGACGCCCAGAGCCCATAGATGACTGAGTTGCTAACGAGCAATAAACTGATCTAAGTTTATTATAAGCAGAAGTAAGTGGGATAATTTTAACCCTCCTTATACAGGCTCCGTTTTCAAATGAAAAGGTTTTTAGCAAAAGATACAGCATACACGCATTATGCAATTGTATTCGTAAATATTTCATAAGAGCAGTCAGCTGTTTACAGTATACCCTACTATCAACAATAAACTACTCTTTATCCAGGCTCTTTCATGGTGTTGAGTTTGTTATGGTTAGACGGTTATACCCTTGAGAAATATTGATGTATATGATCGCATAATAACCTTGCAGTAGAATAACATGAGATCTCACGTAGTTCGATTTTCTGACGAATGTGGCGCAATGTCATCAAAAAACACGTGGTGGTGAAATGATTTTATGGTCGACGCTCTGCTGCAATACCCTTAACCAACCGGAGTCAGATGCCCTGCGCTGAGTAATGCAGCAATGGGACAGGTACTTGCAGCAGTTTAAATATAACGAATTTACACACAAAGTATCGATTTTCATGGTAAGTGCTTTACGCCTGAAAAATAACTAATCCTTCACGATGAATAGCCTAAGACAAAATATGTAAATGTTGTCAACTTTACAACCGCAGTAGAATAGACATGTAATCTATTTGTCAGCAATTCATTCAGTGTCGACATACATTGAAATAATTACCACCACTATGTGCTTACTTCTAAGACATCAGTTAAAAAAGCTTCAGTGGACTTCCATCATTATGGAACTTATCTAGTACCCAACAATAATTAGTAAATATTCTTAGCTGTTGGATACACGGCATTACAAACTGTTTTCCTATATGTAAAATACCCCCCTCCCCCCAAAAAAAAACTTATTGATGCATGCAATATCTGTCAATGACAAACCTTGGTATGACTCAATAGAAAAAGGAATGCACAATCAGTAAGTAAACTAGCTCAAGCAGTATGTACAAAACCCTCCTAATTCTAATTTTAAGAGAGAAAGCTCGTACCCATTTTTCACAAATGCGGTCACTTATGTTGGAAATTCGTCACTCTAAACCGCAACAATCTTCAATTAATTCTTTAAACAAGAAGAGGCTAACTAGCCTTACACTAGTCGTACACTTAGAATTCTGTGCGCTAGCACTCTAGATTGATCTATTCGATGGCGCCAAACTAGTCGCTAACGGGATCAAACCACAACAAAAACATCAAACAACTTATCGCTATCATATTATATCACTGCCATAAAGAAACTACGATATTTCGAACACACAGTGTTGTTAGTACTGCCGAAGTAATTGTTCATGTCATTACAGTCTCAGCCCAGATTCGCGCCCACAGCCAGAGGATGTCAGCTATTAACGAACGACTATGACAAATCATAAACAGGCGTTAATTGATGCGCACAAAGTTATTGCAGCAATAGTCGTTCCACGTCCATCGTGAGATAGCCCCTGGGTGTGGTTTGCGTAAGATAAGACAAACATGACAAAATTGTAGAGAACCGCTGCACTACGGCATTTTGCTGTTATCTACCAAATCGAGTGGCGGAAATTTGGAATAATGGAAGTTTCGTTCGGGAAGCAAATTCTCTGTGACCTGCCGAGTCTCTGCGACTTCATAGGACAGTCGATGACGTCAAAAACAATGCTGAAATCGTAAAATTTATACTCACTTTTCGGCCGTTTACTTTGCGCCTGGCCATCCATATTTGTTGATTACGGTGAAAAGCCCGCCAAATTGGCGGGAAACCTCGGAACTCGAGCGTGCCACAGCGCTAATATTGGCTGTATGAAAAGTAACGGGAGAGGTTGAATAGTTAGAATGGGCTCGAAGAGTGCAATATTGCGGTACGACGGGAAAAAGGCGGAGCAGCGCTTTTAGCGGGATCCAATTATAGGAAGGTGCACTGCTATGGGTTCGATACAAAGTAATGGATCCTGATATAGAGAAACTCATTCACAGAGAAAATAACTATTTGGTTCTTTTTTCTGTGCGTTGAGGCGTACGAAATACATATTCATATGTATTGGTTGGTGAAAATATTAAATAGCCTCCAGATTGTAGCTACAACGGTTGGTTTATGAAAGTACTCCACCCGTGTCGATGTATACGATTCGCGTATTTTTTGCGTCATTTTAGTATTAGTAATGAAGATTTATGCCACGTGAATGCTTCTTAATAAAAGCTGACGTCTACTGTATCACGGTTTTCTTTTATTAAACACTTGATACAATGATTCGGCCATCAAGGCGATATACTGGTAGACAGCGTATTTTGACTATGTACAGGCGTCTAATCTCTTACGTCCGGTATTGCCGTTAGGCATTCCATCAGATGGCTGGTTCTCAATACGAACCTAGACCACAACGTGTCCCTAATATATTAGCAGGAAAATACGTTAGCTACTAAGCTATCACTGGGACACACATCAAATCCATAGTACAATATTTCTTCTATGGGATCAGAACGCAACCGTCATTGAATCCAGATCACACGTTCTATCAGGACTTGTTTTGCTACACCTTCCTTACAAAAATCCTTAATTTTTAATGAAGTATTTGTTTTGCCTGGATAAACAAAACTCCAACCTCAGTACTGTCTCGATAAATACACCTTGCAAATTTCGCAAATTGCTTTCCAAAAAAACGTATTGCCGCTTCCACTGTTGTGGTGCCACCGTGGCACCGTTGTGGCACTGGAATATGCTGCCAGACTGTAGTAGATCGAACGGAGCGAGCATATCAAACGTCTGCAACACACAGGCGTCCACCGCTTTGGCGCGTTAGCAGTCTTGACGTTTAGCGGCAAATACAGTTTGGGCATTGTCTATGGGGCAACCAGGGGAGCGGCCAGAAAAGGGCAAGCCAAAAGCAGCTGTGAACCAGTAGAGTGCGGGTGGAACTGTTCGATTTCTGGGTTTTGCTACCAACTCGGTGATGGTTATTCCAGAATACGTAGCTGGCGACACTTTCTTGAACAATCGAGTCGCGTCCATTTCTAAGTAGCCCGTACTAACACCAACTGCGTTGCTAATAGCAGCGGAGACTTCGTGCAACACCGAGTGCCGGCAAGGAAAAAATGCCAGGGATGTGAGTCTGGAATTCTGTTTTTTGTCGACCTCATTGACTTAACCGTGTTGATGAGGCTGAACCTTTATAGGTGGAGAAAGTATGTGCGTTTTATGCACGAACGGCAGTTTTGTATCGTCCTCTTCGCTGTCGTTCTGTATGAAAGGGCTGGTACCGCTGCTATTGGTGAGGGGTGCGGAAAAACATCTGACCAACGTAGAGGAGGTGCGCGAGTGACAGCGCTAAAACCAGAAAAAGAAACAAGCCAGTAAGACATTATGATCTTACACGGATGCTTAGAAGGTCCTGCAGGAATGCCGGTAATAACGAAAGCGAAAATTCTCCCTTTGCCGAGTTGTTTGAGCAGAAGATTGACGTTTTTCATCTCGCCCTGCACATCTGATCCAAAAGCGAAATGAAGCATTTTATTGGGGCCGCAACGAGCTGAGAAAAGCTCATTAATATCTGCAGTGTCATGTCAACTAATATATTGTCACCGTATCGCCATTTCGGAAATCTAAGCTGAACGATGATTTGCTTAAATGAATAGGGTCGAGGAATAAGAATACCACTATACGAGAGACCTGGCCGATTTGAAAGCAATGAACAAACACATGTTCTTAGCACTAAAGGCACACTTATTTCCCACCGGCTTCGGCGACTAGGCACGGCAAAAATGGAGAAAAAACTGATAGTAATCAAACTAAGAATTTTCGTTGGCTATGACCGGTTCAACTTTACTAAGGGTCTATATAGAGCTGGGTGGCCTTAACGCACGCAGTGAGGCAATAATAAATGCCCAAGCGAGCTACAACTAGAACGTCACTCACGGCGACGGGATAATCGTATGAGATCAGCGTGAAAACGTGCGAACGTAAAAATTCTGGCATATGACCTAGCTGTAAGGATAACAGTACCTTTGTTGGTCTTCTTGTACTCCTCCTTAAGACAGGGTAAGTAGGAAACGCGAGGTATAGGTTTGTCGACTAGCTAATTATAGAAGACAGGTACTTAGTGGGTACTGCCGATACATTGCGAATAGAGGCGAATCATACAAATGTACAGGTATGGCACACAGTTTAGAATACATTGAATCGCTACATATTGTACAATGTAAGCGATTCTGAAATTATGTTTTGACTTGAGTGGCTACTCCGTTGGGTATAATATAGTCAGCTAGCATTATATCTTGTTAGGGTTCAAAAGTATTGTTTTCGGTGATGTTGCATTAAAATACTATAATTTGAATATAATTATTTCTGTTAGATTATCGTATCGTCTACAACTTATTATTATTGTATTATTATTAATTTATTGTGGAAATTTTAACCTGTTTCAAGAATACTATCGATTACTAATTTTTTTATTCCAATGGAACTTGATTCAATAAACTCGGAATATCGACTCTATCCAGCACATGTCTACGTGTTCTCAGCTCAGCAGATGTTTATAGATAGCTATATTCTTGACTACACACAGAGGAATCTGTAACTGCGGATTAGTTAAAAGATTACTAGGAAGATGTATTTTAAGTTGCTTATGAAATGCAATAAGCCCTCTTACCGCATTTTTGCTGTGCCTCCGCTTTTCCTCACGTACACTTCATCACGACTTGACCCTCGGTGAGTTCAAAAACAACATATACTACGATGCAGTAGTACCGCACCTGAGATTTGTCGCTTTTAATCTAGTGGTAATAGTTGATTTAAAATAACAGCAACGGGCCTGCCACCAGCACAAATAATTAATATACTTGCACTAATAAGTTATTAATAAATTTTATGAAACCTAGTCGATTTAGTATTATGCAAAGCCGCTACTTGCACAAGCAAACAAAACGATTGCGACGTGACATCGGTTACACGTTTCCTGGCAATGCAAAACGCAGTCGGCCGGTTTCCCTGATCACTGTAACAGGATCTCATCAAAACGTTGTTGCATTAAAGCCTTGACAACGGAATGATTACCTTTTAAAATATGGCATTTGCTATTTTGCCCGTACGGTCTTTATGTTAAAAGTGATTCTGTCCAGTTAGTTTTTGCCACAATTAAGTATTTTCAACAAGAAAGGACTAAGAGACCTCTAGCTAAATTTGGCTACGTTTCTTGATAACGAGTTTTTTTTACGTCTAGAATCGTTAGTATTTATTTGTTTCCACGGTTGTTTTGTCCTAGAACCAGCTAACCAACCAAGCCTATTGAATCAGATACTATGTCCTTCGTTTCTGTCACTATTCATTATATAAAATCACATCGAATTGCCTTTTCTCACGAAACTGACGGTTAGCCTCCCATTATCCGCTATTCATCGGTAGATTATTTTGGCTCGCGACTTCACAGTACGGCAGAACCAATCGGTTTGCATTAACACTCTACTTGGACGAGTCAGGGCACCGAACCCAAGACCTTTGTCTAGCTTCGGTTCGGTTTGATGTCAGAGAATGCAGTTAAAAAATCAACTAACGAATTTTCCTTATCACTGGATTGTTTCGCTTGGCTGACGTGGGACTAGACGCTGTTGAACACTGAAAGCGAGACAATATCTGCAGCTTCGTACTGTGCTATAATTCGATGTAAATTAGAAGGAAGTCGTTATCGAGACAGTTATCGCTGGAGTCTGTTAGTTTGTGCGATGGCATGTGTCGTAAAAGGCGGCTCTAGATTAGGTTGTAGTAAATCATTTCATATAACTATCGGAAATATGTAACCAACATTTTAGTGTCTGTTTGACTGCGATGAAGAACGGTGCGCCATCTTGTTTGTGAAAAAGTGCCCTTTCGACGCTAAGCATTTTCTGCGTCATTTAATGGTAAAGTGGGTATTATTGTATAGTGCAAATAGTTTGTGTGCTATAAATAAGTAACGTAAACGCTAATTTGTAATATTTTGTAATAACGGAGTAATAACTCTACATCGTTTCGTTGTTACTATCTGCTGAAATTTCCATGACAGCACGTCATTGTGAGTGACAACTGAACGGTAGTAATTGAATAACCTATTAGAAGGCATCGTTGAGAGAATATCGACCTGAGAAGAAACGTGAGTTCTGGGCGTTTGGTCGTTGCTAAAAAATAACTCGAGCGGTCCAAAGACGCCAAATGCTTTGTGGGCTCAGCTTTAAAATGAATTACCCAGATTCACTGACAGTTAGAGTTTTCGCTGTGTACGCAAAAAGTAGTTGCAGCATTTACATATAATCATAACAGTTATAATAATTATTAGTACTATTATTATTATATTACCATGTGACATTCATCGATGAAAAAGGAAAACACCTCGGGTTTTAGTGACGTTATACTACGTGCTACCTTTCTCTAATGAGAATACTTCGTTAACCTTCGGACCTAACGGGTAACTATTACATAACTGTTGGCAGTCGTCATACCAAAGCCAACTGTGAAATCTGTATCGTAATACAGTAAAATTCTATTGCCCTAGCATATGATTTTGACATATAATATCAAAGCACGACTACTATCATCGTAATCAGCTTTCAAAAAATCAAACATATACGAATAAATCCAAAAGGCTAATGTGAGCTTCATATAAATATGTACAGAAGTGTATTCTGTTGGGTACACACTAAATTTTTTTTTTCGGAATTTCCAAATGAAACGTATTCAACAATTTTTTTCCTACCGCCTGTTTTATACAGTTGTGTTGGCAGCGATTTTGGTTGGCTTACATAATTATTCGTGATTATGTTCACCCAAATCATGTATTAGTACTCCGAAGTGGTGTTAATATTTGGTATTCGCTACGGCTTCATCGTTCGTTTTAGAGGACTATATTCAGTCGAAAACGTCGTCATTGCGTTGTAACAGCTGTGTAAACGAATGTATGACGACGGCCTGCGGCTGGAAATTAACGAACGTTCGGACACATTGGCATTAGAGTGCCGCAATCCAATCATTGTATTAACCCTGCCGGTATTGTTTTCTGGTTCCTTCGAGCTGTTCCTCTACAACGTAAACGTCTTTTGATTGAGAATCTCGTGCATATTGCGAACTTCGGCACAAGTGACATCCACGTATCCGTAACTCCTTATTCGGCGATATCATGATCGGCCTTGTTGAAAGGTTACAATATGGATTTATGGTCTTGACATAGTAACATGCCTCCATGCTGTGTGTTTGTATACACAAGTAAATGTGTGTTTGCAAATGGTAACTTTCAAATGGCAGTTAGTTAATGGCGTTATAGGCTTGTTTAATTCAGTGAACCTACGAACTTCATAATTTTTAAACTCTAATATATACCATTGAGAGTTTTTATAATATAATATTATTGTTATATGTTATGCTGTAACATAATAGTAATATTAACTTTATTGAAACCGTTCATTGTGTTATTGTAGTGTAGAGATATTCTGTCAGCATATAAAGAAATTCCATCGAATCCAATAAAAATCCATCACTGATGACACGAGTGTCATCAGTGATGGATTATAGGGCGTATATATAACATTTCTTTAACATTATATAATATTGAAATTTTACGGCGAATTCATTGCCGGCAGATATTCAACACCGTGGACTGTCTTGATAGGTTCGATATATATATATCTATGACAATTGCATAAAAGATGTTAATATAATGGGATCTGGAGAATTACGTCTAAGGATACCAGCACAATCTGCCTGATAAAAGGCTGCGAAAGTCAACGCACGTATCAGCCTTTGTAGATAAGACAGTGTTTTTATAACTTGGTGTCACTTTCAGCATAATTTGTGATTCGACTCATTCGATACTTATATGTACATATATGCAGATGCCCCAAGTAGAAGATGCTGCGCATTGCAGTAGAGCAGGAGGCTACGATCATCATTTTAAACTGAGCCTGGCGTGTTTTTGAGTATTTTGATTTCTAAGACCAATGCCCGTCACAGACACACCGGCAATCTAACAACAATAATCAGTGGCACGACGACGGAACATTTGGCGACGCTTAAACGTGTGTCATTGTTGCGTTGATCAGCTGAGCAGTTACAACGGTTGAACCGAAGCAATAATTTGTTTTAGATTATCTATATGTATTACATATACACACATAGATATCGGTATATTGAGATGATGTCAAAAATATCGTTGATATGGGTTCGTCTAGACAAAAACTTACAACTAAAATATTAGCAGAAAGTGTCGCGTGATACGTTTCTATAGTTAGCCAGAGTTCCGCGCTATCGGTCGCGTCGGGTGCTGGAGAAGAAAGGAAGCTGATTTTCGTGTTTATCGTGTAAGTCGTCGGACGTGTGAGAAGATGCCCTAATCGAATTGCTACATTCTGCTGGTTCTAATGGTAATGATGAAGTGGACCGAATAAATGCTAGCAGGCAAAAATGGCGAAAGGTAATCGGCGTCATGTTCGATTGTAATCGTTTGTTTTGAGTTTATCATTTCCTTTTAGCTATTAATATGAAACGTTTATTTTACTTCAATGAATATGTAGATTGCCCGTGTATTGTAGTTTGCTGCAAGTCGTTGGGCGATTCGAAGCTTCCTACGTTTCAAATTGTTTGTCCGCGCTGTTCCAATGTTACATCTTCTTTAAGTGTGTGGTATTAACTGCTGGCTATCTTTCTTACAGTGCGGGAAAACGATCAAGGATTTTAAAAAAATGGGTTCAAAAGAACTTTCTCGCGTTAGATTTTCAGAAGCAAATTACTTTCCACGGAAAATAAATACATACAAATGATACACATGAATATACATAGAAATAAAGCTCATTCATACTCTTATTATGAGTGGATGGCTTGGGTTGAACCCAGTTCTTGATCACATCAGATTATTTAGTGGGCATACGCGGATCAGTAATCGTCGTTCATCTCTTGAATTGTTTCGTAATCTGACAAGACAAATTGCACTGACTGACTGTGCATTACTTATTACAATACGATACTGTGTCGCGAACGTTCGTGGCTGCTGTTGAAATCGTCCTCGAGAAAACAGCTGGGGTTATCATTTTTTGGGTGTCCCATCGTTGCATAGGCATGGGCGTTTGTTTATTTGATTTCGCACTTTATTGCACTGTGTATCAGGCGCAGAAGGTGCAATTTTGTTTCTTCTACTCGTTGCGATTTTCACCAAACATGTTGCACCTGCTCGGCTAAAAGTACTCGCACGGATTAGATTAGTTGCGTATTGCCGCACCGAGCTGCACGAAGACGCGACATTACATGTATTGCCATGTAATGTCAAACGTGAAAAAAATTAGTCGATGCCGACTGGCGTCGTCTATTATCGGATTAAACGATTCTTTCGTCTTGCATAGATGATAATAGCTTGAATGCTGACCACCGCATCACTAGCAGGTGAAGCTTTTATTGTGTGTCTGTGCGCGTTTTACGTCCGGTGGAATTTAAGCTGTCAGGCATTAGTTCATCAGATGACAATGAATGATGCGTCGTATCTGAACAAGGACATCTAGTCGACATTGAACCCGTACATATATCTTATATTTTTCTCGTACTCGTATAAAAAAAAAAGCTCATTTGGTAATGAGCTTCCTGCGTACCCGAACACAAGTAAAATGAATGCGTGGGTTAAATACCGATTTAGTCATAAGAATCTGCCGACATAGACGTGCTACGTATGCCTCGATAAAGAGCACTATGTCCTATGTGCTGAATAAATCACTGCTTCAAACAAACATAGCTAGGCGTCGTTTGCACCATTAATTTGAGTGAAAGATACAATTTCTACGGTGTTCCTACGAGTTTCTTTTGACCATTGCTACGGAAAGCGATTTACGATATATATCTTCGTCCAAAGATCAGAACATAGAAAGAAAAGGTTCTCGCCGTAATAGGCAAAGCTGCAAAGATAGATTATGAAGCGTGATAAGTATTTAGCTCTGTTAAGTTCCATGTGATTAATTGAATGGTCCGTGTGAATATAAGTTGATAACCTAGCAAGAACCTCTGAGCGTATCTATTGGTCTCATTTTTAATTGAACATTCACGAACAGGAAAACGGAAAAAGACGTTTTGTAGCGTTATTTTCGTAAATGTCCCAACGGTCACTGATCATCGAACAAATTCTGACCTTCTCTATCCTAATTCGATAGTGATGCTGCTTTTGCACAACGAACATCTTGGATCCGAAGTCCACATATCTGATTCCCCAGTGACCCTGAACCTTTACTTCTGTTAGCCCCAGTCACGACTAGTAATTACGATCGCACAAAGGGAGCGCTTTGCAACACTCACCTGCTTCATTGAAATTTAAAAGACAAGCGTTTTGCGCTTTATGAGAATTTTGTCAATTCGTCAGCGGAATATGGCTGTTTATTCTTCATATACATATCCAACATACTGCTCGTGCGAAGATCTCAGTTGGAAGAACACGGATCATCCGCCAGCTTGTATTAGCTACTACAGAGTTGGGCTTCTGGTGGTTATCTAAGCTTGGTAGCTTATGCTTCGTTAAAAAAGGCGTTCTTCTATAATCAGTTTGCCTGTAAAGCCCAATTATTCCACGTACATAACGACCTTTACGTGCAGGTTCGTCCTAGAGAAGTTCGTACTTCACGGTGCCGTAATATCAGCGCAAATCACCTAGACTTAAGTGTAGATTTTTTTTATTATAGATTCGTGTTGGAGAAGATGTCAGTCCAGCTGGTAGATAGTTTAGTCAAAGTCTTTACACTATGAAGCAGATTAATCCACCAAATATCTGCATGAAAATGTATGTTTCGTGTGAAGCCTATATGGACCTGAAAACTTAAGGGCTTCTCCATACTACCAACTAAACATGCGTCAGTACATATTTTTTTCGAGGTAAACACGAAGTAACATATATATATATAGATATATATATATATATATATATATATAGCTTTGATAACTCCAACAATTCGCGGCTTAGATTGCCTGAATATCATTGCAACCCATACATCATAGAGTTGCCGTATTTCGTTATCTTGCAAACCATTTATCCTTATGGCCGGCTGCATATAAAGTGGTCATCATTGTTGCTCTATGCATAGAAGGTCGTATAAAATTGCAAACGGATCGTTTCTGTTTGAACTATCATCAGCACGTTCTCGTTGCATCGACGTTGCCTTGTATTGTACACCGCTAAGTGCAAGAACTGGCAAAAACTGTGGGTGCTGACCGTTTAGCATTATCATGGCATACGCGTAACAGCTTTAGTGTTAAGAAGGGGCGTATTTCTGCTCAGTAGCTGTTGTAGTACAGTTCGCACGTCGTTTTTTCACACCCGCTCATTGAACGGCCTTTAGATCGTTCTTTCTCCTTTATCCTGTTTCGTGGTCGTTTTCTTAGTAAGTTGTCCAGTTGTTCTTGTTGCTGTTGTTATTTTTGTTATTGTCGTCTTGTCGAGGTCCTGGCGCCCGTTTATCAGTTTGATAGCCCGTCTTGATCAGTTTCCTTTAACGATTCTCTTTTGGAGCTGATTGTTATATTATTATAACGCTGTCGGTGAAGTTGAAGTCGATATCGATTCCGTTTTTGTTGTACGATATACGGTTGTACATCTAACCGAGAAAGCGTGCTTCAGGGAGACGGGCGGCGAAGTCCGGCTCTTGCCAGACTTCGCCGTGGATTAACGGTACATCAACGACAGCTGCGGCTGTAACTACAACAACCAGACACCTGCTGCTGCATTCTGCCGCTGTTGTCGCTCTTACCACCTCTCGTAAGATCCCGTAACGATGTGCCGTTGTTCGTTGACGTCGGCGTGCGTGATTGAGTATCGCTTTGCGGAAAGCGGGTAGCGACGTCGCGTCGCCTTCTCTTTTGGCGCCGGCACTACCATCGTGGTGGCTGCCTTTGTCGGCTTCATCTGCGTCACAAGTTCATCTAACAGTCGCATCAACAGCAGCAGCGGTAAACGCTGCGGCATTAGCAACGGTCTCGCCGTTCCTGCCGCCACTTTGCCATTCTGTCTCGTTGCTAGTGATATTAGTTTAACGACATATTGGACGTGACTGACCACGATCTGATCCATCGCTCATTCGTGTGCACCCCGAGGTTGACGGCTCATAAGCCCGTCTGACTTCATCGGTAGCTGCTGCTATCGCACCGAAGAGCCAAGATTGTCCTGTGGATTGTGTCCACTACAGCCGCCTTTGTGATTATGTGCTAAGCTAACACAGGTAGAGCAATACGATAAGCAGGAAAAAAGAAGGAGGAGCATTATAATAATCACGTAAGCAAATTTTCGCTAGCGAAATTTAGAGAATTACTATATCATAGAAGAACTAAATAACGAAAACTTCATATAGGACTAACTGGTTTAAACACATATGGTTTACACGAGGACATATTTCCTATATGCTGTTGCGTTGGTACCTTTCTGTACCATCGCAAACTAGGTAAAAGTTGCTTCTTGAAAGTAACTCAAGTTACGAATCGATAAGTATGTTTGAGATGGATTATTTGGGAATGGTCAGTCTTATTATAAGCTAGATAATTACAAAATAGAACAGAAATCTGTGCATCCATATATTGTGAACCTGGCCATCACCTAATTCGCCACAACCATCGCTCATTCATTTGTATACTGCTCATATATA
>NW_019211457.1:14646610-14698317 GCF_002443255.2 Varroa destructor | reverse complement strand
ATACATATATACATAGATATAGCTTTTGATAAATGTTTCCTTTCTGTTGAGATCGCCTTCGGCGTAAATCATTGCGAACACTACGAGTAACGGTATCGTCGCAAGCGCTCTGCGTTAAACTCCACATAAATTTAGATGTATCTAAACTTCCCGTGGTGACGTAGCTTATGACACGTTAATTGGCTGTCAGAACAGATGCTTCTTTAATACAGACCCATTTTTGTGTAGCAATAATGACTGCGCCATTACCTCGCAAGAAACGGAATTTTTAACTAAAGTGCTTGTCATCCCGTTAGTCATGATGTGGCGAAGCTGGTAACTCACGCATCGTTTCGCCAAAACGAATTCTGTTCTACAGCTTTGAATAAGGGTATCTTTGGTCGAGTTTATTGACGCGTATTAGCTCCGATATTGAAGTGAGCTTCATGCTTATGTGATTTTTTCTTAATCTCTTAATCAGCGGATTTCTTTAACACAGTCTAGAACTCACCATAAGGCACTTTGATTCTGGAATTCTGTTTTGGAGTTATGCTTCCGTACAATGCAGCCAAGTAAAAAAAAATAATTCATCTATGATGTATACATGAGCTTGTAAAAAGACGTCACGAAATTGAATCAGTACCAATCCAAATACGTTAGGATCTGTGAGCATTTTGGAAGAATACTGCGTGGATTGAGACAGGCAACATCGTAATGTTGGTAGTGCATTGGTACCCTATTCGTTTACGAAACAAAGGAACACAAGGGCGAGTTTAGGTTCAAATCTGAACGTAGATAGAAGCAATTCTTAATGACAGCAAAACCACATATAAAACGGAAACATGTATTTGTCAACTTCACAATGCGACCCTTTGATTCGTTGTGCTATTGCTGTCGACGCCTATAATGCAAGAATACTTATCCAAAAGTCGCGGTACACAATGAACAACTCCTTTGTGATGTACAGTAAACAAGCAATATTATTGATTAAATCTATAACAATTGGTCAAAGTACGTATTGGTTTTACATGGTCTAATGCGACAATTTGATTGCAATCGAATTCAGCTCCCTGTGCTATTAAACTAGTATTAGGGGAAGATACTAACCGTCAAATAATTTTCTTTCGTTGGACCGTTTGTCGCTTGCCAGTAACCGGTAACTGATGAAACAAAGGACCCTTGCGATTCAGAAACGGAAGAAAATATCCATGTAAATCTATGTAATGAAAGGGCGTACATGTGTCAGACGCAAAAGATCGTCATAGGGAAGAGAAAGTACATAGTTCGATTTCTACCTTCCTTAAGGAAATGTATTTTTATTTATTTATAGATTTACCCTAATTCTCATAAGAAATAGGTAGAAAAAAGATCAAAAGATCACTAAGGCAGGTGACAAATCTCTCCGAAGGTCGCAAAAGCAAATAGTTGATAAATCTTGCTTTTGAAGGATGGCTCTTTTGGAAGTTGGAAGAAGGAAGTTGGTTTTGTGTCATACCACGGTTCAAGAAAAATTCAAGAAAAACGAAACTCGCGCCTCGTCTGTTTTCCTATATTGGAAAACCTAATAAACACGCGTATCGTAGAACCCCTTCACGTCGCCTGCTCGTCATTCATACGACTACAAACACCTTGCTGTTGTACCACTCATAATGGTGCCCTGGCAATGCAATTTTTTTTTTTTTTATATATTTATTGGCAATGGTGATTGCATTATTGTTGAAAGGCAAGTAAATGCAAAGGCGAAGATAGAATTGACCGCAAATATAGTTTGTAGTTTACTCCAATCTGCTCCAAAATCGATATGTAGGCTAAGTGTAATGCAGATACTGTCTGTTTAATTTGGACACGTGTTAATTCCATCGTACGTGTTATCAAGTTGGGCTAACAATACGATCTTTCAGTCGGAATACTGGTGTAAATTCTCATTGCTTTAGATAACACTATAGTTGTGGTAAACGCGTGTCGGCGACAAACACGACATAGTGTTTGTCGTGTATATCCAATTGTTCGCTATATATTCTCTTATCATGGTCAGCTAACAATGATGTAAAGGATCCCCACTATGGTGTAGCAATGGACATGTAGCCCATGGTGTACGCTGTTAGCCAGTATATTTTTTATTTTTACTTATTTTTATTCAATTAAGTTACGCAACAGATGATTAATATACCTGATCAGCGCATTCCTCATTGAAATCACTGCGCCAATGGACCTTTTTGAAAATTTTTTAGTTTGGACATGTTCTATTGAAAACAATTAGTTGCTACATTGTTTTCCTCTTTATTATTGTTTTTAGTAATTTTCTTACTATTACTATGTTACTAATACACTAAGCAGCATATCCACTGTACTGAAAAAACAATACCAATTTTTTTACAGTAGAAATTTTACGAATCGAACTCATAGAATGCGAGATCTGTCGACCCTTTGAAGAGTACTTAAGAGACAGATGGTTCCTAAGTCTCGAGTTTAAGTAATTTGACAAATAAAATAGCTCGTAGCATTTCCCCTACATAATATGACGTTGTTAATTAGTGGACAAAGAAATAATATTTAACGAGCTGTTTACGTATGTGCCACGTCGTATCAACTATTTCCAAGTATTATTTATTATCTTGCACTTCATTATTCTACTGAAAATATTTTTGAAATTTAGCCAACTCCGCGCTAGACATTCCATGACAGAGCAAATGTGACACGATGAGCATTTGGCACCTGATATGGCCCACTTTAGTTCATTCTGTGTCATTTCTTCTACATATAGATACAGCAATAGCAACAATTATTGAGCAAGCTGACTCATCTGATATCGTATGTTATATTATGGTCGAATTGTCAAGGATATCTCACCAATAAGCCTTGCCCAGTTTCGGCTTTTCAAGATTCGCATGAACTTCCGCCACTTACCATTGTAATAAATGCCAGACCACCGACTCAAAGACTGTAGCTCGGATTATTGTCCAGACTAGCCTTTATCAATATATATCGCAATTATCGGGTGATAATCACTTGGTTGTTATGGAACTCAAAGATTTATCTTGCGGAAGCTTTCTTAATTTATTCTTTTTAGCTTACAAATGTCGTTATATCAATAAACTAGCAATTATTGCCAGTGATAAGTTATTATTTATACATGCATCTGACAAAAGTAAAATCGTAGAAGATTCGTTAGTTGCCAAGATGGCAGTGCTAATTGAGCCGGATCACACATGTCGTATCTTAGTCACTATATGAAGGCTGCGCTCACGTGAGACGTGTATTTGATGTCAAGAGACGTTGTTGAGAGTACAATACGAGACTTCCGTCGCAGGTGATATAATATAAATTACTAGTTTACGAATCCATAGTTTATTAATCTGTAGCAACTGCAAGACCTCAGTGCTTATTCAAGTTGATACCACTTTTATTTTATTGCCCAATATTAGCCCATCGCTAGTGATGGGCTAATATTAGACAATTGGGTTATATATAACCTAACATATATAAAGCTAATATAATGATCGGCTTGTCAGGAATACAGATATTTTCATTATGCTCATTTCATCTACTTTGACTAGCCAATAGGCTCTTATAAAGACTGACGGTGCGATATGCGTTCGTAAACTACATTCGATCTCATTCGTACGTAGCTCTTGAGATGGTATTATAACGATGCTAATTTCTGGGCAAAATATAGACGTATCGACGTTCATTAACACATTGACAACCAAATGATGAACTGGTAACCGAGTGGTAAATAACGTCGAATCATTGGTTAATGTGTTTGCCCGGCCTGTCAGAACTCTGATCAATATACGTCGCTATCTCCTTACGACAGATGCTGTCCGCCAATAGGACATCCGCCAAAGCCATTGATTTGTTTACCAGCACACGCCAATTATACCACTAAACCTTCGCAAGCGGAAGCGATATATCTTGCTTATTTGTGAAAAGTCTGAGTAAAATGTACCGTCTACAGACTAAGAGCTCTCAATCGATGTTGTTTTCATAGGTACCTATCGGGTATTGTTGAATCCACTGGAAGAAGCTCCCAATTGTAGGGACTGGGGTCCGCCAATATGTTTGCTTTGTTTTGAAGGAAGCCTATTCTTATAATGGATCCGTTCCTTGTATATGTCGTATTAAAGAAATTCCCCTCATGCACAATATTTATTTTTGTACGATCTTCTATTCTAAAATTGACCAGCCATTTGCATTAATTGTTACAGAGCAATCTAGGCAACATCGATTATCTAGGCTCAATAACAGGGTTGTATGGAACATGTCCTCTCCAGTTTGTCTTATTGTCCAGAACACACACAATCGTCAGTCGTGAGCATAATTCAACGGAAGAATGGGCATTTAAACTGAATCTCGTGTTCTATGTACACCTTATATGTCCCTTGTCCTTGCAAGGGGTCTGCAATAAAGCCCTAATCTTCTATTGAATATGAAGACGTTCAGTGAACGCTTTTCATTTCATAGCTGGAGCAAAAATTAGCCACCTATGGCAGGTATTGTTTACCCAACTCGATAATAAGACTCCCTTAGAAAGAGTAGACTGAGACACGTCGTTAAACGTCGCCATAATCGCCTATAAAAATATATCTATTTTTCTATCAAAAAAACCGGCGTCCCATATTTTGGTGAGGTATTCCAAAACACAGGCGTTTAATGAATGTGCGCATGGTGTTGACAAGGAAAAACCATGCTAATTATTGACAAAGCGCAAAAATCGATCTTCGAAGTTTCTTCGCCCCTGAATAAACGAACAGTCCTAAAAAAAAGCCAGCCCAGCAACTCTAGTTGTTGTCAAGGGACCGGTGGAACGCTGCCAAGGCGTTTGTTGCTCATTCGAGCAGAAAGTCAAACGAATGCATTCACAATAGCAACGTATCTACGGCGCTCTAAAGAAACGTAGGTGTTGGACGATTCAAAACGCCTGTATAAGTTCAGTCACCATTTCTCGGACACGACGTACCATGATTATCCAAAATGCAGCAGAACTTAATCGGCTTTTAATCTGAATACAATTTTTAATTCTATATACTTCGAGTCTGTTATTACGAATACCTGTGGTATGACGCGATAAATTCGGGCATGAAGCACAATAATTTGCAATGGTCACAACTGAATGAAGTGAATCCCTAATTGGCTATTATCCTTTGTCAAACAACGTATGAGTCGTTTGTTAGTACAAATATCTCTAGACGTTTAAAGCTTTTAACAGTTGTCCCCGAAAATTATTGTTCTGTTCGAGGATTTCGATCGAGACGAAATGTCGGTTACAATAACAGCTACAGGTTGACAAGAACAACTAACTCGTAGCTTAGCAGTATTTCGAATTTAGCAGATCTGGTAAACACTCATCATGCCACACTGGTATTTGCATAAAATATGCCCGCCGTTAATTATATGAGACACAACAAATATTTTATTATTATACTGCAATAAACGATTTGTTCGAAACAGAAAACGATAGCAACTTGACCGCCATTATGACAGCCGATCCCACGCATGTACGTAGCGATTTCATACAAAATTGTTATGTATACAAAATATAGAATTTCTATTTATTTTCTATGATAATAACAACATCCATAGCAATAATATTTTATTATCCGTACATGGACGAAGTGGAAGTGCGCACGCATTTCTTGCTAATACTATTAATTTCTGCCTAGAGACTTCGACGGTTCTCATTTTTATTGTCCATCGTTCTTGCAGTTTCTCTGCATTGACTTACAGGTAGCAAACTATAGTGATATTCAAATGCGGTAATTTATACCATAATTTTTAGCTTAACAATGTACTGTCGTCGTTATCCTATAGACAAAAATTGACAAAGATATATATATGACAAAAAAAAGATATCTATCTAGAAACAAAAATTGACGGCCCTATAGCTTGAGCGCAAAAATACTAGCACCAGCAAAGGTATCGAGAAGATTTATCGATCTACAGGATTAAATCAATACACAATGACGGCGCTGCAGTTTCGGTGCAGCTGGTATTTCAACGTTTCGCAACGTTTATCGCTATTCTCAACGTTAATAACGTTAAGAAACATACTATAATATTTAGTTGCTGTTTCTTTCTTCTCTTACTGTAATAATCACACGACCGCTACCATCAAAGGGACGCTATCAAGCGCTCCGTGTCTTCGTAGTCCTAGCTAATTAGCAATTGTCATTTAGGCTATACGTAACTTTTTACTTGCTAAATGCAAATAAGTCTCCGGAAGTGTTTTTCAAGAATTCTACGGGTTCCATCCAGTCCGTAAATGCCGCAGCTTCGGTATGGAACTCGAAAGCGACCTAGGCCATTTCCCGATTGAGATCAGAGAATATTGGTGGCAAAAGTCTTGTTATCGACGTACAGTATTAAAATGAGCACCGATGCAAATATGGCCCATTTTAGTTTAACTACAGTGATTCTAACCGTCGATTTTATTCGTGCACCCAAAGTCTTCCTCCTGGCTCGATTTTGTCTCAGATCCATTACTTTTCCTTCTGACACTCTATTACTGATCTGAAACTAAAAGCCTAAAAGTATATGTTTAGAGTTTGGTGATATGTGAGACGTTCGCTGGCGTATAAACTAAATCGTTGCAACACCTTTTGCTACCTTCAAGTTAGATATCAACTTCTTCATTTTAAGTTCGATAGGAAATGTCTTCCATACGCTCATATAGTTCGTTTTAGGACAGTCTCAAGGAGCCAAAAAGCAATACGACAGTTGCTTTTATACACATAATAAATTAAACACTACGTGCGAAATATCCTTTTATAGAGATGACCGACCATTTGCTCTAGCGGAAGTACGACAAAGCAATCAATTAAATAGCTTTTTTTCTTGTAGTCTCCGGTGTGTGGTGATGAAGAATGCGACGTGTTCGCAACATGTCGCACCTCATCATTTCAGTAAATGTATATAATATTCCCTGTGAGGAACATATAGTCTCTATATTGCGTTATACTTAATGCAGTGCTAGTTCAGCAACGCCCTCGATATTTACAAAATATAAACGATCTTAATGTATGTATGTATAACAGTGAGCATATCCTTTGAAATGTTCACGTTAATCACCGACATGAGGAAGTCACATTTGGCCCACTTTGCTGCCCTAGTAAAATATACCATTTACACTTGATAAGTATTGATTTGGAATCACAGAACGATCAGTTTCAAGTTCCTCTTCCTTCTATTCTACTTCAAGTGACAAGAGAGCATTGCTGGCTGTAACTGAGCGCGACACGTACATACTGACACGTGGTTCTAAATAAAAGTCGACCACGAAGCGCCAAGTGATCAAGGTCGCCGCCATGAGCTTAAAAAGACAGACACTGCGTTGCGTGTCCTCAAACGAACGTTCTGGTACTCAGAACAAGGTCCTCTGTAACGCATCTTTAAACTGCCCGGTTGATCTATCAGAGTCTAGCGTAAGCAATGTACTTTTACTAATACTTACCAAACTGTGTAAACCAAGGGGGGCTTTTCGGGCGTGGTACGTACACACGAATGTGCTGCCGAGAAAAGTTATGTCTCAGCATTGCTCAACAGGCAACTCGTGTATCGTTGGCGAAAAGACCGTGGAGTCACTCAATGAGTTCCGTTAAAAATCCTTTGAAACCAACAGCGTTGGAGTTGAAGCACTGCAACACGCACAAATAGAAATACGCATAGGTATTTACGCAAATGGGTATGTGGGGCTGGCTACGGAACCTCATTGGAACTGCATTGGGGCCGCAGGCCAACGTAAGTTCTCTACAGGAATAGATGTACGTTTGTGTTGTGTTTGACCAGGTGCACCAGCGTGTAGCTGTGCAATACAGAATGGTTTTGCTTCGAAAAAATTAACGAGTCATTCTCTCGTTGACTCGTTTATTTTTCTGCACAAATTGCTTGTTGCTGCTTCCACACCTCTGACATTCAAAGAGGTATTTCACATCCTGAGGCGCCTTTGGCTATAAGGCCGCAATCTGAGATAACATTAGACAGATCGGTCAGACCTTATTCTGTTCATTTCTTGCTAACCATTGCACTACATGAATTATCCAACAATGACTGCAATTTATTCTCGTTAACTGGATCACTATTTCTAGCCAATGTACTTCATTTCGCACTGAAACTGCTCCCTGAGACTTATCTCCATTCCCACATTGTTTTAAGTAGTTGCTAGCTAAGAGTTAATAATTAACGAACTATAGTGCGATGGCTATCATTCCACTTCGTCATCAATAGCCACCTGTACCGCTGTGAACTTCTACAATTGCATTGGCAGCGGTTCCGAAATTCTTAGTTCCCTATTCAACGATATAAACTTATCCGGTAACATAGGTTGCCATATCGAAATGAATGTGCGTGATCGCGGAACTAGCTTGCCCGCTCCTCTAATGGCACCCTTCAACGTAGTCCCGTAACAGGTAACGTTTCAACTTTACTGTAGTTATATTACTGCTGTTTCTATTGGCCCTATTGCTGCCTTCGTTGTAGTAATCGTTGTCATAATGCTCCTGATTGGCCACGTTCACAGGTTGAATGAAGGAGAGAGCATGTCCATTCTCTGTCCTCCATTTATTCGCTCTAACCAGACATAATCATCTTCACTTTCATAGATACGTAATTTTGCAGTACACCTATGGGTCGTAGGTTGCAGCGTAAGCTTAAGCCTGCCAGTAGAAGCTTAGTCGGTCAAACTGGCGCTAGTGATAGCACGGATGCTGCACGATCATAGATATGTGTAGCGTCCGTCACCGTTGTTAAGACATTGGCAAATGTGAGCCTTGCCGTGTGGTGGCGAGAGTTGTTTGTGGGAGGCGGCGGGCGCTACCACAACAATAGCAGCAGTACGCCGCCCCCTGGTAGGCAAACGCAGGTAAAATAGACGAAGTTTTGGCTTGATGAACGTTCATAATCTATAGTAGGAACGTAGCGCGCGTGGGTCACGGTCAAGCCGATCGTGATAGTAAACCTATTGAACATAACTTATGTAGGCCAGTGGTGATGGTTACATTATTTTTGTTAAAGCTGTATAAAAGACAGATTAACTCGGAGCAGTAGTCCGTAATGTTACGGTCAGAGACTGAATGTTGATTGCCTCTTTCTGTGCGGTCGCCTCGCCCGTTTGTTCTATCGACGAAAGCAGCCTAGGAGAATATTACAAAGGGTCAGACACAATAGCTTTCAGCAACGATTTACTCTACCGCTTTGGTTATTGCTATTACTATCATTGAATAATGATTAGACAAAGTAGTAAAAATAAGTCAAAGGTCACTGACAAACAGACGTGAAGAAGTGTGGAGAGTGCTTGTGATAAGGAGACTTCACGGGGAAAAACTTTGACTGCAACTCAATCGGGTCGTTTTGTGAGACGCCAAATGTCATCCAATAGGTAACACCAGAAATTCAGGCGCCGTTGCAGATGCGTTTTTGATCGCTTTACACCTTTGTCAGTGAATCTTGTCGAAAAAAAAGGAGAAAGGCGATGGTACGTCAGAAATGGCTGAATTATTATATCCTTCTAGCTTGAACAGCTCAACGCAGTTCGGGAGAATGCCGGTCGTGTGCCGGCTTTTGGCGAGATCGGATCAGTCAATAGTCGGAAGTTGAGCGGTATATTTTTGAGTCCCGTAACTACACAGTCAGCAATGAGTTAGTGAAAACGACAGTCATCTGGTGTTAAAACCTAATTCGCGCAAATCTCAAACAGTGTTCAACGCTGATATACTGATGTGTCCTAGTAGATCAGTTACGACAGTAGACCTTGACAGCTGCAACCTAGGAAGTAGTAGTTTTTGCGTTAGTTTGCTCCAACAATGCACCTTCTTCTGACGCGGCGCGACCTGAAGCCGCGATCGAGAGGGTTCAGCTTTTTGTCTAAGTAATGCTGTCTAGCGCTACTAGGGTAGTATGGACGGCTGGACAACAAGAGGTGGTTGACTCTGAATCACTGCACCTGGCCCATCATCAGATTTCTGGGTGAGTCATTTCTTACTTGCAGTCGATCCATGCTCCGTTCTCTAGTAGTTCTCTGTGGTTCGCAGGTCCCCTTTTAAAAACCAGCGAGGTTTCCTCTGGGCAAGAGGTAACAGCTGGTTGTTGCTCTTTCCACCATTGATGGTGGCGCAGCGATCAATGGCTCTTTGTCCCATCCATTATTTATTGCTGGCGGATATTTGTTGTGTTGTTGCTCATTGCGACTGTTGTATCACCCTTCGCGATCACTTCGTTCTGTTCGGGTGAGCTTTTCGAGGCTCACATACAGTTACGGCCTTCATTGAAGAAACCCCCTTTCGTTTTTCAAGAATCCATTACCGAAGAGAAATAGCTACAGTTCTACACAATATAGCCAAATGGCCTCTTTACCTCAGTTGTTCCACTCGCTGGCTGGCTGGCTGGCTGGCGCTGTAATTGTCATTGTGTAGGACCGCAGCCAATTCAAGCGAACTATTGCGCGCTACGAGTATCAAAACAAGTCAAAGTACGTTGGACACTCGGTTGGGCTATAATCCGGGAACAGCGTCTCTGCGACCCTCGCAAAAGCAAAACCTTTGCGCGCTGTTTCCCTTTTATGTAGTAAAACTTCAGACTGATTGACATTTTTAATGCGACGACATGCATGGTGCGTGCGCCACGACCAACCGGCACATCTCAGCCGAAGAATGAACCGTTTTGGGAACGACTTCAGTAGACTATCTGCTTTATGATAGACGCTTCTATTCTGAACTACGTTGTTCCGCTCACAGTGACGACAGTCGCGGAATAGCCTTTTCGCCGCTATTCTAACTGGGTGAGGCAAACTCTGGATAGCCCTAATTTAATTGGCGTGTGACGGATAGCAAACGAGCAAAAAAAAATTTGTGTTCTCGCCTGTCCAGCAGGTACAGCTATTATTATTAATGCTATTATGCACAATGAAAGCTTTGGTTTGGGTAGTTCTACCTCATTTGGCAGATGATAACTCGAGTCGTGGGGGCGTTCGTAAGCATGTTGCCACAAAACTGCTCCGGCAACTACTCATTGGGAAACTGTTAGTGGCCACGATGGAGCTTGAGGTCGGAGCGACGACGGATCTACACCCATTCCTTTCCATTCAATCCTACTATGAAGTTTCTCGTTGCTCTGCATTTTACTGTCATTTGTATTAATGCACTGTAAACTCGAGTAAGAAGATGAGCCTAATCAGGCCAGCGGTTTAAGCTAGCCCGAAAGCACCGAACTGAAAGGAAGACTGAAAGAAAGAGGGAGCTCGGGCCTGAATAATAATCGTGCAAGTAGAAGAAAAAGTTCTTGAGAGATGGCAAGATACGTGTCGTCCTACTGGAAGCAGCCGCCGCTACCATCCGGTATCTGAAGCAACGTGATTCACTGAAGCATTGAAGCATCGAACGTGGAACTCGGAAGATGTTGCTAATAGAATGAGAAAAGAATACTTAAACGTATTTTGGCGTCCGCTGTTTGGTAACTGACAATTCATTGCCACAAGCTATTGGAGTTAGTGTTACCCTCATATATAACAGGCATTAGAGGTACACGAGGAACAAGCCGTCGAACGTTGGTTCAAGCAACTCTGCAGAGCAGACGATGCGATTCAACTCGAATCGATATGGAAACAATTTTGTTGGACCAACAGTAGAAGCCAACACCTCTTGACTTCGCATAGCAAAAAGATATGCGAGTCCTAGCAACCGGTTTTAGAGTAATGGCAGTTCGTTGACTGGTAGCTTTCCCAAGAAGGCTTAGCTCGACGGCATGGACCGAACTAAGAAAAAGCTACAGAAGATGGAGCTGTCAACAGCTTTGTGCCTTCTACCATAGCAGTTCATGTCACTACGAAACCGACCGATCGACTGAGCCGCCAAGTTAACTGCAAACAAACTTGGCAATCATGGGCATAAATGAAAATTAGGGCCAGGCACACCCTACCGGGAGTGCAATCAGTGAAGCCGCTGAAAGCCCTGACGGCAGCAACCCTAAAAGAAAAATGGATATTCGTATAAAAAACGCACAGAGCAAAAGGACAATGCTCATTTTTTGTACACGAGCTTTTACTTGTTCACGGTTAGGCGATCAATATACACTCGGTGCAAGTAGCTTCAAAAATTTGGACCTTTAGCTCTTTTGTTGGAGTTACCATATGAGGCTTACCATACATACCATGAGTTACCATACGAGAAATAACCGCTGTTCGATCTAATGTCGATGTGATGCTAATCAATGATCGCATTAAGTAGCTGCTATTAAGTATATTACCGTGCTTGATTTTCCTGTACTTAAAAAATTATCAATATTATGTGATATCTAATATCAAAAACGAAGATAAAAGATCGATAGGGAATGTAACCTGACCCTGAAATTGGATATCTTTTTAATTACCCGCCTCTAGCGGTTGAAATTTAGTTGGAACCAGCAAGGAACTGACCAGCTGTCGGGCCGGAACGTATCGCCACAATGAACGGGGTTTCCACGAGGGCAGAGCTTGGAGCTTAAATTAAAAAAAAATTAGCGATTTGTCACCAAAATACTGAACATGCGGAAATCGAATCATGAATAGGCCCATCGCAGGTTGACTCCAGGCCAGTTGGAAGTGCGTATGGTTCCTTCTTGTACCTACAGTTCGCGGAAGTGTAATCAACAAAGAATACGGTCGCCATAAAAGAGGCGTGGTTCAATCTCTACCACCACGCAAAAGAACGGCGTAGCTGCAGAGAGAAATCAAGTTCTATGACAGTATTAAGTGAGTCAGATGTGAACTGATAATAGTGCATGCGATGAACGTCAGGGTCATGCGCTGTCGTAATATATCTGCCGAAAATGAATGCAGTTCGCTATCTCGAGATTTGTGGACCGTCGTGCACGGTAGTCAAAAGCACGCAGTCTAGTTACTTGGCGGCAAAACCACATCCTATCACCATGCCTTAATCCCTTCCGAAATTGAACAAAGTAATATTCCAAGTTGGCTTTAAGTTGTTTATTCCGCAGACCTAAATCCGTGTGATTATGGGGCGTTTGATGCCCTAAAAACAGCATCTGGTAGGCAAGTATACCACACTATTGATTTATTTCGAGAAACTTTAAAAAAGAAATTACATATGGGAATGCGAAGGGTAGGTATATGGCTGGCCTGAATGCTGGGCGACAAATGCGTCAAAAATGAAAGAAAGTACCTTTGATACGTATTAAAAAATCATCATTCTAGCTAGTCATTCTAATTAGTTATTCGATTTCTAAGTACACCGTCTTCGCTTGGTACGTAATCGTCGACGTCATTGGAAGGTCTCCGCAAAATCATGGCTGCTACCAAAAGAGATGATCAAAAGAATCAACGAATTCCCTTCAGTGTACGGTACGACTAATTAACATCTGTGTCCACTCAAATCAAATCAAAAATGAAAACAACTGCAACTGGTGCTACAAGCTGGTTTTCGCCGATATCGTTAACTGGCATCATTTTGAAATAATGGAACATTCTTTTAAGCCTGGAACGTATGTAGCTGTTCAGGCACTAGATTATGCACAATGTTTTCGAAATTACTTGTTGCGTAGTTCGTGGCTACCACTACTCGTAAATCGATACATGAACAGGGACCTTTTTCATCCCACAACATTGCAGCATTTTACACGAATTATAGCGCAAACTTGATTTACTACCTATTTGCTGTCACCTCCTGTGAACTTTTACCACCTGTCAGCTTCTTACTTTAACAGAAATTTTAACGTCTAATATTGCAGAATTCATCCAACTGCGCTTTAACGCCCTCTTATGAAGTTCATTCTCCGCTGATCGAAAAATATGATAATCTGTCGGCACAAGGTTTACAGAATATAACCAATGTAAAAAATATCCTATTCACGTTCTTGCAGGGCGACTTATCAATGTGGCCTGGCATCGTTTTAGCAAAAGCCGAGTCTGCCTTATTTTTGGGATTTTTTCTGTTGCATATCTTTGTTCTCTTAAGGTGCCTTGCGTATCGTACTTATAGCCAAACGTATCGATACTGAGACACGCTTTTTCGATACAAAGTTGACAATCGTCATGAGCAACTTTTTAAGCTAATTTAGCTTATGTTTCGATTATCACTCGTCTGCTTGCTGTCCAATATCGTCTTCTTAATGACGTTATCACTGCCTGGGCGAACTAATCTGTTGCACGCCGCTGATACGCAGCTTACAAACAATTTGCCTTTGTAAACGAACCGATCGACCGGCGATCACATTGGCTAGCGTTTCTAATCTGATACTAGATCTAATCGCAGCATTAATATTAAATACTTGTCACGACTGAGGAGTTCAGTCAAATACAGGGTTATTGTTTAAGGCAAAGTAGGTTGACGTTGAGTAATGGCCTGCATGTATATTGCATTCGAGACATTCAGTGTTTGCCAAAACTATGATAGACAACATGCGAGTGATCCTGTATACCGATATTCGACCACACTTAATTGGGTATCAGTATCGTCCTACGTAACACGGTAGCTAAGATGATTTTGTTCGATAGTCCCAAGAGCCTCCTCTGGTTGAAATCGAAGCAGTAGCCGACTAACCTGGAGATCCTTGAGTGTAGCGTCAGGCCCGCTACCATCAACATTTCGCTTTTACGGTATTCACCGTCGCCCTTCCATATTTTCTATAAAAGCTGTACAAAAAAAGGAACGCATTTTACTTTTCTAGACCTTGCTACAGCGAAATGAGTGTTCCTATTAGCGAGTGAACAGGGCGGAGGTGACGCCATACGTGGCAAAGTTGCGGATTATCTCTTCTTTCTACACTTCCCGTTGTTGTTCGGTAGCAACATGCACAAATTATTATAGTAGCCTGTTGTCTAGCCGCGCTAATTACCATTGTGCCATTTTTAGATGAACCCTTTGCGTTTCAACCAAGCAGAGCTGTCGCACCGCAACTTCCAATTCCGAGCTTTGCTATACACCCTGTGTCTGGAGTCAACGGACTGGATTATGTGTATATGTGAGAAAAGTTTCGGTACTTAGTAACACAATTGACTATTAAAATAAGCTCGTGTTGCTGATGGCTAATGAGACTCGGACAACTGGCAAATATTTAGTTCCGATACTCATATCCTCACAGTAAAATTCTGACAAGTGTGGTTCGTGTGTTTAATTTGTAAGGACGGCAGAATGTCTCGATACGTAGTAAAAAACGGCCGATTCGCCATGACTGAAGATCCGCGATTCGAAAATCCGTACTACAAAATGTAAGACAATATGTTTAACTAACCCTTACCTGTGTAGGCTGGGGGCATGACAGGTTCAGGTAGTCGGTGGTTCGAGTAAGCCGACGCACAGTACGTTTGTTGTCTAGCTTAAAATACAGGTTTGATCGAACACATAATCGTTAGGCGATTTTTATGGGTTCCATAGTCAACTTATCTCATTCCTCTTCGTCTAAGTCATCAAAGCTCATGTTTGTCAAAGGTCACGGAGTCGGAGCTTTGATAAGAGCAAAACCACTGTTCTGTGCACTGCAAAGAGCTCACCAGATGTTTTTTAGCTTAAATGTTCTACGGCCGATTTGTAAGCTATTAGATACCACTTTGAACGTGTTTTACAGGATCTATTTGAGTTTTTCTCCCATAACTATGAAGTAGTATCATAACAGCGGGACGTTGCGGATTAGAAACGAACGCGATCTGGCCAGCAATTTACTATACGTGCGTAACGGGTTTTTGTAACTACCAAGAGTTAATAATACATTAAAAAAATATGTATTTATATAGGGTGCTCATCATAGGGGGAATTTTTTATACATTTTTTTTTGTTACTATATGTTCCTAATACTGTATCTAAGCAGAAACAGATACTGCAACTAATTTTTTCGCATATGTTAGAATTGTCATTTGTGACAGTCATGTTTAGTTGACATGGCCACAATTCATCGCAATGGCAGCTTTCATTCAAGAACTAAGCCACTAATCGGTCATTTCCAAAATGTTTCTTCTTATATCAGCAAAAAAGAATTTGAGAATTCTTTTTTGTAACCGTATGTTAAGCGGTTTCCCTAGATATTTGAGTTAAAGTGGCACTTACATACGTTGTATGAAAAGAAAAGAAGACCCAAAAGTAAATTTTGGGCTGATAGCACGCCGTAAATTTCAGGGGTGCAAGAGAAGCAAGGGTTCAAAGCAGTCAGCAAATTCAAATGGTGTAAAAAAGAGGCAGCTTTTTAAATTCTTGAGCTGCTTTAATCTAAGCCCTATGGCTTAGATTAAAGCAGCTCAAGATCATAAAAGTTTTCCTCGGATTTTTCAGCAACAAGAAAATATGAATGATATAGACCATTTATTTTTGGCTAAAGATAAGGTATTATTGTTTCAGTGCTCATCCAGGGCAGAAAGGTTAGACAGTAATTGATTTTAGCTCAAATTCCGAAAGTGACACACTGGTACTCGCCGTAACGAGTTTGTTGTTTGTTCTAAAAAGGATTGGCTTTTCTCTTATACTAGAGGTAACGCACGAACTAACGCTCGTCACGACAAACATCCCGCCAGAATTTTCCCTAGTTCAAATCCGTCTCCCGGTATATAATAAGCTTGAAGGGTTGTGACGGGCCCTGCAGTCAGTAATCATAACTTTAAAATTTTGTTTTTTGAGGTGAGATAACAAAATATTGTTGTATCAATGCGTTCTTTTTTGTTACCGCGAATTGTTCAGTTGATAAGCATTTCAACTGAAGCTTGTGTCTACGATAAAATTCTCTTTAATATACGAAGTGTAAGGAGCCGAATGACTAAATTGGTCCGATGTCAGCTTCTTTTAGATCAACATCTTGTACAAACAGGACCGTAGCGATAGTATTTCTGCCTAAAAAAAAAGAAGTTCTACAACGAAAAGTATTATTCAGTAAGGTCTATCGTCGAACTCGCGGCGCCCAAATGGTGCTGAAGGGAGTACGAATTAGTTCTATAATCACCTGTGGACAAAATTGGATTCAGGCATACAACTTTTATAACTCTAGTAGTATTGCCGTAACGTCCGTAATCATAATAAAAACGCGGAATAAGTGAAGATAAATGCTTGTTTACCGTTCTGCAAAGCTAACCTTAAACAGAAAGGGACTAAAAAAAAAGCGAGCACCAGAAGAACTTGACCTTAAAACGAGTTACCGTGCAGCCCCTCATTACAGCATGTTCACGGGTAGAGTCATCATTCAGAGTAGCGGCAACCTGTACAATACACGCTTACAACAAAAACGCAAACAAATAATGGGAGAACATACAGACAGACAGGATAACAATCATACTGTGATTCATATACCCATGTAATGAAACTTGTCTGCGTCTGCCTCTGCCTCACACATCGCCGATCTACTCGAAGCTACCTTACGTTCTTTGTTTTCGTTGCCTCGGTCCATAGTTTCACAGCGGCAATATCGAAGCAAGTAAAACCCGAAACGTTCACTTTATTCATCCATAGCCTCACAATGCCAAGTAGCTACCAACGCTAGCTAAGCAATGAGGGCGCAGTTTGCTATCGATCTCCTGTACAGCATCCATACAGCCTCATATCAAATATATATACATATATATATATATGCTGTCAAACGTACCATTTTAGGGCCAATAGTAATTGGAACCTAATCATTGACTGCATTCGGTTGCTGCCTTTTGTTCACTACCGATTATTTGCCACCAGAGCAACTGTTTTGGTATCGCGTAGCCACAATAGCTGCTAAGGCGATTGGAGTTGTGGCGCTAGCGTACATATTGCGTAGCGCTCATAGACGCTACTCAAAGCCCGGCTAGATTATAAGAGGGTATAATGACGTTTAGGGACACAGAGTAGGGTGATAATAACTGTTTTCGTAAATAGTAGTTTAACTGCCCTAGGGTCCATTGAGACTTTTGCCTTATGTCTAATTTACGTCGTGTGTGTATGTGTGGAGTGGACATAACAATTCTGTAGTAATCGGACTAGATTTGGGTGATGTACGGGCAACATGCTGGCCGGATCACCAACTGCAGCCGTGTAGACTGTAAGGGAACAGTAAAAAGGCGAGGGCAATTGGTAAGACACGGCGACAGGAGCACATATAGGATAGCCAGAAAGTTATACAGAGAACGAGACCTTTAAGCATCCGACCTTACCATTGGGCTATGATGGAAGGACAAGCTTGGTTTTCTGCTGCTGAGTAGGGCAAAGCTTTAAAGTTCGTTCCAACTTTTTCTAAATGCTAACATTTGTGCCTACAGAATGCATCTATGATTCCTAAGTCCATCCGATTTTATCTATTTGGAACGGTTTACTTATGCGTATGTATTTTACGTGGACGCGGAAACGGAAGGGAAGTTGGCGACAGAGACAAACAAAATCTGACAGACATTGTTAAATGTGTGGAATAGAATACCTAGAGTGAAGAATATCGTACTGACAAGTGATACATACGTCAAGGTAACTTGCATGCGGACTGAATTTCGCCTGTTAATGCGTTAGACTGCAGATGGGTGCTAATGCAGTGGTGTACGCGAATTTTTTAGGGCCATATCATGTACAGTCTTTATCGCCAAAATATAAATGGAGCGGCGGAGGAAAAGCAGGTACTACATTCGCGTGCTTATAATAGTTATTGTTATTCTAACATTGCGCATTAGCACAGTGATGTAGCTCGTCGTGAGCTGCTGTAAATAACACTTGCCACGCTATTTTCTGCTATGTATTTATTTTCATTTTGTTAGGTAGCTTCAGTTAGCTCCTATATGAACAAGCCTTCGATATCGTCTTTTAGGTACAGCATCAACAACTTGCTTCCATGAGCAGTTTAATTGGGGTAGGTCTTGCTCAACTTATCTGGGGTTTCTCCAGCAGACTTATTAAGGTCAAAAATTAATTCACATAATAGTTGATCAGAATATTTTGGTGTGTATATGGTTGCCAGACAGCCAAAACTGCCGCTCCCGCAATCTCCGGCTTATATTAAAGCTACTGCTACACCGATAGCGATCGTCTGTAGGGTGTCACAGTTTTTATCTAACGAACGCATTGTGCATTCTCATTATATGTAACCAGTATATGTAATTTTCTGAATGCTTTACAAGAGAAGTAAATTATCATTGTTATTATTATTATTAGGGGAAATCGGTTAACTCGGAAATTTTATGCTGCTTCGATTTATATGTGTCCTTAGGACACATACAGATAAATTAGTTTCCTTTCTAAAAGGTTACTTTGCTGCGAGAAAATAATTAAAAAGCATAATTTATTTACTTTCGGTATTTTTAACAATATATTCACCGCATTTAAACGAAAAAGACTAATAATGACAATTCGTAGCGTGTCTACGCTTTGTCGAAGAGCTTTGGGCAGAAAACAACGAAATCTAATGCAATGGTGGTTACAATTTATTGATTCGGTTTACGCGGAAAGTTTAAAATGTAAAATGTAAACCAACCACATAGTGCATGGTAATTTAGATGCAAAATACAGCAGTTTGCATCGAAATAAGGTTTAGTATCAGGGATAGATCTTTGCCCCAAGGCTTCTTAAGAGCGAAAAGGTTGCACTGATGATTACCAGTTACATGCTGGCTACTGGTCCACCAAAAAAAAATTGTGTAGATATGGCATCTGCATGGCTACACTTATATAATACGTGCATATTATATTATATTATATAAGGTTTAAAACATACTTATTATATAGGTATGTTTTAAGTCAACCAAAAAAAAAAAATTAAAGCTTTATCTCTTGTTAATTTTTGTAAATGTAAACTATTCTAGCCACGCCTTTTACACCAGGCACAAAATGACAGAGTACCAACTTAAACGAATGAAGGCGCTACTCGCCGAACATGGCCAGGAACATTTGCTCCAGTTCTGGGATCATCTTGACGAAAAGCAACAGGGTGAACTTATCGGTAAGACATTTAACGTTGTGAGTGCTTCTTTTTTTCCAACAGTATCTTTAAACAATAATAATAATAATATAATAGTTTTCTCGCTTTCTGTAATTGTTGTTTTTTGCTCGTTGCCATTAATTTAATTAGCTGACATCGACTATGTGGACGTCGCGCGTTGCGCGGCAGCGTTCTCAAACGTAATGCTTCCAAATAAGAACGCCGACGATCTGGATTCCCTGCTTGAGCCTGTTGCGACGGATCAGTTTGGTTCCGTAGCTCGGTCCAGCCCAGAGCAGCTTGCGGCTTACCGCCAGGCCGGTCTTGAGGCCATTTCAAGAGGGGAGGTATATTGAAATTAGTTAGTGACGTTTAATACTAAAATACGTAAATTAAGCGAAATGTAGAATTGGGTATACCGAAAAAAAAAAAAGGATAATTCTGGCTGGAAATTACCGTAGCCGTAACTGCAGTACTGTACGAGAGCAGTAAAACTAGAGCAGAGGAATAGTTATGTATACGCAGAGTAGCTTCTAATTGTGGAAAACGTCCCTTATGGGTTATTTATCTTTTATGCATTAATTACCTACTCCTGACATCAGACAAAAACCAGTTCTTTTTGGAACAAGAAAAGCAAAGCTCGTCACAGGAATCAATGTACTGTGTCCAGAACTTGAAATTAGCTATTATCAATTCTTTTCACATTGGACGAACCCCACTGAGATTTTTGTTCGCCCACAATCAACGATCTGGGTTGTTATCGGATCCTAAAAAATCCGAAAAAGGCTCTCGGGAAGAATGTTCGATGGGGAGATCCTTAGCAAGAGTCAGATTTAGTGTGCTTAATACGTTTAAATATTTGATGCGAAAATTGGCAGCTTTTTTAGAAAAGCGAATATCAGTTGCCAGTTGGGTTGTACAGATAAACTCCAACGGTAAGCCTTTTCGCGTCTTTTTCCACCTTCAGAACTTTTCGGCTATTTTGAGCCCTTACATTTCTCGGACTCTGGTATGTACCCACCCTAAAATTTATTTTTCATATATAGTGTGTATGAGCGACAATTGAATTTAGTCCTATCAATATCGCCTGACGTACGGTCATTATTTAAGTTTTTTGTGGATTAAGTTGCTCTGTACACTCTTTACCTGTGCTTTGTTATTGACACGATATACCACATGTAACCTTTTATTTGTCGATATTTCATTAAGGAGTTATAATGTCGTTATTATAATATCATCGCCATCATCCGCAGTTCGTTTCATCTACTTTTCTTCAGGTAGCTGCGCTCCTTTTAGCTGGAGGCCAAGGTACCCGCCTGGGCGTACCTTATCCAAAAGGGATGTACGATGTTGGCCTACCCTCAGGCAAGACCCTTTACCAACTGCAGGTGAGAGCAGCGATCACCATCAAGCATAATTTGACTATCTTTTATTAGTAGTCTCAATGTGGCATAGACATCCTCCCTTTGAAGAAATTAGGCTCATTTAAATTGGAGAGATTAAATTCAGTGTCCCCACGGTGGTGCAGATAAATCTAAGAATATGTTAGATGATTTAGATTCGAAGCCAAGCTAAAATGGATGTTGTTTTGGCATTGCAATTTATTTCCTTCAGGGCGAACGGTTGAAAAGGCTCGAACACTTAGTCGAGAAACAGACGGGGCGTGCTGGTTGCAGTATTCCGTGGTATATCATGACCAGTGAGCACACTAGAAACCCCACCCTTGAGTTTTTCGCCAACCATGATTTTTTCGGATTAAATCAAGACAATTTCATAGTGTTTGAACAGAACATGATGCCGAGCTTTACATTTGACGGCAAGATCATCTTGGAAAAGGTAAGTAATAGAAAAACAGAATGACTTCTTAGCTTGAAAGATCTTGAAGTTGTACAGGAGGCTTTGTGTAAGTGAGAGCGCCTTCCAATTCAAATCAATAACAGCCATTAACCTACTTAAACATGTGAAATTTATAGCTAAAAAGGCTAAGTTTCACTCTAATCCTATATAATCTATACAGAAACTTCCGTAATTGAAAACATGACTGCGCTCTAGTTCCAGCATGGCTTGTTGTGGTCCGTTTCGTATATACTGTTAATTAAGCTTGTTAATTAACACTTGCCTATTAATCTTAGGAATGCGCTACGTTTATATGTGGTCTCTTATTAATCTTTTCTTACGTCAGGGCCTGTTGTAGTTTTATTCATTTTTATTTAGATACGACCATGTCAGCACTCGATTTCAAAATACTCGATTCTTATTGTATTAACGTCTCTATGAAGTCTTAAAGCCTTCATATTGTATGCAATACTAAAATATATAATGTTACTATGTTGCTTTCCTAAGACTTGTCATTTTCTATGTTATTCATGTTATTAACGAAGACTTACCGACTGGCGTTGAGTCCTGACGGCAATGGTGGTCTGTACAATGTTCTTTACAAACGCGGAATCCTCGAGGATATGGTACGCCGAGGCATTAAGTACATTCATGCCTATTGCGTTGACAATATCCTTGTGAAAATTGCCGATCCGACGTTTATCGGGTTCTGTATCAGCAAAGATGCCGACTGCGCCGCGAAGGTGAGCAAAAAATCACACACGGTGCTATATGGAAATTATAATTTCGCCTCCCAGAATCGCTGAAATGATAAATACTATGTAAACGACATGAGAAGCTGATGAAAAGTATCATGAAGTTGGTAATAATAATTAGTGTAGATAGTCGAAGTGATGATAAGTAATTAAAACGAACCAAGCCACTGAAAACGAAAATATATATATGACATTTACGTTCTACGATCCCTATATCATACCGATTCTCTATATATGTGCAGGTCGTTGAAAAGGCTTCTCCAACAGAAGCTGTAGGTGTCGTGTGTAAAGTCCGAGGTCGGTATCAGGTTGTTGAGTACTCAGAGATCTCAGCTGAGACCGCACAAAAGCGCAATCTCGATGGGCGATTGACTTTCAACGCAGGAAATATCTGCAACCACTTCTTCACTCTCGATTTTCTCAATAAGGTTTCCGGGTGAGCGAAATTGCACGTTCGAGTTGTTACGCAGTTCATATAGTACCTGGCTATTGACTGCCGCAGATGATGTTAGATTGGCAGTTTTATTTAATCTTGAATTACGTTCATGTCTCGATGCTCCGTTCGATTTAAAACGGCTCACTCCACACGAATCAAAATTCCAATGGCCGCGTGTCCCGCATACGCCAATATTTTTGTATATTTGTGCTCTTTCCATCCAGACATCTTTAACCTTGACAAAGACAATCACTTGAATCCTATGCAGAAGGGTGAAGATCATCATTAGTAGTGCTGATTATGCTTATCAATGAATGCCTGTTGTCATTATAGAGCCCCCATGATTTTCGATTATGCGCATTCGTGATTTATCTATCTGCACTAGCAAGGAATTAATTGTTCAAACCCCAACGACATGCTACTCTACACACGTCTACACCTTTGTGAACGCTAACTGCCTTTTTTTCTTAAACTTTTCTTACCCATGCGACTAATCGTTTATTACAGTCACCTCAATCAAACGCCCCATACGAACCCATGTTTTTCGTTAATATGATAGTCTGTCCGCCCTTTTCTGTCGTTGCTCTTGCGATCAGTGATCTTTTCACGGTAAAAAGACACTTCTGCATCATTCCCGCCACCCTAATGGCAAACCCATTTTCCTGCATGTTACCTGCTGTTTTCTCTGTTGCACACACGTCTTGGCCTTTCGGATGACCTACGTCCTCGTGATCGATCACATGAACGTTGACTTCGCTCTTGGTTTGTTGCTTCAACCCGAACCTGTCTCCGGCAGTATGGCAGCCTGCATGAGGAAAATTGATATCAACGGCAACGAAGAAGATACCAGGTAGAATTGATAAGCATGCAAGTGATCACCATGCGTCATCCTTTGCGCGCTAACTAAATTTTTAGTCGAATAATTGTTAGGGAAATGTAAATAACGATATGACGTTTTTGTTTGGGCAGAACAGGTAATCTACATATACAATCAGCCTGCTCTCTTTCTGAGTCGGTCTGCGCATTGAACCTAAGCCTGCATTGGCTTATTGCTTTATTTAACGGTGTTTCAGTTAATAAGAAAAAGAAAAATTCGTTTTTCAAGCTATATAAATTGCGTTGGATGTTCCGCCTCTGCACGTACAGTTCTCGTAGTACAACTCGATAAAATAGTCTTCTGCTGCTTAACGATCTAGCCAGGTCGTTTTTTGCAAAACCCTCTTTAGTTTAGTAATTTTGATTTCGAAGTCCTACTATTTATTATTATTTACTGACACTCAGCTTGATTTTAACAGCAAGGCCGCCCTGAAATACCATGTCGCCAAAAAGAAGATTCCTTTCATTGATGCGATGGGCGTATCCAGGCAACCTGAAAAACCAAACGGCGTCAAATTGGAAATGTTCGTCTTTGATGTCTTCGAATACGCAAAGTACGTAACAGAATGAAAAGGAATCATTTAAACAGATCCTACAGCTTACAAATAATTTATTGCCAACTTGTTTGATTTTCCACGCAGTTCGTTTGCGGTATGGGAAGTATTACGGGAGGATGAGTTTTCGCCGCTGAAGAACGCCGATGGGGCTGAGAAGGATACACCAACAACTTGCAGATACCACCTTTTTGACTTGCACCATAGGTACGTAGCAATAACTTATTAATAATTTATTGCTTCAAAAAAATTTATTCAGTGTGTTCCTTTATTGTACAGACATGCGTCTATAATAATACATAGTATTATTAATTTAATAGGCGCGGGAGATGACTCTTTGTTTGAAAATGCATTTATACGTGTGTGAGCTGTATGATGTGTCCTATGATGTAAAAGAGTGACGCATTAGCTCGTGTTGTTCTAAAACAACGGTCAGAAACAACGGTTAATTTTCGGATCTAGTTTCTTGTCCAATTAAACGAATTGTGGTATACGTATAATTGTGTCTATTGAAGATACGTGCTAAATAGCGGCGGAAACTTTATCGATGAGAATGGAACTCCGCTCGCCCTGATTCCAGCGTAAGTGAACACTAATCTGTTATGTTTATTCGCATGCACTGTCTGCTTCTATTGGATTCACTTAGTTGAGAATTAACAATTTTTCTAGATTTATCAATTCAATCATGATCTATTCAAACTGAAATTCTGCCATTTTAATTGCGTAATTAACCTTCATGCAGTGTATCCATACCTAATCTTTTAACGGGACAATACTTATTTCGGTAGTTTGTTTCACTATCAGAAACACCTGCCACAAAGGTTGTTATGGTACAGTCATATTTGTCAACTTGGGGTTAAGTTAAAAGCCGTTTAAAAACTCTACTTTTGCATATCGCTTCGTGCGTTTTGTGTTTTGTTACATTTCTCGTTTCAGTCAAATTACAAATGGCACTATCAAGAGGTACGTACTGGTTTTTCCACGAAAAAGCAGCCTTATTGGCCATTTTTTGGTTCTATACAAAAATTCGTACGAACGTAATGTAAATTATGCGTGAAGTATCGCCGAAAACATCCCAAATCTTTTCGGGGTTTTTTTCTTTGGTGAGGTTTTTGTTCGAATTTCTGCATTCACTTGGGTGTTCTAGTGTGCTTCATTGTTTTGCGGTCCTTCACTTTATAATAATAAATGCTGAGCATTGTATAAGTATATACATATATGAATGCTTTTTTTAATACATTCGTCGGCCGTGTTGGGCAAGCCTATTCAGTTTCGTTTAGTCGGTTTGCCAGCGGTAGCCGATTAATTATACTCTAATCGCGGACAAACCGTTTCAGAGAGAGGGATACTCATGAGCCGATTATCTGCGAAATCTCCCCGCTGCTATCATACGACGGCGAGGTGGGTATATCGTACCGCGAGCGTTCGCCCTTATACCATCTGTTTCGCTAAGGGGTATTAGCAAATACAAAGCCGCTTGCATTCCTTCGGTTTCCCAGATTTTTATTGTTCCGCTAATTAAACCCATGCAGACAAATCGTGATCGTATTCGTGATCGTAAAAAAATAGTCTATTTAATCTTTTTTTTTTCGGTGTGCAATAAGCATCCCTTATTCTTACTGGTTCTGACTGGCTCATTTCAGGATCTCGAGGAAATAGTAAAAGGACAGAAGTTCCGAGCACCACTGTATCTTAGTGAAAACTTCAAGAATGGGACGCACTAGTAAGAATAACTTCACTAACAGTTCGAAGCTCTATGACAAAGTTAACGCACCAATTTACCGAATCTAAGAAAAGCTAATATTAATCACTATATGCGACAATATCAGAAAAAAACCAAGGTCGTACCACACTGTTTAAACCGAAATGTTTTTAAATCTAATTAAGGTATATATATATATGCCAGTAAACATGTGTAAATGATGTAATCGCTTCTTTTTTTACCAATAATCTTTTTATGATGTGACAATATATCGAAATAAAAATAGTTCTTTGCAACAATCGACACACTTGTCATTTTTAGATAGTATACTTAGCTTGTGAAATGTGTGCTACGTGTAATATTTTAAATATGAATTGTAATATGAATATGTTGAAGTCAGGTTCTGTTTATCACTGCAAGGTGGAATAACTACGGCGGACGAGGTTTTCGCTGCAAACTTCAGGTCAAAACTAACTACCATTTTACTATCTTGGGTACTGTGTCCCACCACATGCATAAACGCACCCTATATGATGAGGTCATTATGCGATATAGGATTGTATTGACGTGCTAATTCACGTTATTATCGATCATGACTGACTATACTGAATAAAGGTGACACACAACACACAATAATCAGTTTCAGCCTGAAGTACCTTAGCTTTCGGCTCTGGGATATTTTTAACTTCACTACCTGATTGTAAGTGGCTCCATAAGGTTTCGACGAGCTATTTTCACGGTGTTAGCCTTAAAACGATCGCATATTCCTGTGTATCTATATGCTGTAATTCATTTGATGATTTTGGTGAGGTGCTTCATTCAAGCTTCAAGACAGCTTACGTTATTTACGTGGATAATAATGTAGAAAAATAAAGTTCTTTCAGAGTATACGTATTAGCTAAAGACAGACACTGGGCGTATTTGTCATTTTAAAGACAGACCTTCATAAGCGACAGCCTTTTAGTAGCATTCGCAAAAATCAAAATAATAAATATTAAACAAGATAAAACAAAAAATTATTTTTCTCCACAAAATTTGTCTCAGTATTTTAGTACCATTGTTATTATTTTTAATGCTCTGTGTCTAATTGTTCATAATGCAACAATCTCTCAGTTCTTACGTTCATCGCAAAAGGTATATATTGATTTTTTGAAAAAGTAGTGGCAATTTTTAATTTAAAACTGAAGTAGCTATTTTTGTAAAATAGAGCAATATTACTAAGCTAAATGTGAGCCATTTTAACCGATGACCTGCCGTTTTTCTGTTTATATCGTAACTACCATCACTGTAGCACTTGTAGTAAGTTTCCAGTAATAATTGTTCTATAAGTATAAGTAACACGTCTACCTTTATAGTAATAAAATTCTAATTCATAGTCATTTCATTGCAAAAATTCTACATCTTTAAGGTGCTGTATTTTGAGTCTGAAAAAAAGTAAATATTTTACTACTATCAAAACTCAGGTTTCAAATTATACTGACGCTAACCCCAGATTACCTAAGAAATGTGACTATTTATATGTCGCCCAATATATAAAACAGGAGATTTATGAACCAAATCGTTTTTTCTAGCAAAGGCTCCGGATGTCTACAATGATCGGGTTAAGCAAATTTTCGCCCATATAGCCCCACCCTCCCCCATATATATATACACAAAAGAATTCACGTAAAATGTATAACCTTTGTCTCATGACAAAATTTCAAAGCTAGTACGGTGCTAGCCAATACATAGATTCTGATAACAGCAAGCAAACTATCACAAACATTAACAAACATTTAATTTGATGTCGTAATTGGAAATCTTCCAGTGTCCAGTGTAAATCTTCCAGCTATGCGGAATGGGCATGGCCTTCCATAGGATCTCTCTATCCAACCTATCCGTTTGAAAGGTTCTCATCAGGATGTGCTCTTACGATATTTATCACAATGATACTATGCGGGTGTTCCGCCCTGTTGAAAATAAAATTTGCCATCCTTATTAGAGTCCTTTGAAATGCATGCTAGAACAAATTTTCGCAGCAAATGCAAATAATTGCTGTAAGTCACTAAACTGCGTTACACTACCGGTAAACTGATGGTGTTCCGGGTTAACAGGTGGGTCTACAGTTGCCCAGTAAGTGCCATAATGTCGATTAATTGTGCCATTGAATTTAAATTATATTCATTACTCCAAACAATTATACCCAAACACTTTTTGCTCACATTTTTCCAAGTATCATTCGCAAAGCTGTTCTTTTCGATCCAAAGCATCTTCATAAGTACGTACCGTTGTTGAGAATCTCATCATCTTTCCATTGACAACATGTTAAAATGTAATGGACATTTGGTTTCCTAATGCCGATTGCGAAACTGGATTTTATTAACGATTTTAAAATATCTTACTTCAACTTCCCAGCTTCCTACTTTGGCTAATAGAGTTCGTTGATGTTCTCGGCCTTCCGGAACGTTATTTATAAACGTCCTGAACAGTTCCTTATGAACGATGATAATCGAATATTTTGAACTACTGGAAATAAAAAATTGCATCAGTCAAAGGCCAAGCGCGGGACTTCTTGTTTGAAGGTTCTATACTGCTCATCGACACGTTCTGAGTTCAAACGAAAATTGCGAATTCAGCAGCGGCCAATTCTCTTTTTCCAGCTGTAGCCGACAAAAACAAATCCTGATATTAATAAATGTTTACGCACGCAATACAATGCAATATTCCTTTCTCGCCTCTATACATCATTTAAAAACCTGTTTTATTCATCCAAAAAAGTCAAGACCATAAGCTTTAGGTACCATAAGGGAATACTCCACATTTTTTTATCCATTTTCACATGCTGTTTGATGATATAATAATACACGTTATGCAGAATGCTGCTTGCTTCAAGTTTTTGCTGGTCACAGCGAATGGCAGCTTAAAAAACCCATTCCACTAACAGTTTACTGTGAAGCATTTTCACTTTAAATCAAAAGCTTTATCTCGGCAATTTTAACAAATGTTAGCTGGCAACAATCGGATGATCGACATAAAAATAGATAACAAGAAAAGAGGCTATTTAAAACTAAAAAAACGGCTTACTGAAACAGCAACACTTCTCACCGTCTTGATCGTTTTGGAATGGAAAGAAGCGTTTCAGAATATCCTTAACATTTCGATAAGACGACAGAGCTCCTCCGGTATTCCTCGCAATTGATAATCAATTTGCTCTAGTCCACCAGAACGATGATCGTATAAGAGGACGACATCTAATTATGATCGATCTTCTTTATAAGGATTTAGCCAATTAACATTCAGCAAAATGCCGAATAACGACCGCCTTTGAAAAGGAATACTTTTGCCACCATTTTATTAGCAATAACAGGAACATTTTTGAATCAATCTTCACTTAGACGTAATTCACTTGACCTCGGATAGATTTACCAAGAAAAGCCTCCAGAGTGTTACGCATAGACGGGATTTCTTTTAAATCAGCTGAGTAAACGCACGAGGTAATAGAAAATATCTTTATTTTTTACCGTTACCTCGTGCATGTGTAATCAGTCGGCACAGGTGAAGTGCCTAGGATATAGCGGTCGTGGATATTACCCAGTTCAACTTAAGGCGCGATACGGTAAACGAGAAATGACGAGACACCCCTCAGATCTAGTTGATCAGCTGCTTTCTAGTTCATTCGAGTAGAATGCCATGACGCATCTAAGAGTCAAGCCCAAAGTTTCTCGCTTACTAAACTGGGCGATGATGATCTGTGTCCATGACCTTTTTCATGCTTCAACTAGCTGAAATCCAGAGTAACGCAATTGATCAACCTTGATCGGATCCTGTTCTTAATTATACAAGTTCATTTCAATTATATACTCAGTAAATTCAGATTTCTGTGAAATAACGAACAGCGGTAACCAAGGCGTAGCAACTGATGTCTTCTTCCGAGCTAGCTAATTGAATATTTCAACCAAATACTTATAGAGCAAGCACTTCTAAAACGAAGCTAAATCCAGCGTTCTTATTTGAGTCAGAAATACCTATCGGTCTTCATGGTGCTCGAGAAACGCGTTGGCCATGGAGTATATTACACTGCTGCCCTAATCGGTACGCAAAAAATCTAACAAGATCCCTAACACCAAATCTCAAAAAAATCAACCGGATGTAAGATACAAGTTTGAAGTGTAGAAGTGACATAGTGGTAGCAACAGTGATGTGGTACCTTAAAAAGTTATCATCGAGGATGTGAGTTCCGATTTGTTCGTTGCGAGTTTTGATGTTGTTATGAGCAGAAAATATATTAATATTATATAAAATAGGCAGTAAAAATGACTGAAAAGGTGAAAGTTTGCAAAGCTAACTAGCTAAGCTTATTGACTTTATTCTAGTACAGCTAAGCGTTGAAAGGTTTGAGGCAGATTTAATATATAACGCATATGCAAGCTGACTATGATTGCGCAATGTGATATTGCTAGTACTTCAAAAAGGATGAACACGCCCAACCTAGGCTTAATAGGTTCGGATAGAATAAACTGAGCGTGACTTCCATGCACAAAGTGGAGGCGTCACCCTCCAACTACAAATAGTGTACGAAATAAAGTAGTTTTAATGACATTTTAAACCGTGGCAATAATAAGAGCAAAAAAGAAGTTTCCCTAATTGCGCATTTTACCATTGGTTTTGAAGAAATAATTAATGCTCCGTGTACACATACTCTAAAAACATCTATAGGTAAGCGTTGAAGTCTCCTTTCGAAAGGTTGGGCTCTGCACTTGATCCTGCAGACTAATCGATCCACAATCTTCCATAAGACTAGGCCGTTGATTTAAAATATTTTATAGCATTAAAACGTAGACCTACAACGCAACTACCTCTTATACAGCCAGGGCGTAATCTACAATGAATGCACGATCTTTTGTGAGAACACGAATACCTACGATAGATCAGATTACAGCCAATTTCTATACCCTGAAAGATTCATACCGAAATCACATTCTAGGGAAAGTAAGCCTGTTCACCTATAGCTTGAGGATTCCTCTACAATAATAATTATGATTAGAATTCCTATAAGAACATGAGATGTAGGAACAAAAGGAAACTTACATATCTCTGTGTTTAGAAGCACAGGAATATTGTAAGAACAACAAGAATTAGATACTGTGGGTGGCAGGCCGTTAAAGTGATGTTGTTTCCTTGTCTAATTTCAGGAATAGCCTTCTACTTTTTTCGGACATCCACAGCAGACGCACAGGGTATGATGGAAGTCGCAGAAAAAGTCAAAGGTGTGCTATCCAAAGGCCGCACGGCTGTCGGGGTTGCAGTCAAATTTGTACCTTGTTTCAAACTCGTTGCTGAAATACAGGGTAACGTAAGTAGTTACCTATAGGGTTTATATACTTGCACCACATAACTGGCATTAACCGATTCGTTAAATCGTCATCGTGGCGGTTACAAGCCGTAGCGGCGGCCACGTGGCTGAGTTCAAGGTGGTCTTATGACAACGTAGATAGCCTGTTAACGCCAACCTATCGGGTTATTGAGAATTGCTATAGAAAACATAATAATAACGTGTCATAACTGTGGCACACGTTACCTATTAGTGTTTTATCCATTAATTCTAGTTACAGCCAGGGTCCCGTATGTAATTACCGTAGATCTTTGAGGCAGAAATCGCTGGCTTAAGCTCCCTTGAGACACGCACAAAATGGTCTGTGTGAAATGAAAAAAAGCTACCCAATCCGCAAAGTAATTTTTGAGTCAACAAAATAACGCAGTAATTCTATCTTGCGTTTCTTTGGTCGATGCCCAGATGAAAAAGGTTGGTTATAACGCGAAAGGTTTAAGGATCTGTCTGGACAGGGCGATTCCGAAGGATGAAGAAATTCAGGGTAGAGAAGATCAGATGGTTACGAGGGAAGAACTGCGCACTAAGGTATTTTTTTCATTTATTCATGTTTTATTATTTTCTACTTCACTCCTAGCTGCCCGTGATACGTTCTGAGACAAAATTATATGCTATATATATTTTGTTTTAACATGGCCTTTTTGGCTCTACTTTCAAAAATATTTTCCACCCGATCAGCAAAGGGACAGTATAAATCCCCAAAAAAATTGACCATATGCCTAACTCATCTGAATCTATACATATATATATATATATATATATATATATATAATTAATAGGTAAACGGTTCGCTAGCTTGACATATTTTATGTAACAATAAAATATATTTCGAGTTGACTACACAACAATCACTGCTATAAGACGTTTTGTCAGCAGTATATAATTAATAATTTGCCATTTCGTTAAGAAAGACATTGGTGAAGTTTCGCGCGTGGATTGAAAACCGTAAGAACTACACTGACGCTCTCGTGCTAACAATAACTGTGTAGTCATGCGTGTAATCAAATGGCCCTTTAGCGTGTTTTTGGTTCCCCTAAAATGTAATTCCATATTTTCTTAGAACCCCTGAAAATTGTCTGGCAGTGAAGTTTGATCGAACCCTCCCGGACAAAAAAGTTAGAATACAATACAAGACGGGACCTGAAAGTCGCATTAACAGAACCGGTAATTCAAGAATGTTGAATATTTACACGATTTTACAATAAATGTCCTAACAGAAATTCTTGGGAGCGCTTTGTTTCTGTTATCCTTTACTCGAAATTCCAATATTGCAGTACGAAATCACGTACAAAAAATATATATATAAGGTATGAAAGCTTCTCTCTATGTACATTTTTATTTATCCAAAGAGGGCACTTGTGTATTCCTTAGTAAAAGTTAAAATCTTATTCAGTTATAAATTTTTTTAACGGTATCATTGTCACCTTGATAAGTGACAATAATACCGTTTAAACAAATGTCACAAAAGATAATCGAACGGGTTTAGCAGGTTTAGTCTAACATAATTGTCCATTACGTATTCCTACGCACTTAGGTTAAAAACTGTATCACGGCTATGATCGCAGCAGCAAGAGTGAGTGCATTTTTTATTGTGAATGATCATTATCAGTAAGGGCTATAGATTTGCACTTACATACCATAAACCCAACAGGTAGCAGTCATCTAATTCAACGCACAGATATTTACAGCACTTTGGTTGTAGTTTTAATAGAGGCTTATTTGGAATGGCTTTTATGGAAAACACATTAGAAATAAGTAAATGCTTCAAATCATAAAACAAAAAGAAACTTTATAATCTCGATACCGACTGAGCAGCATTAGTTTTTTTTCTGTTAACGACGCTTTTCGTATATGTCTCTGTACGGCCCGAGTCATCAACACAATTAAACAACAACGAACAAATAATGCCTTCCCGTCGACTAACCACGATTTGTCGAGCGAGTCCAAAATTCGTCCCTAGATCTAATTTCATTTTTGTTTCCCTCACGTCTGCCTAGGGCAAGGACGATATTGAGGAAGACATGCTTACCGATATAAAGGACTGCTTCATGAACGCGGCCCAATCATTGAGTGCTTTGACAGGAGGCGATGACGGAGATAACGCTGGCGGAGAGGGCCACCGCCGTTGAAAGCAAGAAACAAGGACTATTAACGTCAACGATACTTGTAAGCTTTTGCAGGACGTACCTGTTGGATCAAAATACTTCTAATATGAGAAAATAGATTTACGACAGCGCAAACAATATCTTAATTTTTTTTATTCAACAGCCTATAAGTAATTGAGTGTCTTAAGCATAAATTACCGAAACCATTTACTGTTTCTATATAATGCGATCCCAAGCGGCAGAATGAAGACCTGTGGCAACGACCACATAATCTTCAAGGGATTATGCTTCAGGCTAAGCGCAAAGCATTTGCCGTATGGAAAAACCATAATCTATCACAGAGTACCAGACAAACTCGGTTTACCCAAAAATGGATCGGCCGTAAATTTAGTTTGAACTATTGTCTATAAAATGAGCTTTACAGATGCCCTCGTCTGGGGGACATGCCTGCAGAGCTACTAAAATCGTCTCAACGCAGTTGTCTGTATAAGTTAGTGTTCCATGTATTTAGATTTTCGATAAATTGAAATAAATAAAGCTAATTAATACTATACAACCAATAAATTTACTTCACGACGTAAGAAAAAGCAAAATGGGCATGTGATTATTAGTTGATTTGCAAGAGAAATTGAGCTGACTATGTAATGTTGTATAATAGGCTGGCTGCATGTGACCACATACTATTACAATTTCGTTGCTACAAGTACAGACACGGATCGACCTCGTCTGTTCGATTGCATACTTTCTCTAGGTAAAATATACGTTACTAAATTAGCTACTTCCTCTCCAGCACTATCTATACATATCAGTTCTGCCACCAAAGACCTTTGTTTATGAATACCATTCTACATGTAAAATGAATAGTTCCTTAATTTTTAATGGTTATCCTTTCAGAAGTTTGGTATTGCTCTGATTAAATTTAACAGAAAAGCCTTTATACCTTCAAAGCTATAGTCCCTTGATTTATCTTTTGGATGAACCATATTTCAGTTGTTTTTATGCCTTCTGTTCTTAAGACACACGCGATATTACCTCAGACATCATTGTCTTAGTGCTAAACAATGTCAATTAAATCGAATTTTCAGTTGATTGACAGCAATAGTTCAAGTGGCTAGGATAGGCCATCTATTGTGGCTAATTAGCCACCATACAAACATAACCAGTCGCTTGAATTGAACACATAATGGTATTTTATTAGTATTCGAATAACCCAACGTTCCTATATATATATATATATATATATATATATATATATATATATATATATATAATATGAAGAAAATTATTTGAGGATGGGTTGTATGTACAAGACTGAAGTTATTTGAAATGCGGTCGATATATGTTAAGGAATTTCCGGTTGAGCGGTTGAGGAATGTTAAGGAAAGCGTAGATTTACTATAGGGGTAAGCTTATCGACAGAGTTTTTTTCTTATATAACAGTTATTACGTGTCAAAATGAAGCAGCTTCATTTAGTTGTTGTATGCGCTGTAAATCGTCCATTGAAGCTTGCAAACTGGCTTTCGCAAAACTCACCGAAGGCCTTCATTTAGCATATACTATATTATACGCGATATTTTTATTATTCCGTATTTTATCCTATTGTCATATGTTCTAATAATTTGAACTAACTGATGTACTAATTTGATATCTTTTTCTCTTGTTTGGCAGTTTTCGCCATGCACATGCTGCGACCTCTACGAAAGTCGACACCAAACAGGCCACAAAAGCAGTGAGAGATCAGGCTGTTAAAAGATCCGGTGATAGTGGAAGTGTCAAAGGCAATCTACCAAAGAAGTCAAGAACAAATGCTGAAATGCTTGGAGATTCTCCAATACAGATACTAAAGGTAATTTCAAGAACCGGAGGTGCTGTTTCCAAAAACGGGAAGGCTAGTCGGAAAAACGGAAACTCCCGCCCGAAAAGGCCGGAGATAGATAAGGGAAGATCGACCGCACTTGCTAATAATATTTCACCCAAGGCTCAAACAACCTTCGCAAGCAGTAAAAGCTCTTCCCTCAAGGCGACAAAAACCGATGAAGGACCACAAAATTTTTTGTCCAACAACGATAGAACTAGTGCGGAAATTGCAATCGTCTCGCCAAAAAAGGCGCCCAAAAATAGTACAAAACCTAATAGCGCCTCACCTAAAATGGCGAAGGCGGGCTTAAAACGAGAACAAACAGTCGGTAAAACTCCGCCCAAAAAATCGATAGCGAATCCGGCAAATCCGTTAATAAAACAGTCGAAAAGAGATATCAAAAATAGGTCGCCGAAAAAAAGTCAGCTGCCTCAAGACAACGATGGACGGCAACCAAGTGCGTCATATACAAGTATTTTGGACATTGATTTAAGTAACTTGGAATGTTCGATCGATGAAACGGAGGCTGGCATTTCGTCTGAAGCTCGAAATCTGATGGTAAAGTCAAAACCGGTTCCTAAAAATAGACATACATCACAGTCAGCATTCGTAAGCTTTCCTCGGATCAGTATAGCCTCACTCTTCCGGCGGTCGTTTAGTCGACTGGAAGAGAAGCACTCGTGGAGTGAGCAGAAACGTCCTTCCATCTTGGATGAGAAAAGTTGCAGATCGTGCTTTGTTCAACTCGAGAGGATTAAGTATGAAAGGGTATGCTAGTAACAACTGTTCCTCAAATTTTTAATTTCATTTTTTTTAATTCAAATACAATAAAAGCTTTTTTTTTTACAACACTAGTTGAATTCAGCCAACCGTTCTACATTAATCGCGATTATGGTTCACATAGTAAGCCATTACCAGTCAGCGACTTCTTCGGAGAGCCTGGTCAAGTTCACGATTTGAATACAACAGCTTACAACCGGCGCTAAAAACGTTATATATGTATATATATATATATATATATAGTAGGTGGTTAAACAGCATTTTCTTCAGCGAAATCTTCCCTTATCTTCCGAAAACATCCATAGATATTGTTTAAATATGATTTCGTTACAAAAACATTTTTTGATGGCGCCGTACACGTATTCAGCCTGCTTTGCGTGATGCTATTGTTACAACCGACATTTTTTTAAATAAAGCAGTAATAATCTGCAACTAAGGAAGTCAATTTTTTTGGTTGCTGACAAGATGCACATACATCATATATTATATAAGATATTTATTGTATCAATGAAGAAAATGTTTTTATATTTAATACAATACGAAAATTACATTCATACAGTTCTCATCGAGGCAGATGGTCAGGCTTACGGTGCATACATAACGGACATCGACAGGAAGCGTTACTACGCGCTTACTGAAGTCTATATTGAAGCCATTAGTGAGCATCTCCGTTAACAGGCGGTACGCCATCCTTTGAACCGGACGCTAACAGCGTTCTAAGCAACTAACTTCATCTGCGATTCGTTTCTAGCCTGATTGTGGATTCATGCTAGCGAACGGTTGGAATAATTCTGAACTATTTAATGTTCGATTGCTTCATATTTTAGGTGCTGCCTCTGGTGATACCCGAGTATCCGGTGAATTTCACTTATTTACTCAACTCGTGGGATATCGAAGTTGTGGCAAAGATCGGCGAGGGCTCGTTTTCAGAGGTATTTCAAGTACGGAAGATTGAGCCATCAGGTGATGAAAACACTCAAACCGAGTACGTTATTAAGGTCGTGCCAGTAGGAAATCACGGGCAACCGAAATTCGATGATTTATTGCCAGAAATGCATATGAGTCTCGCCGGAAGGTAAGTATTAGTGTGAGTTTCGTATAAGTCGCGCGAATCCCAGCTCGACTTTTGTACAGCGCCTAGGCAGGCGCGTTTTTATTAAAAGGCGATTTAGTATGTGTTGATTTGTATATTTCTGTACCCACAGAGAGGATCTAAAACGTCCTTATTTCTAATCGAAAACGACAAACGTTTGTCGTTGATGAAAAGTTGCTTGGATTTGACTCATTCATTGATAGACTATGGAATGAATCTATATAATAACTTGCACATTTATTATCTATAATATAATTTTGTTTTATGTTTCGGAAATTTTCAGGGATCTCCAGGAAAGCGACGTAAATCGGGCTCCAACGTTCATAGGTCTTCAGGGAATGCACCTTGTATACGGAGAATTCACCGACGAAATGGCCTCCGCTTGCCAGATCTTTGCAACTAATTTTCCTGATGACGCGGAACACCCACTACCGAGTGAACGTCCTGTAGACCAATATTTCATCGTGTTTTTCACCTCGTACGATGGCGTGGAACTCGAAACGATTTTGCCTAAGTTGACAACCGAGCAGAAATGCTCGATCGTTTTGCAGATCACGCTAGGTTTGGCTGCCGCCGAAGCTGCATTCGATTTCGAGCACCGCGATCTTCATTTGAGCAATCTCGTCGTTAGCGATTATGAAATCAATAATAATGATACCTCTAATGATGACGATGGCGGCTGTGCCTCAATTGCCACCACTGTTAGCAGCGACAACAATGATCACAGTTCCATGATCGAATTTCGCGTTGAGGGTAAGTCCTACTGGGTGAATTCGTTTGGAAAAAAGATTGCCCTTATTGATTACGGAATGAGCCGGCTCGTCGTCGACGAAACCCTATACACATCATTTAGTTCATCAATACTCGAGGGTCACAATTTGCAGCGGAAGACATATCGTGAGCAGCATAAACTGGTTGGAGGCATCGGTAACTACCGCACTGCGATGCCCGAAACGAACGGTCTATGGATCAAATTTCTTATCTGTAAGCTGTTCCCCAAGCGACCGCTGAATCCGAACAAGGCGCAGTACGCCATTCAGGTCAACCAGCTATACGAGGCTCTCATGTTGAAACCGGTATGCGCCCGAAACTGCCTTTCTCTTTTGGCATTCAATGGCAATGGTGGTCTGCCGACGTAGGATATGTTAATTCAAAAAGCATAATGTCAGCGGTGCTATGTGATGGAAAGTGCTGCTGTACAATAGAAATGGAAGGAGTTGCCAACATTGAACATCACGCATTAGCTTAACGGGTGAACGCATTGCGAAGAGTGGCAGGTGGGGTGGTTAAATCTAAAGCATATCGTGTTTAAAAATGAAATCTGGAATAATGCGAATACAATGACAATGTACAAACGACACGTTAGCATACATCTAGCGTCCTGAGAAAATCAGCAGGTATTGTTACCATTTACATACTAAATGATAGAGGTATTAATAGAACGACAATTATCGCTTACGTGACAATCTCTAGATGAATCATCTTTAAACGATGGAATATATTCCCATGCCGGCCACACCCGTATGTAAACATACCATTCTAGCATAGTAGTTCAAGGTTATTCAACCCTGACAAAAATAAGCAAAGCCCTAAAAACATGTCTCTGTCCAAGACGTGTGCAAGCTGTCTCACTCTTTTACCCGAAATGTGCTTGTCAAGCCATTAGACAGATTTCATGTGCGCCCATTTCATCCGCTCATCAACTGTGCTTGTTCGTGTCTCTTACCACAAACAAAGAGCAGCGTTTTGTCTTTGAATATCGAATGCAGACCTGTTTACACACGTATACAGTGCTTTGCCGTGTTGCCATATGTAAAGTAAAATTGTTTACTATTTCACAATTACGAATTCCGCGCGGACCAAATTCCGCTGGATTTCGTCTGCTACAACTTTAGCGCCAAAATAATTCCAGATACGGTCGGCGGTTGGGTTATCCCTGCATTGAATTCATTGTATTCGCGGCGACCAGTGTAGAAGAAACACGAAAAAAATATAACAGCAAAGTGGCAAAATAGCTGGGCATATGTATCTGGGCAGCCGGATACTCAGCCGGAATCAGTTCTGTCAGTGTGTGGACAGCGTAGACAGTTCTGCTACATCTCTCCTACGGATCGGCCACGTAGAAATTATTTCTGTACTGAGTTTGGCTAAGCGCACGGTGGCAAGGGTGAGGAACCACAGATGAAAATCGTTAGACAGTGAACTTGTTTATTTTTATTTCTATATTATATTTACTTTGTTGGTGTTTATCGAAAGGCTCTGATTAAGCCTGATTGAGCATAAGGAAGACGTTGAGTAACCTTGAGGTAACGCGTATTTGCATGAAGAGAAACACAGTCGAACGAGCTAATTGAATATCCTCCGGAGATAAAAAGTAGCCCGATAGCCTTCAAATATCGACAGCAGCTGGCGGCTACGGAAGACCGTGATTACAATTAGACGAGCCGTGTTTCTTTATGTGTGTGTTTCTCTCTATTTACGGCTCGTGATCCATATATATCCGACTTGATTGCTCGACGACCTCGAAGAGTGCGTCGGATTGCGATGCGTTCAGGAAAAACGGCCCGCTTCGCAGGAGCAGAAGAATGTGGCTTTACTCCATAAACTCTACAAATTCCGTTTGTCCTCGCGGTTCGAGTTTGGCATCAGACAATCTATATGAGGTGGATTCATCACCGGAGGGTAGCAGCAGCAGCAGCACTTCGGATCCATATAGATTGTTTGCCTTTCCCGAATCGCATTCACCTCCAACCCCATATGAAACTACTAGGCAGCGTGAAGCAGCTCGACGACGTCAAGCTAAGGTCAAAGCTGGAAAGCGGCAGCTAGAGCAAAATGAACTGCAAACCTGTGACGAAGCTTGCAGAATAACTTTGTTTGAAAACGAGCTGTCAGAAAATGCCCGACAGCGCCAAGCATGTTGGAAGCCGGCTGGCAAGTCAAACGCTTTCAGAACAAAACTGTCTCAAGATAGATTAGGTGGGAATGGTAAATTAAACAAAAGCGTAGAGAAAAAGAACGAGGGTCTAAAACGTAAGGCTCAGAGAGTTATAGCCAAAAGACGGGTTCACAGAATTCATAACGTTAATCAAGCCAGCAAAGATAAAAAGAAGGTCTATTGTGAAGTAGAACAGAAATTACTTGTGAATCAGGAAATTCGGGATTTATCGCTAAAACGAAGCTCAAGCAATACAGCTTGCGCGTCCCTAAAAGAAAACGTGAGGCCAACGCTAACGTTAGGCCACCAACCCAGCAAGGCACAAGACGAAAAGAAATTAGATCAGGTGGTTACTTCGGACAACGCTCACAAACTGCTGTTGGACTCTGACGGGATCGATCGCATCTTCGACAGTGTCGTAGTCATGCCAGCCATGTATAGCACAAAAGCTAACAGCTACAAAGCCGATGGCGTTTTCCGAGGTCTATCGGCCTGCGCCATTAGAAAATCTCCACTTCTGATTAACTCGACACGACGATATGATGGTATTAACACGACAGCGAAAACAAAGATACGTGACAATGTCTCGCTTTTCAAAAAGAGAACGGTTAACGAGCTGAATAGTGGTAGCACTGATGCTGTTATTAGCGGCAATTGCAGCAATTTCCAGTTACAAAGTCGAGCTCTGATGAACTATTCGCCGGAGTTGAACACTGAAGTCCGCATTGGCAATACGGAACAATACAGATCCGAGGTTAATGGTGCAGAGCCGCTACTACTGAAGCACGCGGCATCACCTCGTCAGGTCACGTGTGACTCCAGGTTGAAAAAACCACAGCAGCGTCGGAGCCAGACATCAAACAATAGATTTCCACGAGAAGTGTGGAAGGGAGCGGCGGTTCGACGCGAGCGTTTTGCACAACTTGAGGGGAAACGCGTCAAAACTGAGCGAACAGTTAGCATCACCTCAATAAAAAATTCAAACAATCAGTTGAGCGTGTTGAATAAACCTAACGGGCGTGCTATAGATGGACATAGCTCAGACGAAGATGCGAAGAAAACGGGTACCGATGAGTGCCAAAGTGGGTATGATCAAAAAGAAATGGCACGACGGCGTTTAGTTGACGAATGCACTCAAAGGGACTGTTACGTTGTAACGGCACGCTATGAAGAACCTGGAGGGCACACGAGGTATGTCTCTCATTATGGATAGAGCAAAGGCTTCCATTTAAGATATGCACAATATACCATCGTTGTTAATATTGTTTTAACGATACAGCTATATATGCAGCGAATAGCATCTTAATATTTCGGTTACCATAATTTACTGGGTTCTACATTACGTATTGCTTAATATGAAGAAAATTATTTGAGGATGGGTTGTATGTACAAGACTGAAGTTATTTGAAATGCGGTCGATATATGTTAAGGAATTTCCGGTTGAGCGGTTGAGGAATGTTAAGGAAAGCGTAGATTTACTATAGGGGTAAGCTTATCGACAGAGTTTTTTTCTTATATAACAGTTATTACGTGTCAAAATGAAGCAGCTTCATTTAGTTGTTGTATGCGCTGTAAATCGTCCATTGAAGCTTGCAAACTGGCTTTCGCAAAACTCACCGAAGGCCTTCATTTAGCATATACTATATTATACGCGATATTTTTATTATTCCGTATTTTATCCTATTGTCATATGTTCTAATAATTTGAACTAACTGATGTACTAATTTGATATCTTTTTCTCTTGTTTGGCAGTTTTCGCCATGCACATGCTGCGACCTCTACGAAAGTCGACACCAAACAGGCCACAAAAGCAGTGAGAGATCAGGCTGTTAAAAGATCCGGTGATAGTGGAAGTGTCAAAGGCAATCTACCAAAGAAGTCAAGAACAAATGCTGAAATGCTTGGAGATTCTCCAATACAGATACTAAAGGTAATTTCAAGAACCGGAGGTGCTGTTTCCAAAAACGGGAAGGCTAGTCGGAAAAACGGAAACTCCCGCCCGAAAAGGCCGGAGATAGATAAGGGAAGATCGACCGCACTTGCTAATAATATTTCACCCAAGGCTCAAACAACCTTCGCAAGCAGTAAAAGCTCTTCCCTCAAGGCGACAAAAACCGATGAAGGACCACAAAATTTTTTGTCCAACAACGATAGAACTAGTGCGGAAATTGCAATCGTCTCGCCAAAAAAGGCGCCCAAAAATAGTACAAAACCTAATAGCGCCTCACCTAAAATGGCGAAGGCGGGCTTAAAACGAGAACAAACAGTCGGTAAAACTCCGCCCAAAAAATCGATAGCGAATCCGGCAAATCCGTTAATAAAACAGTCGAAAAGAGATATCAAAAATAGGTCGCCGAAAAAAAGTCAGCTGCCTCAAGACAACGATGGACGGCAACCAAGTGCGTCATATACAAGTATTTTGGACATTGATTTAAGTAACTTGGAATGTTCGATCGATGAAACGGAGGCTGGCATTTCGTCTGAAGCTCGAAATCTGATGGTAAAGTCAAAACCGGTTCCTAAAAATAGACATACATCACAGTCAGCATTCGTAAGCTTTCCTCGGATCAGTATAGCCTCACTCTTCCGGCGGTCGTTTAGTCGACTGGAAGAGAAGCACTCGTGGAGTGAGCAGAAACGTCCTTCCATCTTGGATGAGAAAAGTTGCAGATCGTGCTTTGTTCAACTCGAGAGGATTAAGTATGAAAGGGTATGCTAGTAACAACTGTTCCTCAAATTTTTAATTTCATTTTTTTTAATTCAAATACAATAAAAGCTTTTTTTTTTACAACACTAGTTGAATTCAGCCAACCGTTCTACATTAATCGCGATTATGGTTCACATAGTAAGCCATTACCAGTCAGCGACTTCTTCGGAGAGCCTGGTCAAGTTCACGATTTGAATACAACAGCTTACAACCGGCGCTAAAAACGTTATATATGTATATATATATATATATATATAGTAGGTGGTTAAACAGCATTTTCTTCAGCGAAATCTTCCCTTATCTTCCGAAAACATCCATAGATATTGTTTAAATATGATTTCGTTACAAAAACATTTTTTGATGGCGCCGTACACGTATTCAGCCTGCTTTGCGTGATGCTATTGTTACAACCGACATTTTTTTAAATAAAGCAGTAATAATCTGCAACTAAGGAAGTCAATTTTTTTGGTTGCTGACAAGATGCACATACATCATATATTATATAAGATATTTATTGTATCAATGAAGAAAATGTTTTTATATTTAATACAATACGAAAATTACATTCATACAGTTCTCATCGAGGCAGATGGTCAGGCTTACGGTGCATACATAACGGACATCGACAGGAAGCGTTACTACGCGCTTACTGAAGTCTATATTGAAGCCATTAGTGAGCATCTCCGTTAACAGGCGGTACGCCATCCTTTGAACCGGACGCTAACAGCGTTCTAAGCAACTAACTTCATCTGCGATTCGTTTCTAGCCTGATTGTGGATTCATGCTAGCGAACGGTTGGAATAATTCTGAACTATTTAATGTTCGATTGCTTCATATTTTAGGTGCTGCCTCTGGTGATACCCGAGTATCCGGTGAATTTCACTTATTTACTCAACTCGTGGGATATCGAAGTTGTGGCAAAGATCGGCGAGGGCTCGTTTTCAGAGGTATTTCAAGTACGGAAGATTGAGCCATCAGGTGATGAAAACACTCAAACCGAGTACGTTATTAAGGTCGTGCCAGTAGGAAATCACGGGCAACCGAAATTCGATGATTTATTGCCAGAAATGCATATGAGTCTCGCCGGAAGGTAAGTATTAGTGTGAGTTTCGTATAAGTCGCGCGAATCCCAGCTCGACTTTTGTACAGCGCCTAGGCAGGCGCGTTTTTATTAAAAGGCGATTTAGTATGTGTTGATTTGTATATTTCTGTACCCACAGAGAGGATCTAAAACGTCCTTATTTCTAATCGAAAACGACAAACGTTTGTCGTTGATGAAAAGTTGCTTGGATTTGACTCATTCATTGATAGACTATGGAATGAATCTATATAATAACTTGCACATTTATTATCTATAATATAATTTTGTTTTATGTTTCGGAAATTTTCAGGGATCTCCAGGAAAGCGACGTAAATCGGGCTCCAACGTTCATAGGTCTTCAGGGAATGCACCTTGTATACGGAGAATTCACCGACGAAATGGCCTCCGCTTGCCAGATCTTTGCAACTAATTTTCCTGATGACGCGGAACACCCACTACCGAGTGAACGTCCTGTAGACCAATATTTCATCGTGTTTTTCACCTCGTACGATGGCGTGGAACTCGAAACGATTTTGCCTAAGTTGACAACCGAGCAGAAATGCTCGATCGTTTTGCAGATCACGCTAGGTTTGGCTGCCGCCGAAGCTGCATTCGATTTCGAGCACCGCGATCTTCATTTGAGCAATCTCGTCGTTAGCGATTATGAAATCAATAATAATGATACCTCTAATGATGACGATGGCGGCTGTGCCTCAATTGCCACCACTGTTAGCAGCGACAACAATGATCACAGTTCCATGATCGAATTTCGCGTTGAGGGTAAGTCCTACTGGGTGAATTCGTTTGGAAAAAAGATTGCCCTTATTGATTACGGAATGAGCCGGCTCGTCGTCGACGAAACCCTATACACATCATTTAGTTCATCAATACTCGAGGGTCACAATTTGCAGCGGAAGACATATCGTGAGCAGCATAAACTGGTTGGAGGCATCGGTAACTACCGCACTGCGATGCCCGAAACGAACGGTCTATGGATCAAATTTCTTATCTGTAAGCTGTTCCCCAAGCGACCGCTGAATCCGAACAAGGCGCAGTACGCCATTCAGGTCAACCAGCTATACGAGGCTCTCATGTTGAAACCGGTATGCGCCCGAAACTGCCTTTCTCTTTTGGCATTCAATGGCAATGGTGGTCTGCCGACGTAGGATATGTTAATTCAAAAAGCATAATGTCAGCGGTGCTATGTGATGGAAAGTGCTGCTGTACAATAGAAATGGAAGGAGTTGCCAACATTGAACATCACGCATTAGCTTAACGGGTGAACGCATTGCGAAGAGTGGCAGGTGGGGTGGTTAAATCTAAAGCATATCGTGTTTAAAAATGAAATCTGGAATAATGCGAATACAATGACAATGTACAAACGACACGTTAGCATACATCTAGCGTCCTGAGAAAATCAGCAGGTATTGTTACCATTTACATACTAAATGATAGAGGTATTAATAGAACGACAATTATCGCTTACGTGACAATCTCTAGATGAATCATCTTTAAACGATGGAATATATTCCCATGCCGGCCACACCCGTATGTAAACATACCATTCTAGCATAGTAGTTCAAGGTTATTCAACCCTGACAAAAATAAGCAAAGCCCTAAAAACATGTCTCTGTCCAAGACGTGTGCAAGCTGTCTCACTCTTTTACCCGAAATGTGCTTGTCAAGCCATTAGACAGATTTCATGTGCGCCCATTTCATCCGCTCATCAACTGTGCTTGTTCGTGTCTCTTACCACAAACAAAGAGCAGCGTTTTGTCTTTGAATATCGAATGCAGACCTGTTTACACACGTATACATATATATATATATATATATATATGTATATATAATATATATATATATATATGTCTGCTGCAGCGGTTTCAAGTGTATTGTCCACCTTAGTGTTTTTTGGCTGCCTGCGTTTGCCTACCGATAGCATTCACGAACTATGAAAATCGAGATATTGCCGCCATGTTGTTGCTATATAATATCTCAGCAGGTGCATAGCATGTCGGCCCCTCCCGTTCCTGTAACCATTTTCCACCCTTGGTTGAAATCTTATAATAGAAACTGTGGTAGTATTACGGCAGACCGTGATACAGTGTTTTATCGCTTGATCTAGGTTATGTGAAATTCCGTGGCTATTGACACAAATAATTCTATCAAGTTTCGCGTGGCAGTATAGAGTCGTGTATATATGCTATGCGTGTTCAATATCTTGGTGCATATAGATGTTCGATTATGTATTGGTATTGCTTTTAGGGCAGTTGTTAAATAGAACCTATATTGCAAAATAAAGGCTGAGCCGGCAATATTCATAATATTATAAGATAGTAATGTTACTTATATTAGGTTCGATAAGCTCTTGGCCCAGAACCCGGTGGCGTTTTATGTAGTACTAGAAGTTAGTTTATGTTGACACACCGTCACCTGAATTAGAATGTTATTTGAAATCACAAATTATCGTGAAAGGCCACACGGCAAGTCAAAAGAAAAAATCTATGAAGCCGACAAATTTGGGAAGCGATGTTGCGCACTTCTGAAGCTAGTCTACTGAACCAAACGCAAATAAATTTTAAAGTACGTGCTCATGTTATTCTCTAACTTTTGACGAGGAGAAAGTTCGTCCTCCAAACTTCTTTTTATTATTATTATTATTAAATAAAAAAGACTGCAAATAAAAAAAAATAAATGTTAAAAATATTCTTAAAACTTTAATCAAGTATAGAAGTATAGATCTTTCTATTACTCATTTTGTTAATATAACGTTTATGATGACACATTATGACATTAGCACTAGCATATAGCAGCTGTGGTACGATGTATTCAAAGTAATGAAATTCGTTTTGTCAAGAAATTCATTGTATATATTCATTATATTTGTATAGCACGCATTACCTATTGATTGAAGTTGGAAGATAAATACAGCTGGTGATCACTGTTGTTAGACGACGCTTCTGTTTCACAATAGAAGAAGTTTATTTCGCTAAAGCACGCATATGTTCAAGTAGCCTTTACCTCTGTCAACCCCCCTAGAGTTTTAAGCAAGGCAGAATAAATCTATAATCCTTTTAATGCAACCAATTGTGGCTTGAACACACGTACTAAATACAGTGAACTAATGGCAATGATCATAATTGATCATAAGCCTTTGAAAAATTGTATCCATTATATCTCCAAACCAATGCAAAGAGTGGGATGATGACAAAGAGTACCGTTGTCACCAGAACATAACGGACTGGTTATTATTGTATCATTCAATGACGCAGCTATAAGCGCGATCTTAAGCGAATGACAGCAGAACAACTTTCAATGGGGAGGACGTGCATATCGAAGTAAAGAACATTAGAATGTGTATGTTTCTAAGCAGTAATTAAAAATGTTAAAAATAAGAATAAGCTATCAATAATTTGCACTAAAAAATAGATTATATATATATATATATATATATATATATCTCGACAGAGACAAATAAAGCACGCTGCCGGTCGTTAGTGAAGAAAATAATAATTATATTTGGCTCATCTCGATATATATCTTTTTCACTAACGACCGACAGCGTGCTTTATTTGTCTTTATCAAACGCTCTCTTTAAGGCGCATAGTTGACGCAATTCAATGAACTTTTTCTGAGGACTACTCAGCGTAGTGAAGAGCTTTTGCCTGCGTAAATCAACATAAAATCAACAACTCGCTTTGCAAGTTTGCCCCGTGCATGTCATATGGACCATAATATGCCGCGTGGCGGACGTTTGTTGACAAATCATGTACAGAACTGCGCAGTTGCACAAGCTGTTCAGGCCCAGTGGGTGCAGTTACCTAGCAGTCCAGTTTCGCGGTTCCATCGTCAGTAAAGGACAAAGTTTATTCTTGGTGTGCAAGGCACAGCGACGTCGGGATCACCAGCTCGACTAAGGCTAACGATGGCGGCCACACGATGAGATCGCTGCTAGACACTAGATAGGAATCCACCTTGTCTCGTTTACGTAAGTTTCGTTTGCCTTCAGTGCAGCCAGGGCTCTGTCGACACACCATACGTCGTTCTCGTCTTCGCAGCTCTTAATATATATATATATATATATATATATATATATATATATATTTTTTTTTTTAGTGCAAATTATTGATAGCTTATTCTTATTTTTAAAATTTTTAATTACTGCTTAGAATATATATATATATATATATATATATATATATATATATATATATATATATAGAACGTTGGTTTATTTAATACTAATAAAATACCATTATGTGTTCAATTCAAGCGACTGGTTATGTTTGTATGGTGGCTAATTAGCCACAATAGATGGCCTATCCTAGCCACTTGAACTATTGCTGTCAATCAACTGAAAATTCGATTTAATTGACATTGTTTAGCACTAAGACAATGATGTCTGAGGTAATATCGCGTGTGTCTTAAGAACAGAAGGCATAAAAACAACTGAAATATGGTTCATCCAAAAGATAAATCAAGGGACTATAGCTTTGAAGGTATAAAGGCTTTTCTGTTAAATTTAATCAGAGCAATACCAAACTTCTGAAAGGATAACCATTAAAAATTAAGGAACTATTCATTTTACATGTAGAATGGTATTCATAAACAAAGGTCTTTGGTGGCAGAACTGATATGTATAGATAGTGCTGGAGAGGAAGTAGCTAATTTAGTAACGTATATTTTACCTAGAGAAAGTATGCAATCGAACAGACGAGGTCGATCCGTGTCTGTACTTGTAGCAACGAAATTGTAATAGTATGTGGTCACATGCAGCCAGCCTATTATACAACATTACATAGTCAGCTCAATTTCTCTTGCAAATCAACTAATAATCACATGCCCATTTTGCTTTTTCTTACGTCGTGAAGTAAATTTATTGGTTGTATAGTATTAATTAGCTTTATTTATTTCAATTTATCGAAAATCTAAATACATGGAACACTAACTTATACAGACAACTGCGTTGAGACGATTTTAGTAGCTCTGCAGGCATGTCCCCCAGACGAGGGCATCTGTAAAGCTCATTTTATAGACAATAGTTCAAACTAAATTTACGGCCGATCCATTTTTGGGTAAACCGAGTTTGTCTGGTACTCTGTGATAGATTATGGTTTTTCCATACGGCAAATGCTTTGCGCTTAGCCTGAAGCATAATCCCTTGAAGATTATGTGGTCGTTGCCACAGGTCTTCATTCTGCCGCTTGGGATCGCATTATATAGAAACAGTAAATGGTTTCGGTAATTTATGCTTAAGACACTCAATTACTTATAGGCTGTTGAATAAAAAAAATTAAGATATTGTTTGCGCTGTCGTAAATCTATTTTCTCATATTAGAAGTATTTTGATCCAACAGGTACGTCCTGCAAAAGCTTACAAGTATCGTTGACGTTAATAGTCCTTGTTTCTTGCTTTCAACGGCGGTGGCCCTCTCCGCCAGCGTTATCTCCGTCATCGCCTCCTGTCAAAGCACTCAATGATTGGGCCGCGTTCATGAAGCAGTCCTTTATATCGGTAAGCATGTCTTCCTCAATATCGTCCTTGCCCTAGGCAGACGTGAGGGAAACAAAAATGAAATTAGATCTAGGGACGAATTTTGGACTCGCTCGACAAATCGTGGTTAGTCGACGGGAAGGCATTATTTGTTCGTTGTTGTTTAATTGTGTTGATGACTCGGGCCGTACAGAGACATATACGAAAAGCGTCGTTAACAGAAAAAAAACTAATGCTGCTCAGTCGGTATCGAGATTATAAAGTTTCTTTTTGTTTTATGATTTGAAGCATTTACTTATTTCTAATGTGTTTTCCATAAAAGCCATTCCAAATAAGCCTCTATTAAAACTACAACCAAAGTGCTGTAAATATCTGTGCGTTGAATTAGATGACTGCTACCTGTTGGGTTTATGGTATGTAAGTGCAAATCTATAGCCCTTACTGATAATGATCATTCACAATAAAAAATGCACTCACTCTTGCTGCTGCGATCATAGCCGTGATACAGTTTTTAACCTAAGTGCGTAGGAATACGTAATGGACAATTATGTTAGACTAAACCTGCTAAACCCGTTCGATTATCTTTTGTGACATTTGTTTAAACGGTATTATTGTCACTTATCAAGGTGACAATGATACCGTTAAAAAAATTTATAACTGAATAAGATTTTAACTTTTACTAAGGAATACACAAGTGCCCTCTTTGGATAAATAAAAATGTACATAGAGAGAAGCTTTCATACCTTATATATATATTTTTTGTACGTGATTTCGTACTGCAATATTGGAATTTCGAGTAAAGGATAACAGAAACAAAGCGCTCCCAAGAATTTCTGTTAGGACATTTATTGTAAAATCGTGTAAATATTCAACATTCTTGAATTACCGGTTCTGTTAATGCGACTTTCAGGTCCCGTCTTGTATTGTATTCTAACTTTTTTGTCCGGGAGGGTTCGATCAAACTTCACTGCCAGACAATTTTCAGGGGTTCTAAGAAAATATGGAATTACATTTTAGGGGAACCAAAAACACGCTAAAGGGCCATTTGATTACACGCATGACTACACAGTTATTGTTAGCACGAGAGCGTCAGTGTAGTTCTTACGGTTTTCAATCCACGCGCGAAACTTCACCAATGTCTTTCTTAACGAAATGGCAAATTATTAATTATATACTGCTGACAAAACGTCTTATAGCAGTGATTGTTGTGTAGTCAACTCGAAATATATTTTATTGTTACATAAAATATGTCAAGCTAGCGAACCGTTTACCTATTAATTATATATATATATATATATATATATATATATGTATAGATTCAGATGAGTTAGGCATATGGTCAATTTTTTTGGGGATTTATACTGTCCCTTTGCTGATCGGGTGGAAAATATTTTTGAAAGTAGAGCCAAAAAGGCCATGTTAAAACAAAATATATATAGCATATAATTTTGTCTCAGAACGTATCACGGGCAGCTAGGAGTGAAGTAGAAAATAATAAAACATGAATAAATGAAAAAAATACCTTAGTGCGCAGTTCTTCCCTCGTAACCATCTGATCTTCTCTACCCTGAATTTCTTCATCCTTCGGAATCGCCCTGTCCAGACAGATCCTTAAACCTTTCGCGTTATAACCAACCTTTTTCATCTGGGCATCGACCAAAGAAACGCAAGATAGAATTACTGCGTTATTTTGTTGACTCAAAAATTACTTTGCGGATTGGGTAGCTTTTTTTCATTTCACACAGACCATTTTGTGCGTGTCTCAAGGGAGCTTAAGCCAGCGATTTCTGCCTCAAAGATCTACGGTAATTACATACGGGACCCTGGCTGTAACTAGAATTAATGGATAAAACACTAATAGGTAACGTGTGCCACAGTTATGACACGTTATTATTATGTTTTCTATAGCAATTCTCAATAACCCGATAGGTTGGCGTTAACAGGCTATCTACGTTGTCATAAGACCACCTTGAACTCAGCCACGTGGCCGCCGCTACGGCTTGTAACCGCCACGATGACGATTTAACGAATCGGTTAATGCCAGTTATGTGGTGCAAGTATATAAACCCTATAGGTAACTACTTACGTTACCCTGTATTTCAGCAACGAGTTTGAAACAAGGTACAAATTTGACTGCAACCCCGACAGCCGTGCGGCCTTTGGATAGCACACCTTTGACTTTTTCTGCGACTTCCATCATACCCTGTGCGTCTGCTGTGGATGTCCGAAAAAAGTAGAAGGCTATTCCTGAAATTAGACAAGGAAACAACATCACTTTAACGGCCTGCCACCCACAGTATCTAATTCTTGTTGTTCTT